>NC_041396.2:199431225-199758725 GCF_900747795.2 Erpetoichthys calabaricus
CAGCAGTCCTTGCAGTGGCTCTGATTGGTCTTCTGCTGAGGGTGCTGGGGTTGTTGGGGTCAAAGGATGTCAGCGCAGCTTTAAAAAAAGTTGGCCGGTGACCAAAAGCAAAAAAAAAAGTTTGTAATTTGTGTTTCAAATTACTGTCTGTCTGCCTTCTGTTGGGTTACCTGTACTAATTCATTTTGTCCTGGATTGTTTAATGGTTGGTGTCTGCCGTCTGCCTGTGTACATGAGAACTGTAAGTGGATTCATGGCCATCCTGTAAAGAAAGGAGCGCTACTGAACCCGTCTCCACCATTTCAGGAACTAGCGGTAGGACTATCTTTACATTCCCATTCAACGTGCGGATCTCTGGACTACCTATTTTCATCATTACATTTCATCCGCTGCCGTTTTTCAAGAATGTTTTTCATGATTTACAGTGTGTGTGTTTTGTTTGTGCTTTGTTGTATTTAATGTGTAATCGCCGTAAGGGGAACAGGGATGGTATAATTGTTTTCATTATGTTCTTTATTTGCTGTTTGATTACTGGTTTGCTTTGTTTTTGTCTCTGTGAGTGCGTGCGTGTCGAGCCAAGGCTGGGTGCGTCCCTGGAGTCTCCACCATAAAAATAAATAAATCGCCGTCTTCTCAACGGTGTAAATCTTAGTGGCACCAGACCGCTACAGCGTTATTCATTTCTCCTTGCTGCTGATTGTCTGTGATGCATCTCCAGCTGAGTGTTCTTGTGTTTTCTGTTTTGTTCCTCTTACCCCTTAAACTGCCACAACCAGCTATAGTCGTTTCCCAGTGCCATTTGCAAGCACGCAGGAGCTGATCAGTCAGTGCCGTACATTCGTTGAGCAGCCAGCTCATGACCACTGCCAGCCCCTTGTGAGCAGGGGGGCTGAATGCGCCCCCTAGAAGACATGGACGCTCCTCAAAAAACCACTCTTAAAAAACGCTGATAGACTACTTTCACATTGCTTTCTTACTTGCGGCTGCTCTGTTGCGTGATATGATTCTTGTGCGACACTACGCATTCTTAAAAGCTTGAACAGCACCTGTCATTTTTGGCTGATTGCTTTGTTTCTCTCTCCTCCCCTAGACATCCTCTGCTCCTGTTGGGGGTCCCGTTCCCGTTGTGCTCCCCTATGATGTTTGTCTGTTCTTTAAACGAGAACTAACTGCATACTGAGCTTGTTTTACTTCTGAAAGAGACATGTTTGTTTGAAGTGTTTGAATAAAGTTCCTGTCTCTACAATCTCCTGTGTTTCTGTGCAATTCTGTGACCCAAACGTGACACCCTGCAGCCTCACTGTCTCTGGGATTCAGCCGCTGCACTAGACTAGCCTGCAAGCATCAGCGCTTACCTCTGTGTTCTTGAGTGCAGTGTGGCTCGGTGATTTACTGAATTTCATCCATTGCGTCAGTTGCATCTTGTACATATTGTTCCAGTAGTTTTTTTAAAATAGTTTTTATAGTTCATTAGCAGTGTGAAACTGATCAGTGTTGCAGTAATTGTGATGCTCTTTGCATGAAAAAAATGTGTTCCATTAAAATTTCACTTTTTCTTTGTGAATTGTGATGTTTGCTTAAAGTGCAGCAAAAAAGTATTTTGCATCCTAGGATGCATTAACCCGCAAGTATGTGGCAGTTTAAGGGTTAAAGCCCCAAGATGCCACCGAAAGGCCCTGCACCTTCTAAGGCTTCTGGCAATGAAAACGCACTTGCATGAATTACAGTACATATAGCGGTAACATCTGTATTTTACATTCTAGCACTGCGGGAGACATAGCACTACAGTATACAGGTTTACCTTTACATTCTTTATTTTTAGGTAATGTAATAAGCTGAGTTTGAAACTAAAGTGTTTTGGGGTCATATGTAGGGTTTAAACTATAAAAATAGGCACTTTTTAACCACATCCAAAATTTGCGTTTTTCACAATTCGTGGGTGCTCTAGGAATGTAACTCCAGCGAATTTTGGGGGTGTACTGTATATAATAATAATAATTCATTACATTTAGATATACATATATAGAAAAGCGCTATATATCATTGCGCTTACAGAGTTCCAAGCTTAGGGCAGGGCGCACACACACATTGGCATGCCAGGAAGTGGCAATATGGGACTAACTTCTTCCTCTGTTGGAAGTTATGGCTTTGGGAGCAGTTGGAATGTCATTTTTTGCTTCAGATTTATGTGTTCGGATAATTTGCACTTGTCCTCCCATCAAAAAGATAGAAACTCCTTGTAAAAGTTAATATATCTTTTGTTATTATTATTATTTCAGAGGGTAACATTCTGACCTAGGCTCCTTTAAGGATTGTTTTGACTGGTAAGTGCAGCACATGGGTAATTACGCATGTGTACACTACCGGTCAAACGTTTCAGAACACCTGTTTTTCCAGTTTTTCTTCAAATTTAATCAGTTGAAATGCAATGATCGATCTAAAATGGTAGAAAGGTAAGCAGTAAATTGGCAGATGTTTAAAGTTTAGGTTATCAAAAACTGAAAAAAGGAAACTTCAAAATATCACCAATGGGCCCTTGGCAGGGAACAACCAATAGCTTATAACCTACAGATGTTCTGCAGCAAGTAAGTAAATCATGCCTTGCAAGATGAAGCAAACAATTTGCATAAGTATCCCAACTTCTGTTGATTATGTAAAAACTTTCCGGCTGTCTTAAAGCAGAGTTGGAACAGACTTTGTTACTACACACTCTGAAGTGCTACTTGGACTATACTACACTGTAGAAAGCTGTAAATTCTAGTGACAATGGCAAGAAAATGACAACAAATGAAATAAGACAGAGCATTATTACCCTTACAAGTGTAAGCCTTTCATTTAGAGAAACTGCAAAAAAAATAAAATAAAAAATCAAAGTGTCAATTGAGTACAGTGTCCATAGACAATTGGAAACTGGAAGAAACTCTGATAGGAAGAGATCTGGCAGACACAAAGTCACAACCCAATCAGAAAAGTTTCTGAGGGTCACCGGGTTGCATGACAGGCTCTTCACAGCAAAACAGGTTTAAGCACAGCTTAAAAAAAGCAAGTATTATACAGAGAGTATGACCGTATCTGACAGAGTATGTAACACAACTCCTGGTCAAGGCTTTGCCACATTTGGAGTACTGCAAATATCTGCTGGCAGAAGTATTGCGATGGGTCACCAAGTCATTGCAAAAGAATTCAAAATACAGCAGTATGTCTGGTGTTCAACATGTGGTACATGTAACTCCTCTTTTCAGATCACTACATTGGCTTCTTGTTGATCAGCGTGTGTACAAACGTTCAAGCAGAAATTCGTGACTTCCTGTTTCACTGGTGAATAAGTATGAGATGGAACATTAAGGCCAAATTCCCTTATTTATTCATCACCCTGGGAAAAGATATGAGAATGCACAACATGTTGATTTTCATAAGTTAGGGAATGGCTATAAAAAAATTGCTAATCACCTGAAAATGCCCACATCTACAATTAGGTAATAATAAAAAGTTCAAAGCATCTGGAACTTTTACCAGCTTGCCTAGAAGAGGACCCAAGTTTATTTTGCCCCCATGTATAGTGAACAGGATGGTAAGTGAGGTTAAATAAAAAACACAAAGTCCCCAAGGATCTTTGTTGGAGAAATACAGAAAAAAGTAGCATCTTGGGGTCACCAAGTCTAAACTACCATCAGATGCCACATCCATGCCTAAAGATTATTTCGAAGGAATGCCAGAAAAAAAGCCTTTCCTGTCAGTTAATCACAAATATTTGTGCCTGATGTTTGCTTAATGTTACTGGAACTTTGTTCGAAGGTTAGATGAAACAAAATATGAGGTTTTTGGCAGCAAACACTCAAGGAGGGCTTAGTGTAAAGAGAAGAATGGCTATACAACCTAACCCCCCACTGTCAAGTATGGTGGACGTTCTATGATGTTGTAGGGACCGTGTAGGGAACCTTTTTAGGGTTCAAGGGCATCAGGGAATCCAGAAAATACCAGGAGATGTTAATTTTAAATCTGGCTGTCTCTGCCAAGAAATTAAACTGGGTCATTATTGGATCTTCCAGCAGGAAAATGATCCAAAACATCCAAATCAACACAAAAACTGTTAAAGGAACACAAAACCAAGTTTCTGCAATGTCTGTTTTAGTCCCCAGAGATAAACTCATTGAAAACCTGTGGGGTGAGTTGAAGAGGAGAGTGCAAGAGAGGACCGAGGACCCAGGATAATCTCGAGAGATTTTGGGAATGTTCTCAGATTACCTGCTCTATATTCTCCAACCTTGTAAGATGTTATAGGAGAAGACTCAATACTGTTTTATTGGCAAAATGGGGAAATACAAATTACAATCATTAAGTCGATGCGTGACAACCTGCAATCCATTAGTTACAACCTGGGTCGTGAGTCATTGGTTGAGTAACACGGGTTTAGGCGTCCCATTGTGACCAAATTGTGAACCATAGACGGCAATCCATGATCCACTGGCAGCATAGCAATGGTTGAGAAACACTGCCTTACAAGGTACTCTGTACCAGCACTTAAGGTATGCTTACTAATGACACACATCAGACCCACAGAGCCTCAATTTGCAATAACCTGTACTCTTTGTGACCGACATACAATCATAGAACATAGGGCTCCCAAATGGAAATGTAAGTTGGCACATGTCTGTACTAAATGCAGGTGTGCAAATAATAGTTGCTCAAGTTGTTTTGTAAAAAATAATAATCATTTCTTGCTAAGGAATTATTTCTTCTCATAATACCGTAAATTTGCTACACTAGAATAAATTTACTTTACTAAAGGTTGGATTTCTCTCATTTTTTTTTGTATGAGATTAAGGTAATTCACCAAAAGCAAAGAACTCCTATGTACCATATTAAAGTGTTAACTTTAGTATTTTAATAATTAATAAGATAATTAAACAACAGACCACAAGTGTTACATGTTCATTTTTAATAACAAATTGAAGTTTTAGATGTGACCAGGTATCAACCACAGCATCAACTGTGGTCATTGCTGTTCTTGTGAGAAGAATGGAGATAACCGCCATTAACTCACGCAAGTTCGTTGTACAACTTGAACGTAACCATAAGAATAAAACTAAATAAAAAAAGAAAAAATGCTAACTTCAACCCGTAGAAAAAATTTACAGTGGGTGTTACAGACTCAAATCAAATGTATGATTTTACTATACAAGGGATGTTCAAAAAGTTTCCTCACATTTTTTAACTCTATTGATTAAGAGTCTCAAAAACAAATTACATCACTTTTCTAAATAGTCACCTTCATTTGCGATGCAATTTTCCCAGCCTCGTACCAACTGTTTAATGCCCAATTACTACTCCTCCCGCCTTCACTGTTTCCAACAAAAATATAAAAGTGCAGAAACTTTTTGAAGGTCCCTCGTATAATAATAATAATAATAGCAGCTCAATACTCAAAATGGTAAATGCAGGGAGGACCCAGGCTCAAACCCACAACTTCCAGATTATGAGACAGCAGTTCTTACCTCTACACCAGCCAAGCAGACATGTCTCCTTTATGTCGATTGATATTTGGGCTTTGGTTTTTACATATTGACAGCAACATGTAAATTGAATAAATTTCATTTTTTACAGTTATATCCTTGAATAAAAGCACACTTATTTTGTTATACGTTTTGTGAAAGGGGTTATTTGATATTGACTTCAGTCTTCACACATTATACACTTCACGTCAACATTTTGTCATTATTACTACTGTATATCATGAAAAAGATTGTGTTTTAGTTATGTGTTCAACATTTCTTGGGTCACATTTCCTGTCATCCTACATTTACACAGATCGTTGTAGACACTGAACACACATGATCCAAATACAGTAATCCCTCCTCCATCGCGGGGGTTGCGTTCCAGAACCACCCGCGAAATAAGAAAATCCACGAAGTAGAAACCATTTGTTTATATGGTTATTTTTATATTGTCATGCTTGGGTCACAGATTTGCTCAGAAACACAGGAGGTTGTAGAGAGACAGGAACGTTATTCAAACACTGCAAACAAACATTTGTCTCTTTTTCAAAAGTTTAAACTGTGCTCCATGACAAGACAGAGATGACAGTTCAGTCTCACAATTAAAAGAATGCAAACATATATTCCTCTTCAAAGGAGCAAACAAATCAATAGTGCTGTTTGGCTTTTAAGTATGCGAAGCACCACGGCACAAACCTGTTGAAGGCGGCAGCTCACACCCCCTCCATCAGGAGCAGAGAGAGAGAGAGAGAGAGAGAGATAGAGAGAGACAGATAAAAAAATCAATACGTGCCCTTCGTGCTTTTAAGTATGCGAAGCACCGTTCAGCATGTCGTTTCAGGAAGCAGCTGCAGCTGCACAAAAGATAGCAACGTGAAGATAATCTTTCAGCATTTTTAGACGAGCGTCCGTATCGTCTAGGTGTGCAAACAGCCTCCCTGCTCACACCCCCCTACGTCAGTGCAAGAGAGAGAGAGAAAGTAAGTTGGGTAGCTTCTCGGCCATCTGCCAATAGCGTCCCTTGTATGAAATCAACTGGGCAAACCAACTGAGGAAGCATGTACCAGAAATTAAAAGACCCATTGTCCGCAGAAACCCGCGAAGCAGTGAAAAATCCACGATATATATTTAAATATGCTTACATATAAAATCCGCGATGGAGTGAAGCCGCGAAAGGCGAAGCGCGATATAGCGAGGGGATTACTGTAATCCAAAAAACTATATATTATTTACCCTATACAATTCTAGACACCTAACTCCCAGATAAAGAGACTTCAGAACTGAGAATTTTGAATCTGACTTGACACATTGGCAAAACAAAGACGCTGATAAGAAGGTGCAAGGGAATTTAAGGTGGCCCAGCATTATGAATATTTTCGTAGGCTTCAGAGATTCTAGTGTTAAAAAGCTGCAAATCTATAAGATGTTTATCAGGATGGTACAAGTCTAACATGCGTAACAAGTTTACAAGTAAAATACACAAATTTTGCTGTTAAGCTAACAAACCTATAGTTTACTATGCAACAATATCAAATTATTCTTTATATCTCCTAACTGAAAATGTATTCTGCAGCTCTTAAAACAAGCTTGCTTGCACAAGTAGTGTTCATTTAAATTAAAGAACAAAATACAAAGGTCTGAATTAATTAAAGTGGCTTTTCTTGTCCTTTATCTAATTGCAGAGGACGGCTTCTCTGATTCTATTATTACTCAACATTCTTTAATGAAAAGGCTAATAGTCTGGTCTTCTCGCTCTTTGTTTGGAAAAGTCTGACTTGCTCTTTCTGCACTCTTGTTTAAAGGGAGTTCACAGCAAAAAAAAAAAAAGACATAAGGGGTGACTGATTTAATATAATACCTTAGATAAAGGAGTAGGCCTACTATAACTAAATTATCAGAAATCTTTACATAAGCAGATTCTGAAAAAAAGCATTTTTTGTGAATAACCAATTTACTTATCACTGATTGGCCTTTTGTAGTGAAAATTACCTAAACTAGTTTGGGGACCAATCAATATGGTCATCCCTACTTATCATCTTTGGATTCAGGAAATGTTTTTGATAAAGTAGAATAGGATTATCTATTTATTAAGTTGCACAGGTTTGGGTTTGGTGACTTCTTGCCATTTATCTTTTTGTACAGGGTAACTGCTCCAATTAATTTTGTTTTCAGTTTATTAATTCTGTTCCTTTAATGTAAAGGCTAATATTCAGATTTTCCTTATAGCAAATATGTTTAAATGCTCTATGTTTATAGCAAGTTTGCAGCTAAAAGATAACTGCAGGATCATAAACCATACCTCATGTAAAGGAACACAAGACCTAAATATCAAATTACTAAATATCAAATTAGCAGATGGTGGAAAAATATTTTTGTGATCAGAAAATTTACCAATCACCAATCAAGTCTTTTGTAGTGAAAATTGGCCAATTGATATTGGCAGCCAATTGATCGGAGCATCACTATTAATTATAACAAAATTTATCTGGAATTCAAAATGGCCACACATTCAAAAGGCTTTAAAAGGAGAAAATGGATTAGAAGGACCTAATTTTCACTTTTACTCCTGAGCACCAAATATACGGAAAATAAAACCTGGCCTGGCTTGCAGTGGAAAACAAATCTTTCCTGAATCTTCGTTTTAAGTCCTGCTCTGTGCTTCAATCAATACTATCATCAATTTAGAAGCAAAATATGGAACCAACGCAAGATACATTTCAAGTTAGAGAAGCTCTTACCTGTTCCTACTATAAATGATCATCACCTCTCTCAACGTTTTAAGACCTACTCAGGATTTAACTTATGGAAAATATAAGAATCAAGAGGTATATATATTGTCTTTATATAGACAATGTATTTGCATCTTACGAACAATTACGCTCTAAAAGTAACTTTCCAGCTACGCACTTTTTCCTACATGCAAATTATACGTTTTGAAAAAACAAACCTAGTCAATTTTCTACATGTCACACCCATATTAATCCCAGAGATCATAATGGTTAGTCTTGATGAAGAGCAAATACAAATATTTCAAAGAATCTACCCTTCAAAATAAACTTAGGGAATGGTGGTAAAGGGGCCTTTCAATTGGCATCTCGGAAAAGGAGTGGATCTCAGCCATACAGAAAATGCACACTAGTTCTATATATGATAAGAAATCCATATTTTAATTAAAGGTCTTTCATTGATCAAATTTATTTTGCATAAAATCGCTTAAAATTTACCAAGGGCAAGACTAAACCTGTGAGTGCAGCCATCTACCTTTAATATCACTAGGCCATATGGCTTGGGAATTTACTAAATTAATATAATTTTGGAAAAAATCTTCACACACTTCTCTGACAGCCTTGGTGTTAAATCACTTCTAGTACATTAACACAATATGTGGTGTAGTCCCAGATGGCATTAATATATATATATATATTGGGATTAACCAACTGTAGTAGTATCACACCACCAGCGTGCAGACTTGCATTGCTGAGCTGGAAGAATTCCAGTCTACATTCTACATCTCAAAGGGTAAGCAATGTCCTGTACAATCTCAAATTAGAAAAATTCTAATTCTCTCATAGAGGATATGTACAAAACTTTTTAAATGTGGCAAGTATTCATTTATCTGCAGTGGGTTGGCACCCTGCCCAGGATTGGTTCCTGCCTTGTGCCCTGTGTTGGCTGGGATTGGCTCCAGCAGACCCCCCGTGACCCTGTGTTTGGATTCAGCGGGTTGGAACTGGATGGATGGAAGTATTCATGTATATATTAACATTCAATAATATTTATAAAGTTAGATGGGTTTAGTTTTGCTTATGTCTCTCTTCTTTTTGTCTTTCTCTTGGGTGGGGATTGAATTTTGTTTTGGTTTTTTTTTGTTTGCTCTGTATTCATTTTGAGCTATATGGTTATATGTTTGATTGAGAAGTATGCAATTTTAATGTTATGGTTTTCAAAAAAAAAAAGTAAAACAAAAAAGACAATGTAATAATGTTTGCAACCTTCCAATTAGGACTGTGTGATATGTATTGTTTACAATAATATCTTAATTGTTTCTTTAACGATATGGAGCTGTAATTATCAAGTACAGTAATCCCTCGCTATATCACGCTTCGCCTTTCGCGGCTTCACTCTATCGCGGATTTTATATGTAAGCATATTTAAATATATATCGCGGACTTTTTGCTGGTTCGCGGATTTCTGAGGACAATGGGTCTTAATTTCTGGTACATGCTTCCTCAGTTGGTTTGCCCAGTTGATTTCATACAAGGGACGCTATTGGCAGATGGCTGAGAAGCTACCCAACTTACTTTTCTCTCTCTCTTGCGCTGACTTTCTCTGATCCTGACGTAGGGGGATTGAGCAGGGGGGCTGTTCGCACACCTAGATGATACGGACGCTCGTCTAAAAATGCTGAAAGATTATCTTCACGTTGCTACCTTCTGTGCAGCTGCTTCGTGAAGCGACATGCTGCACGGTGCTTCGCATACTTAAAAGCTCGAAGGGCACATATTGATTTTTGATTGTTTGTTTTTCTCTGTCTCTCTCTCTGCTCCTGACAGAGGGGGTGTGAGCTGCTGCCTTCATTGTAACTGCTTTGTGCCGCGGTGCTTCGCATACTTAAAAGCCAAACAGCCCTATTGATTTGTTTGCTTTCCTCTGTCTTTATGACAGTCTCTGCTCCTGACGCGCACTCCTTTGAAGAGGAAGATATGTTTGCATTCTTTTAATTGTGAGACGGAACTGTCATCTCTGTCTTGTTATGGAGCACAGTTTAAACTTTTGAAAAAGAGACAAATGTTTGTTTGCAGTGTTTGAATAACGTTCCTGTCTCTCTACATCCTCCTGTGTTTCTGTGCAAATCTGTGACCCAAGCATGACAATATAAAAATAACCATATAAACATATGGTTTCTACTTTGCGGATTTTCACCTTTCGCGGGGGGTTCTGGAACGCAACCTCCGCGATGGAGGAGGGATTACTGTATGTCACTCACTTTGCAACAAACAATCAAATTGGGAAAACATTCAAAAAAGTACTTGTGCATCCCTGCCTCAAGTAGCCCTTCTGAGAGGGCTTTCAGCACTGGCGGATATGTTGTAACATGTATCTGTGCTGCACTGGAGCCAGATGCTGTGGATAGACTGGTGTTTCCTCAGCAGAATTTTACAATTATTTTATTTTTATCTGATATCTTTGTGCAATATTGGACAGAACTTGAAGTTAGTAATTTCTTTAAAAATGTTACAGGTTTGGGTTTTTTGTATCTTTGTGCAATATATGACAGAACTTGTTTAAAAATGCTATAGTTTTTTTTTCTGTGCAGTGTTTGAAAGAACTTTGGACTTTCACATAAAAGTACAGTATGTTAGATTTTTGTTCTTCCTTGTATGTTGCACAATTCACCTTACAGCAGAGAAGTTTATGTTGATCCAGACTGTAATGTTCATAGCCTGTAGTTCAATTATGATGATTATTTTATTCCCTTTGAATTCATACCTTGTATACATTAAGGGAATCTGCTTAAAATGCTTTCATCATAATACAGGGAGATTCACTCAAAAGAGGCCCTGAGTATTCTGTTGTAACTCCCATTAGGATGAAGCAATCTGAACCAAAAAATATGCTATATACCTTGATGTATGTGTAATCGATTGCACTACATGCGATGCTGGAAGTGGTTTCTGTTTTCTGCCAGACACATTTCGATGCAGCGTTCCATGTTCCTGAAAATATTGCCAAGCATCTCGGGAGGAATAGAAGCAATTTCACATTTGATGTCTTCCTTCAAATCTTACCCAGTGCAATGCTTGTTCTGAAAGACGTTTTCTTTGAGAATACCCCAAAGGAAGAAGTCTGGTGGTGTCAGATCCGGCGACCATGGTGGACAAAGCCCCTTTGAAATTACCCTGTTGCCGTAGAAGGACTCAATTTCTGCCATGCTCCTTGCTGATGTGTGACACGTTGGTCCATCTTGCTGTAAGTAACCTTATATTAACTCACAATCATCCAGTTAATTCTGACATCGCTTAAACGAGTTGGTGACCCAATAGGTCTGTACCATGAAGACACACTGCGATGAGAAGTTGAGTGACTGAGTGAAGGGGTACGGGCGGTATGCACCCAGAAGTTGCAAACGGATGTTAAACGTTGTGATGGCTGTCTGGCGCCTACCTTATCGCTCTGACGCAGGGGCAACCCGGCTTGTTTGAAGCTCCATATACTGAGAAGCACATTGCACATTGTTTTGTTCAGATTGCTTCATCATAGCGAGAGTTATTACAGAATACTTGGGGCCTCTTTCGAGTGAATCTCCCTGTAGTTGTGTTGGTCTTTTGTGTAAATCCTGTAGGCCACTTTGAAACTTAGGCGTATACAGCTGAAATAAACAAAAATATAAAATGCTATTTTTTCTTCCATTAAATTATCATACATTACTGATTATCAATAACATCTTAAAAAGACATAGAAGTCTTAACAATATTTACAAAGTTTTTTTTGGTTTTGTTAAACAGTGAACATAAACTTTAGGATGCTGATGGTAGTGTTCAACTTGAATCTCATATTCTACAAACTCAGTCTATCTTACTTTGTATAAGTGTCAAATAAAAATTGATTTGATAAGCCTGTGATACATTTGTAACATTAAGCTTCAAATGACAAGTTTTTCCAATTTCAATCACATTATATCCATTGCATAACATTTTCAAATGTTTGTTATTTTTATGGTGGAAACAGACATACTGTGCTGCACATTCAATACTTCTTGGTTTAATTTGTAGAACTGTCCTGAGTGACCATTAAGCAATTAAGTATTTAAAAATACTTCCTCTTCCTCTATACTTTGAAATTATTCTCCTGAAAGTGTTACCATTATTAAATATTTCATTATCTGCATATATTTCTACACTGTTAGAATGATACAAGTCACTGCTAAAAAGAATGGTCAGTTCCCTCCTTCAATTACTAACAAACGACTATGTAAAATTTTGGTCGAAAACCCAGTCAGCTTTGTGGAACCAGATATTACGAATTCCCTCTCTCTACCACTTCGTCCTTAACTGTGACTGCTCAGAAACCCATTTTACTCATTACAATCAATCTCTATTTTCTTGTTTACCTTAACCTTCCTAGTTAAATTTCTAATGTTTTGAATGTGTTAACGATCTTCAGTTCTAACTAAATACAGTATTTTGATTTTTAGATTCTCATTAACAATAAATATGTTCATTAATTAAAGCAAAGTAGCTTGTGACAGAGCTTAACAATAAAATATGAACGCAAGCAATTGTATAATTGCTCAGGAGTTGATGATTTACTTATGCTATTGTTCAGACTGGTTTAACTACTAAAATATAACGGTAAATAACATTTCAATGTATCTTAATTACAATCAAGTTACAATTAAATTTACATTCAGATGTGATTAAGTAATTTAGCATAATATTTTAAAGAATAATACCAGGATATAAAGTACTTTTCTTTTCTATAATTAAGGCTAAGAAATAGCCATACAACCAATGTAGATATTTTATAAGCAAGCTGTGAGTCTAATTGCTGCAAGAAATTACTTTAATTACAATATATAAAGGTCCAGACACCATGCTGCCTCCCATCAATAATATGGAGAAGAGATTCATAAAGCATACTTTCAGTTTTTAGCTTCATTGAACCCCAAACAGTAAGTTTATTCATTATTTTTACAATCTATGTAATTTTTTTTTAATGAAACTTTACTTCCCATATATCACCCCAGTCTGAATTATGTTCAAATTCATCACTCTAAGGGAGTCTGACAATCAACATATTGTCATCTACAATTTTGCCAAGTTTGTTAGTTACATTCAAATTTAAATCACTCATATAAATTATAAAAAAGATTAGCAAACTCAGAAACAATGTTTGAAGAATCTAATTTTTAGATTCACATAATTTGAAAAAACGATCCCCAATTACAACCCATTATCATTTATGGCTAATTTAACTCTGCATCCACCTGGACTTTGCACCAAGGACCCCAGGTTCTTAAAGTCTGATGATTACTAAACTTAGAATAAGCAATTTAATAGAAGTTTAGAATCTTTTAAAAATAAATGATACAATGTTGTATGTGCCACTATCATAAATGCATTGTTGCTTCCTCATAAAACTCTGACATATTAAACAAATGTACAGTAATTTCATAGATAAATCCATGTTTGTTTTATCCTAATACACAATTGCTGGATATGTTCTCTAACCTGATTTTAATTAAAGGAGATGAAGTATGTTATCTTCCAATGACTAGGAACTTCAATGACATGCAAACATCAGCATGTCCTTTAACCATCTTTGTACTTACAATATTATGATTAAAAATGTATCCTACTGTAGTTAATTCTCAGTACTTGGATTGTTTAAACTTGGCTTTATACATTTTTTAAAATTTATGTCTATCCTTAATATAGCCGTATTTCAGTCTTGTATAAATGAAGGTTAATTAGAAAGCTCTAATACCATCTGCAGAGTTTATTTCATAAACTTTACTTTCAACTTACCACCCTGTGAAACAGCAAAGGGTGAGACTTCCTTCAGTAGATCAATGAGTGTATGGGGCTGACCTTCTGCTGTGATTGGCCGAAACAACTTTTGAATGAAAGGTCGCTCACTTACAGTCTGTAAAAGGCCAAAAAAAAAATTAAAACAATGAAAAATGTAACTTAAAAACAATCAAGAAAGAATAAACAGAAGAAATGGAAGAGTGTGTAAGAATGTCAGATTTATGTCTGTCAGTATCACATGATTATGAAAGTTGTTAAGCTTAGCAAATCAAAAGGGTATAAAAGGTTAAAAGAAATGCTTAATTATAAAGTTTTATTTTTATTATTTGAAATTGCAGCACTTAGGAACAGCAAAATATATTTGAAACCTCTACTAAATATAAATACAGTCGGTACATAACAATACATAACATTGAGACAATGCTGTTCTCAAAATTGTTATTTGAGCCCAAACAATAATATCTGGCACCAATATATTGGGCTTATATCTCCACATATGCATCACTTTTTGTAGAACATCCAGCAATATTATGATGCTGAAACTATTTCATCAAAGCACATTTATTATGCTCTTTTTCTTTTATAAACTAACTCAGCTTGAAAAGCCACTACTTCTGACTGATATGCACCATGATGGTGGAAAATTGAGTGTTACTATACATTCTAAACAATTCCAGAAGCTTTAAAAAGCTAATCTTCAACCACATTTATTGTCTCCAAGACTGACAATAAGATGATAGTTTTAAACAGGATGCATAAATTAATTCATGTACTGACTGCTATACTTGAAGCTCACAATTCATATGTTGTATTCTAAGTTTTTCCATGTTTCTCCACTGTCTTCACAGTCTACCAAAGTGGATTTTAATAACCTACTTCAAGCATGTACAAAGTTTTCACTCAGTAACCAAGTTTCAAAGTTTAGGCATTTATCTCTGTATGCCACAGCAAATGTTTGATAAAGTGCTTACGCTGTTAGAGTTTGTAAATAAGTATTTTCCTTTATTCAAAAATCTGTTCTCTTATCTAAGTGATGTGCAGCTCATTATTCTGCAATCTTTTAAATGCCTAATCTTTCATTTTTCAAAAGAGCAAAGTATGGCTTTCTAAGGCATATGCACTTTCCTTCCTAAATTGTAGCAGTTGGTTGATACAACAATTTATTTGTCAATAAATGCATGTCTACATGTTCGTTTTCAATTTAATAGAGTGTTTTCAGGCTAGCAAGTTATTTCTCCAATAAGGTAACTGAAGTACTCTGCCCTCAAAGAGCCATCACGTTATTCTGTAGTGAATCAGTCTATTTTTATGCAGATTAACAGATTTCGCAAGCTGCTTTGACAACTCTGAATTTATCTGAACTTGTCAAAGAGGAAACTGTTATTTTGTGTGCATCAAAGAAATCTTCATATGTTTTATATCCTTACAAAGCAAACATTTTTCTCATCACACCCTTTGCATATACGTTGTTGAGGTAAGGTGCGTTAGGGGTTTTATGGTGGCGTGAGGCAGTGCTGATCCCATGAGTGTACTGTTGGCGTGTGAGAGGAAAGCCACATGACCACAGAGATTCTTGATGAAGGAAACTGAAAACTACTTATTAATGATTTTTCCTCCTTCACACGTATTACTTTTATTGGATTATTTATTGATTTACTTATAAAGAGAAGCACCACACTTTTTAAGACACTTGTATATGTGTGATAAAATGCACTAAGAACTTTAAAAGCAACTATCTCTCATTGATATTGTGTCCTCATTCATCCTAGTCCATCTCTAGGATTATCAGTGACCCAGGTTCAAAAATGATGCCAGCTACATGCAACATGGGGATCACAGGTGTTCCTTACTGGCCCTATATAAGCTGTTAAAAATGCTGTAAAACCAGTTATACAACTCCCCCGTTTGAAAGTGTTGTGACCATTTTCAGTGAGTCAAATAATTTGACTCAGCTCATAAGCAAAAGCCAGATCTGTTGGTTCCCAAACAACTGAGGGCAAGTAGCATTTTTAAATTTTAGAAAATCTTCTAATACTATGACCTATGATTGATGCCTTCATATTGCTGATGCTATTAAAATGCATTCAAATGCTACATGTTTGTGACAGTCAATAATCTTATCAAACTTAAACATTCCAACATGCTATCAACTCTAAAACACAGGTACTTTTTCTTTTAGCAATCTCAATGTGTAAATCAAACTGGTAAAGCTAAAAGCATAATAATAAATACAAATAACAAAGTTGGATAAGCTATGGCAAAGACACTCTTGGTTGCAACAACAGTAAAAAGCTCAAAAAACAGTATGAATTATAAGCAAATATATGATGATAAACACATTTCAGCATAATTAATTTAATTAATGCATGTATTACAGGATATATACATGTTCACTGATTTATTTATTCATTCATTTATAAAATTTGTGCAAGCACAAAAAGAAGCCTGAAATGTGTATAAATGTGTATAAGCAACTTCCCAATGAAGTATGCACATAAACTGTGTTTTAGTTCACGTTTAAGAGGACTAATACTGCAAATTTACACTGAAGAACTTTTTTTTCCCCCATCAGTTTATACTATCTGTTGACACTTCTCAGGGAACTTGCCAACAGGCCTGGAATGTCTAAGTTGTGCTGGAAGCACAACAGAGTCCATTTTCCTAACATAATCAGAGCACTGTAATATTACACAAAAAAAAAAAAAATGCAACCTGTTTAAATGCTGAATAAAAACATACATATGAAAACATCAAACACTTAATATTCTTCTTTTCATTCAATTTTTTTTTTAGGAAAGCCTAATAGTTAAACAAAGCAGCAATATCAGTACAATGTATCTCTCTGTTAACAGTACTCTGTTATCTTTGCTGCCCACATAAAAATATTGTTATTGGTCAAAAAATCTTAATCAGTGAGGTACTAATTTTTACTTTTGATTGGTCCAAAAATTTGTTTCAGTGGGACACTCATTTTTACTTTTGAACTTTGTGTGTTCCAGTCTGTTTCTGTGATCGATAATGGCAAATTACTAATTAATTGAATAAGGTTTTATCTAGCCTTTTAATCAAAGTGAAGCCAAGGAAATACTTCAGAAATGTCTATAAAAAATCAATTCTTCCCATCCTCACAGTGCACCATCACTGTATTCGCAACAGAGACGCATAAGGCTTGCAATCTAACTAGAATCAACTTTGTTATTAAGTTCTTGTACCTGATAGAGAACTATTTTATGATTTTATTCTATGACAGTGTAAATATCCCTGCCGATTTGATTATAAATAAATGAGCAGTCTCTTTATTAGGTATAGTAGTGGAATGGCAGGTCCACAGATTAACAATTGAGGTACCATTTTAAATAAATTAATAAATAGTTGGATGGCTCGATCTTTGGGTGTGCATGCTCATGCAGCTGCAGAAGGTTGGTGAAGTAATTGGGGTGAGGTGAACTTGCACATGAGGGTGTGGTCTGTCTCAATCACTTCATCACTTTTCTGCGGAGTGTGAGAGAAGCACTGCACCCAATGGAGACAGCACAAAGATTGGGAGAAGAAATTTGGAGAAAAGGGGAAAAATAAAGAGGTTAAATGACTGGAGAGATGAAGGCAGGAGGCAGATGAGGAAGATGTGTGTGAGCATGTTGACAAGAGAGAGATAAAAGTCAGGCAGATGGGTGGAAGTCCCCTGGGAAGTGTGTGGGCGATGCTCAGGGGCTGAAGGAGATCACTCCAGCTGAGTGATCTGTGAGCTGGTGAGTGACACGCTGTTCGGTTGGAGCGACTCGATGCATAAGGCTGAAAAGAAGTAGCACGGCTGCATGGGAATTACAAGGCTCAGTGAGGCGTTCTGTGGGGGAGCCATGGACTGCAAGGACGGCAAGCCTGGCAGCGGAAGTTAGAGGCTCAGTGTAGTCCCCTGCTAGAGCCACAGAAGGATGCACGGATTCGAGCCTAGCAACAGAGGAAGAACGTGGACTGAACTACTGGTTAGCCATCTCCTCGGCTGCCATGATCCACTTGGGATTAGCTGGGGAGACACACATTTTCAAAGGGATGAACCATGAACTACATTTTTAAAAGGATAGATTCCTGCCATATTTTTAACCTCACATTTAAAGAATTATTTACTTGACCTTGATTTTACGGATTATTTATTTATTTATTGAAGATCTGCAAAACACTATTTATTTGGACACTGTGGTATTGACTTTTTTAAATAAAAGCACCAAGGTACTATTTCACCTACCCATTACTATATATGTGTGTTTTGTCCTCATCCGCAGGATCATCCCTCAGCTATATTAATGGCAGTAGCAGCTTCAAGAGGCTCCCCAGAAGAACCCGGTAGTGTGGGGCTGACCAACATCGTCACAACACTTCTCTTTAACATGTAAATTGTTGCTCAATGAGTGCAACCATAATATGCACATATAACACCACTGAACACAAGTGTGCTATATAGATGGAGAATGGACAGATCTAAAAAGTTAACTAGTTTTGAAAGCACCATTGCAGTAAGCATAAGACACACTTGTGCCAATAAAAAAGTCACTGACACATAAAAATGTAATGCAAGCGTACATGCATTTTCAATTGCCAGCTTTCTTTTATTTATCTTACCAATGTATAACTTCAAAACTCAAGACTATATTTTAAATGAGTCAATTTGTTGTCTGTCAAAACTACTCATCAGCATGTATTTGTTTTGGAGAAAGTCAAAAAGTATATTTTGCATATATTAATGATTAATGCTGCATTTAACTGCTGCCTCAAACTTATTTAGTAGGCATGATCTCCTTTTTCAGTACCTGGGCTTTCTTAATTTCCATGTTAAACTAATGGATAGTTGGAATATATATTTTGACCTCAACCAATTAATCCTTTTTAAACTATACACTTCAGGTAGCTTCAGGTTTTCAAAAAAAAAAAACAAAAAACAAAACACTGTGTTGCCCTGAATTAGTTTCTTTATATATGGATACATATAACAGGCTTTGCTTCATTTCCCACCCACATATCTTCTATCTTACTTTTTTCAACTTGTCATTGAGTTGAATCAGTATGTTTTTAAAGCCTATAAACCTACTAAATGAGGAAACTAAAAATCACATTAAAATTTTCAAGTTGACACAAACTCAACAAAATAATTAAGGCTAATCTTGTATAGCATTTCTGGATAAGTAATGTATTTATTAAACTATACCTGAGTAAGTATTCCACTGTTTATTTCAATGACCTACAGCATAATGTACACAAACTGAGGAACAGGTAACAAAGCTAAAAGTAATGTAACAAAATGTGCCCAACAGACTCAACCACAAGACAAATATTTTGCCGTATTAAGAGGGTTAAAGATAAACATTGATAAAGATTATCATACTGTTTAATCTGCCTATTTATTTTCCTACTTAGGCATGAGATGTATTTCAAACATTTGAATGCTTATATCCTAAATTTCCATGGAATGCATTCAAGTACAATCCTTTTTTTCATTACAGTTAATGTCTGACAAACGTCTATTAGATTCTTCTAAAGAATACATAGCATATTTATGAAAGACCACCAAGTAAGTTTGAACTGCTTCTATGCATTGTAAATTTTATATTTAATGAGAAAGTAGAAAATCTAGCTGGTCTGTTACATGTTTAATTCTATATAAAAATTTCAATTTCAATGTAAGCATGAAAACATTTGGATGTAAAATAAACCAACTTTGTTAAATGACAAAAATATAAAATCAAAGTTACATGATTGTTTACTATGCACACACTAAAATCCTTCCTGGATGATGCTACTGCTGGATTCTACAGCATATATCTTTAACAAGTGAATCCCACGTTTACAGGCCACTGACCTGCTGTTATGGTTAAATGTCTTGTTTAACAGTAGCACTGCTACTTATTTATTCTTCTGTAAAAAGCCAAATTTTTCCTTTGGAACAAAGTTTTCTTTCTTTTCCTCATTCTTTGTGCCTCTCTTTCTATAACTTTCTATATACTCTTTTGAAGTATTATTGAAATATTTTATTATCATTAATACTCTTGGCACTATGGTATAAAAAATGAGGTCAGTTTATAAAGACAGACATTTTAAGACACAATATTTTAAATTCAATCCTTTGCTGGCTTCTCTTTTTAACAGGAAGGCAATGTCAGTTCATCTCTGCATGTGTGTATATGTTCAAATTAATATTACCTGATAATACCAAGATGTTTAGTTATTTTTTAAAGCTAAACATGAACATAGTTGTCTTTTGCTTACAAGGCAAGTCAATTCAAATTATTTAAAGTTGTGTACATATTTTCAATTACAGATAAAATATCAGTAGTATTGGAAAGTCATAATATACACACACACATATTATATATATATATATATATATATATATATATATATATATATATATATATATATATACACACACACACACACATACATACATTCATACACATATATACATATATATGTGAATAAAATCCAGCAGCCATACCACATGCACTTTAGAAGAGGTCAACCACCTCAAGCTAAGCATGTTTGGGCCCGGTCAGTATTTAGATAGGAGACCATCTAGGAAAAAGCTTGGGTTGCTGCTAGAAACCCTGTTGGTGAGGCCTGCAGGGAGTGCTTACCCAGTGGTCTGAACGTGGACCCCAATGCCCCCATGCAGAGATAGGAGCATTGTGCTGTAAAATGGCACCATCATTCGGATGAGACGTAAAACTGATGTATTGACTCTCTGTGGTCATAAAAGATCCCTGTTCATCCGTCGTAAGAGCAGGGTGTATCACAATGACAAAGATAAATTGACTTTCAAGGCATAATCATTCTGGCTACCCAATCATTCCTTGTCTCTAATTGCCTCTCTCTCACCACCTAACAGCTAATGTGTGGTGGGTGTACTGGCACAAAAATGGCTGTTGTCATATCATCCAGGTGGAAACTGCACATTAGTGATGGTTGAAGTGGCTTCCCACTCACCATGTAACGCACACTGGGTAGTGGGGAAAGTGCTACAGTAGGCCTCAGTCATTCACGGATTTTTCCTTAAGACCTATCTAATAATTGTTAGCAGAAACCGCAAATATCCTCCGCAATTTTTATGGCTTTTTTCGTGGCAATACTGTACTGTTGAGAGAACAGGAAGCAACTGTAGAGGAAACGCGGCTTGGGATGGTGAAAGTAGCCAAAAGAATTTGAAACTGCAACTCCCAGCAGTCCCTGCAGTGGCTCTGATTGGTCTTCTGCTGAGGGTGCTGGTGCTGTTGGAGTCAAAGGATGTCAGCGCGGCTTTTAAAAAGGGAGCCAGTGACCAAAAGCAAAAAAAACATTTTTGTAATTTGTGTTTCAAGTTCCTGTCTCTCTACCTGCCTTCTGTTGGGTTACCTATACTTATTCGTTTTGTCCTGTATCATTTCGTGTTTGCCGTCTGGATTGTCTGCCGTCTGTCTGTGTACATAAGGACTGTACGTGATTCATGGCCATCCTGCAAAGAAAGAAGTGCTCCTGAACCCGTCCACCCGTCTTCACCATTTCAGGAACTAGCGGTAGGACTATCTTTACATTCCGATTCAACGTATGGAGCTCTGGACTATCTATTTTCATCATTACATTTCATCCGTTGTCATTTTTCATGATTTACCGTGTGTGTTTTGCTGGTGCTTTGTTGTATTTAATGTGTAACCACTGCAAGGGGAACAGGGGTGGTATCGTTGTTTTCATTTATTTCAATTGCTTTCATTACATTCTTTATTTGCTGTTTGATTACCGGTTTGCTATGTTTTTGTCTCTGTTTGTGAGTCTTGCGGGTCGGGCCAAGGCTGATTGCGTCCCTGGAATCTCCTCAATAAAAATAAATAAATCACCATCTTTGACGGTGTGAATCTTAGCAGCACTGGACTGCTACAGCGTTATTCATTTCTCCTTGCTGCTGATTAACTGTGATGCATCTCCAGTTGAGTGTTCTTGTGTTTTCCGTTTTGTTCCTCTTACCCCTTAAACAGCCACAACCAGCTATAGTCGTTTCCCAGTGCCATTTGCGAGCACGCAGGAGCTGATCAGTCAGAGCCATACATTCGTTGAACAGCCAGCTCATGACCACTGCCAGCCCCTTGTGAGCAGGGGGGCTGAACGCGCCCCCTAGAAGACACGGACGCTCCTCAAAAAACCACTCTTAAAAAATGCTGATAGACTACTTTCACATTGCTCCCTTACTTGCTGGGCTTACTTGCGGCTGCTCTGTCGCGTGATATACTTCCCGCGCTACGCATACTTAAAAGCATGAACAGCACCTGTCCTTTTTGGCTGATTGTTTTGTTTCTCTCTCCTCCCCCAGACATCCGCTGCTCTTGTTGGGGGTCCCACTCCCGTGGTGCTCCTCTATGATGTTTGTCTTTACTTTAATCGAGAACTAACTGCATACTGAGCTTGATTTACTTCTGAAAGAGACATGTTTGTTTGAAGTATTTGAATAAAGTTCCTATTTCTACAATATCCTGTGTTTCTGTGCAATTCTGTGACCCAAGCGTGACACACTGCAGCCTCACTGTCTCTGGGATTGAGCTGCTGCACTAGACTAGCCTGCCAGCATCAGCGTTTACCTCTGTGTGCTTGTGTGCTGCCAGTTCAAGCGCACTTGGCTTGGTGTTTTACTTAATTTCATCCATGGTGTCAGTTGCATCTTGTACATATTGTTCCAGTAGTTTTTTTAAATAGTTTTTACAGTTCATTTGCAGTGTGTAAAATGATCAGTGTTGAAGTAATTGTGATGCTCTTTGCATGAAAAAAAATGTGTTCCATTAAAATTTCACTTTTTCTTTGTGAATTGTGATGTTTACTTAAAGTGCAGCAAAAAAGTATTTGGCATTCAGGCATGCATTAACCCCCAAGTATGTGGCAGTTTAAGGGTTAAAGCCTCAAGATGCTGCCGAAACACCCTACACCTTCTAAGGCTTCTGGCAATGAAAACGCGTCTGCACGAATTATAGTACATATAGCAGTAACATCGGTATTTTACATTCTAGCATTGCAGGAGACATAGCAGTACAGTATACAGGTTTACCTTTACATTTTTTTTGGTAATGTATTAAGCTCAGTTTGAAATTAAAGTATTTTGGGGGCATATTTAGGGTTTAAACTATAAAAATTGGCTTTTTTTTTTTTTTAAACCATATCCAAAATTTGCGGTTTTTCACAATTTCAGGGTGCTTTAGGAATGTAATCCCTGCGAATTTTGGGGGTGTACTGTATATAAATGTAAAGAATTATTATTATCATTAATAATAATAATAATAAAAATGTTCGGGATTTAAAAATTAAGAAACATAAAGTGAATAAAACAATATTCAGGATTTAAAAATGAATCAATAAGTAGCAATTCATTGACTGATGCAGCTAATGACAAACAGCTTTATTTGTCAGATGTATTATGAGGGAATATTATTCTTTAAATTAGTAGTGAGTAGGGCTGCAACGATTAGTCGACGTAATCGACGACGTTGACTACAAAAAATCGTCGAAACAGATTTTTTATTGTCGACGCGTCATAAACAGAACCTTCAATAGACACTCCAGTCACAAAGAACCGCATTGGTTTTTGTAACTGCAATGCAGTACATGAACGTCTGGGGGCAGTATCGTTTGTTATTGTTTGTCAAGACTGCACACAGTCCTACCAATGAACAAGAACGTCTGAGGAGAAGAAGAATGTAGAGGAAAATAAATGTGGTTGCAATGGTGAGTCGCATAGAAGAGGGGGAAGGAGATGGAAAAAAATTGAAACAGAAACTTTCTAAAGTGTGGGAGCACTTCACCGAAAAAGAAAAAAAAATTGAATGCAGATTATGCAAAGCGGAGCTTTCTTTTCATGGCAGCACCACTGCGATGCATGAGCATCTGAAATGCAAGCATCCTGGAGCTGTGATGCTGCTGTCTCTTGAGAGGTAAGTTTTAGCGAGTAAAGTTAGTGTCATGTGTTAACGTTGATGTTTGTACTATAATATGCATATCAAGGTTTCGACAATGATAGTTAACCCTTAAACCGACACATAATTGGGGATTAATGCACCCCTGGACTCCAAATACATATTAGCTGCACTTTAAGTAAATGTCACAATTCACAAAGAAAATGTGAAATTTTAACAGAACACATTTTTTTTCATGCAAAGAGCATCACAATTACTGCAACATTGATCATTTTACACACTGCAAATGAACTATAAAAACTATAAAAAAAACTACTGCAACAATGAAGTCAATGGTGAAATTCAGTAAATCACCAAGCCAAGTGAACTTGAACTTGCTGCACACAAACACACAGAGGTAAACGCTGATGCTTTCAGGCTCGTCTAGTGCAGCGGCTGAATCCCAGAGACAGTGGGGCTGCAGTTCTGCTGGGGCCAGCAGTGGTCGTGAACTGGCTGCTGAACAAATATATGGCTTTGACTAATCACCTCCGGCGTGCTGGCAAATTGGCCTGTGAAGTAAACATAGCCGGTTGCAGGGTTCAATGAATATACATCACCGAATATACTCTGCTCCGGCTTGCTGGCAAATTGCACTGAGAAACAACTTTAGCTGGTTCTGGCGGTTTAAGGGTTAAGTGAATATAATTTCAGTTGTTTTCTAAAGTGTTTGGAGCTATAGTAAACGAGTGAATAGGAGTAGCTGAGCCATCCTAGTTTTTTTTTTCTTCTTTTTTTCATATAATATTTGAGTTCATATGACTAGTAAACCATCTTTAACTAACGGTAACTTGTGTTTTGGAGTATATCAGTAATTAGCTTGTTACATATTTTAATCCTTTTTTTTTATTTTGGTATAATATAGTACACGATGTGATAAACTACAACACTTTTCCTTCAGAGTGTGATGATTAAAACATCTTTCTCTGACTGCAAAATCATTCTCATGTCGAAATGCTCACGTTCCTGCACTGCAATCAGGAATATATGAACTGAATTTTTTATAAAATGTACATTATTGTTTTATTTTATTTGAATTGAAGCTAGTTTGTATTGTTTAATGTATTTCTTTTTTATTGTGATGGTCACACTAATATCTGATTATTTTCAAATTCATACGTTTCACTGGTTGTTATTTTAATTTGATTATTATTAACTTTAGTTGTGTTAATGCAGAGACATCAGAGATATTCACAGGTGGACAGATGTGAGCAGATGAGGTAACACATGCACTGGAGCCCAGAACAGAATGTGCAAGCACAAGTCGCAGGCATCAAAAAAGTCAGGCATGAAATAATCATGACTAATTGAAAAAAAAATTAAAAATTAGTTGTACAAAAATAATCATTAGTTGCAGCCCTAGTAGTGAGCTTCTCATAGCTAGTTTTATAAACATACTGCTGCCTATCAGAAAGTTGTTTAATAGTGAATAAAACAATTATATTAAAGAAAATTAAAACTACTTCTCATGAAAATGGTTAATGATGCTGCAGTATAGATATAGTGACACACACTAGTGGGTGCTGCTGACTAAAAGCTCCAAAAGTCAGGACACTGTTTGTACAATCTCCCTATGTCTGCATAGTTTCTTCTTTAGGTGTTCTACTTTCTTCCCACATTACAAAGAAATGAACGACCATTGAATTAGTACAATATGAGGCAAGTTAAGGCGTGAGTGTATATAAACTCAATGACTGATGGCTTCTCCGTCACAGTTTGGTTCCTATGCTCTGCTCAATGTCCAGTGTTTCTGAAATAGGCACTGGCTTTATGTAAAACCTGAACTGAAACAAACAGACGCTGGATAGATTTTATGGTAAATGAAGGAAAACACTTGAAAATGATATGATCCATCAACCTATTAATGTGAATTATAATTTAAAGGTGAGTAGGCAGAAACTCTATCAAATCATTTAACAAAGAGGAATTGTTCCAAATATTAGCCAGTTGTAATAATCAAGACAAAGCATTTAATACAGCCATCTGCAGTAATCAGGCACATCAATAAAAAACTATCATCACCGAAAAGATAAATAAGATTTATAATGAGAGAGAAGAACTTAAGCATCTCAGACTATGATCCCTAAAATCTTTAAACACTATAACCTTTATTGAGAATGCAATTTGCATCAAGTAAGATGAAAAAACTGACTTAAAAACCTTATTCCATAAAAATACATACTTGTATACAAACCATTCTATAGGTCAAGTATAACAACAAAAACTGCACAAGGTGTTCACTTGTTCATTGTGAAAAAAGCATAAGCAATGGTACAAATTACATTGAGACATGCCAACAGCTGGAACAGCGCCCGGTAACTAGTGTAGTATCACCTGCAGAAACTGTCAAACTGTCAAAGTGGGATGTACGATCCCAGTCTATTGTGTTCGAGTCTTGCCCTCAAACACACAATAGAAACTAATCAGGAGTCTCAAAAAAGGAAATTAGGTACATGGGTTTTAGATCTCAGTTCTGTAACTAACACCATTTCACAGAAGGAAAGAAAGGTGTCTCTGTGAAGCTCCATTTAAATGGCAGCACAGATATTGAGTTACCAGAAAAACTGACTCACAGGTAGGATGTAGAGGATTTCATAGGATTAACTATAGGTACGGAGAAGGGAGAGTGCATTAAGTGACAGCTATATTAATGCATTTTTAAATACTCCTATTAAATTATTGACAATGTCACAATACAAAGAGGCCCATTAATCAAGATGAGGTTTATGATACCCCTATTGAAGACACTTTCTATTCAACAACAACTGTGAATTACCTGGAACTCTTGCAATGGAACTTGAAAAAGTAAATGAACCGTTAATTCAACAGTCAGGTCTTCTAAATTAATTTGGTCTTTGTTATTCCGGCCTTCTGTAAGAAAACTGTGTTGATTGATTTTTTTTTTTAAATTACTATAAGTATTTTAGGGAAGGTGAAAAACAGATATACAAAGACTTTGAAGGAGAACCTGTTTCATACTTCCATTCATATAATGTTTGTCTTTTTGTGTGAAAGGTTACAAAGTCAAAAAAGTATTTCCCCAGAATAAAGATAAATTAATACTTTTTCGTTGCCCAAAGGTCTCTATTTATAAACATATAGACTATAGCACAAGAAAACATTAGAAAAGTGAAAACATTATGCAGTTAATCTAATTTTATATAGCACCCTTCATAATTTTTGGGATAGACACATTTTTCCTTAATTTGCTTCACAGTTTAAAGTTACATACCAAACAATTCAGACATTATTAAAGTGCAGATTGTAGATGTTCAATTAAGGGTATATGCATGCATTTCACACAAGATAGAAATGACACTTTTTACATATGGTCACCCAATTTCAGAGCACCATAATGTTTGGGACAATTGCCCCCTCAGGTTTTTCTGATAACTCAAGTGTGTTTCATTGCTTCATTAGTGCATAAAATACCTAGGCTTGCTTCTACCTACAGATTACTCTTGGAGTCTGTAGTTGCCATTGTACACCATGAGGACAAGAGCTGTGTCAATGAAAGTTAAAGGCTGAATTATGATGTTAAAAAGTGGAAATAAAACCATTACAGACATTGGTAAAACCTTAGGGTTACCTAAATCAACTATCTGGAATATTATAAAGAAGACACAAACAAACTGGTAAGCTTAGTAATCACAAAATGACTGGTAAACCAAGGAAGACCTCCACCGCTGATGACAGAAGAATCTTCACTATGGTAAAGAAAAAGACCCAAATATCTCTCCGACAGATCAGAAATGGCCTTCAAGAGGCAGCTATGTTATGTGTCGGAGACTAGCATCCACAGTAGACTTCATGAAAAGAAATGCAGAGGCCACAATGCAAGATGCAAACCACTAGTTAGCCACAAAAGCAGGATAGCCATATTACAGTTTATGAAAAAGTACTTAGAACAGCCTGCAGAAGGTCTCGAGGACAGAAGAGTCAAAGATTAACCTGAGTGATGGCAAGAGCCAAGTGTGGAGGCAAAAAGGAACTGCCCAAGATCCAAAGCATACTGTATGTGTATATCTTTAATAAATATTGCACATAGACATGATCATTTTTATTTAAATCAGTGCTGAAAAGTTGTATTTTAGCATAGCATATTACTAATACAGTTTCAGCTGAGGCTGTTTCATATTTCTGTCAAACTGTTGAATTCATTGATTTTTTTGTTTGTCATTATTAAGCCGTTTCCAATTTCTATTTTTCTTGGTGTATGTAGTGGTACTCAGTCAGCACTGGAGTGGTTATGCCATCACATATGACAGACCAGTTTTGAGAAGTCCCCTAATCAAAGGAAATTGTCACTGTCTGACTGTGGACAGGTCTTTTCTACAATGTAGCTAAACTAGTGCACCTGACATTTAAACTTAAGACAACACTATGTACAGTACTGTTACAAAATCTTAGGCATTTTAGACAGTTCAGAAAAACATTTGTCTTACACAGCTATTTTACATCTTCTGGATTAGTGTGTCAACAGATAAGAGTATTGTAGAGTTATAGAATATTCCTTTCCAAAAACGTTAAACAATACAGTAAGATATTTGAATATTCTTATAGAAAGAAACTGACACTCTAGTAGACTACTTTCCAGTTAAAAAAACATCAGATCTTAGTAAGCATATAGCCCAGTGATTGATTATGCAAATATAAAAAGCAGGTGCTAATGATCAATGACATAATGTCTATGTTGGACCAAACTGATTAAATGAAATAACTCCACAGAGGGAATAACACTGGGCAAGGGACAACCACACTATAAAGGTGAGGCTGAAGTAAATGTGGCATTTTAACCCATAAATCTTACACCATGGCAAAAGTAAGCATAGAAACAAGATACAAGGTGGACATTCTTACATCATCAAGGTCTCTCTCCCTATTAGAAATTATGTGGCAGACAAGTGCTTCCAGATGTGCAAGCTCTTCTACAGAATCACAAACAAACACGCAAGGTCAAGAATCGCAAAAGCTGCAGAAAATGAGTGCAACAAACAAGAAATATAAAGCGTACCTTCCTTTAAAAAAAGAAAATGACCAGTACCTACTGTATATCAGCTAGAAATTGGCAGAAACCACTAGGACCCCAGGCACAACTACAGTCTTGA
Organism: Erpetoichthys calabaricus; assembly: GCF_900747795.2. Lineage (NCBI taxonomy): Eukaryota > Metazoa > Chordata > Cladistia > Polypteriformes > Polypteridae > Erpetoichthys > Erpetoichthys calabaricus. The sequence continues at coordinate 199,460,316 of NC_041396.2, forward strand.
GAAGTCTTATTAGAAGCAATTGTCATGAAATAACGGCAAATTACTTAATTACACACGAAAAACACAAAGTTTAGGGGGGCAGAAAAATGACAGCTGTTGCTCTGAACTCGAGTCAAAATTTGAAATAGTTGGTTCTGACAGAAGGCGCTTATCTGTCGAAGGGCTGGAGAGTGGTACATGGAAGACTGTCTGCAAGCAACAGTGAAACACGTTGCATGTTTCCTTCAGGTTAAGAACAGCATTTCCATAAATGAGTTGGTGATATTATTTTACTAATTATTAAACTTTTTACTACATAAATTATTTCGACAAGTGACATATGTTATAGTAGAACTATTGTCACATGCAAAGAGTGCAGAAGAATTGTTACATGCACGTCAAACCACCATACAACATGTTCTCATCCTCTGGCACCATGATAAACCAGAAGGTATGAAAATTTATAACTTAATTCTATGCTAGTCCAGTTAGCAAAGTTGTACTTAATACTCACTTAGTAGGGAATAAAACTTTTCCTTAAATTTTCCTTAATTGTGACTTCTAGATATAGTTGAACAGCTTAGTAAAGGGAGACTGGCTAAATTTAGTTCAAAACAGATCCGTTTTCTGAGGGAGTAATATGCTTTCAGTTAAGTATACCTTGAACCCTATGATCATCTCTTAATTATCTAATATTTGTAACTATGAATGTTACATTGCCAGAATTTTTGGACATGATTCCAACACCAGTGACATTTTCAAATAAATACTGCTTACTCAATACCATGGCAAAAACAGAAATACTATTGAACTGCTTTTTATTAAAAGAACCTCCACTATTCAAGTGAACAATATTTTGTCTTTTTCTGTAATAGAATATATAAATAATAACAGTAACAACAGCTTTAAAATACTGCAATACTCACCAAGAGTTGCCTAACTATTATTTAAGTAAACTTTAATGGGGCATTCATAAATATCAAAATACAATACAGGGTTTGAATTTTAATGTGCAATAGACACAGGGATTCCCCAAGTGTAACAACAAGGGGGGGGGGGGGGGGGGTGTTGCTCATTGAGCTGTAATCTTGGGGGCTCAATACGGGGTTTATAAAGAACAATATCATGAACTACCTCAGTGTATATTTTAAATTTTATCTCCAACATTTTCTCCATAGCAAATGAAAAATTCACTTAAAATCAATCTTTTCTTTTCCTTCACATCTTCTTCAGTCCATCTCTCCTTCCTTCATCTCCTACATCTCTGCAGACCTCTTCTGCTATTTCCCTACTGATTTCAAGAGGTTTCATGTAATCTCTATTCACAAGAAACCCTTTCAAATCCCGTCTGTCAATGAGAACTAACAACCTGTCTCCCTTCTGCCATTCCTGTCCAAGACTCTAAACATATACACAAACAACATTCTTCATTTTTATATAACAAAAATCTTCTAGATCAGCTTCGATCATGATTCCATAAAGGTAACCCTACTGAGACTACACTGCTTTCTGTCACTAATGCTCTTAAATATGCTCATGCTGCTCTTTATCTCCATCCTCCTTGACCCCTCATCAGCTCCCAATACCGTTAACCACTCCCTGCTTATCCCCTCCATTGAGAAACATGCAATTAGCAGTTCTGCTTTAGTCTGGTTTAAGTCCCACCTCTTGGACCGATCCTTTTTTATCTCCTAGTCTAACTCCTTGACTTCAAACAGAAACATTCTACAGGTATGCCTCGAGGATCAGTGATGGGTCCACTTCTTTTGTCTTTGTCTTTCTTTTGTGGAAGTGGACATTAGCCGACAGTGAGATGCAGTGCATTGTCGAAGTATTCCCAACCCTTGAGAACCAGATCCAGCAAATCCAAGCCAGACAATTGCTGCTGAAGGAACTAGAAGCTTGCCTGCTAAGAGAAACATCTTCGGCAGCTGAGATTGTCACAAGTCACCTTCATTCAACAAGTTCAACACCATGCCACCTCGCACACTCATTTGGCCAAGTGAAGCAACAACGAGGTATCAGGCTGTTTCAGCTAATGCATTCCATAATGCCTTTCTAGGATGTAAGATGTACACTGTATTAACTCTATAATAGCAAACCACAGTTTAAGTAAAGAACCCAGACAAAGCGGTATAAATGCGAATAATTTAATTACAGTAAAATTTCACCTCTAGATGTGCGCTGCATTAAAACTAACTACAGATTATAGATTAAGTAAAACATCTACATAAAGTGGCATTAACACAAATAACTTAATTACCATTTCAAGCTGTCCTAACATTCCAATTCAGCTCTGCTCTTCTGACACCTTAAATATGGACCTACTAAGTGTTAGAGCGTTAATCAGCAAGATATTTTATATTAACAACCTTACATTAAGTGAAGTGTGGATTAGCTCTGATGGTGCCACAGTTTTAATTGAAACTGCACGTCCAAATATCAGCTTTACTCAAGTGGTTAGCTAAGGCAAGAAAGGCGATGGTTTAGCAAATATTTACTCTAATTAAAGTGCAAAGATGTCATTTGGTACGTTTGCATCTTTCCATTGTTATTCAAGGTGTGTCCCAGTCACTTGAATTGTCTTTTTATAGACCTCCCAAATATAATGCATCCTTCATTGAGGAATTCTCAGACTTAGTATCTATAATAATAACTAACTTTGGCAGGTTTAACTTTCATGTCGATAACCAGTTTGACCCGAAAGCAATAGATTTCATGAACGTCCTGAACTCGTTTAATCTCGGCCAGCATGTCAACCAGCCCACACATAAGGGAGGACAAACATTATTAATTTAGTCATTGCAAAAGGATTAAAAATTGAAGTGAGGCATGTCGTGGATATTGGTATATCTTTTATGACTTTATCATATTATTTAATGTAGAATATTGACAACAACTAATGAGAAGCGTATTGTACAAAAACATTACTTTGATACATCTGTAGCTTCAACGTGTGCTAATATTCTAAACAATCAGTTCATTTATACTGATTACCTCAGCAACGCTAGTAAGGTGGAAAATTTTTATGCCAAGGTAAGAGCTGCAGCTGACAAAGACACCCCTGAAAAGACAGTTAAGAAATCCTCAAGCACTATTATACTCTGGAAAACCCAAAGACAGTCTGATTTAAGGAGAATATGTTGGAGAGCAGAACGTAAATGGAGAAAAGCTAAACTGATAGTCTATTATGAAATACTGAAGGATAAAATAACTGAATATTTTACGTAGTCCGCCTTGAGATGCAATCCTATTTCTCCAACGCTGGTAATCCAAGAGTTTTATTCTTAACTATTGATTGTCTTCTAAAACCAGCTCAATCAATGGAATGCCTCCTAAAAACTACTAGAGAAACTTGAGACTTTCGCTATATTTTTTAAACACAAAATTAATAACATTAGAAGTAACATAGTATATCTCCCCCCCGCCAACAAAGTAAATCCAACTGAATCCCAGCATTCCATTTTAAAAAAGTCTCTGTTGTGCTAATTATAAGTGTACTCGACATAAGCCAGGTTTCCATCCAAGGAGTTTTTGCGAAAAAATATTTAGCGCTTCAAATTTTTTTACCGATATAGCTGATGGAAATGCTAATTATCGATAAAATGTTGTACATGTCGACATAATATTTTTCCGTTTAACTTTAGCGCATAAATTCCATATCGATACTTCAGATGTCGCAAAAACTACATTGAAAACAGTTTTTGTAGGAAAAAAGGGATTTAACGCAAATAAATGTGTCACATTTTCATCACGTGCAATCAAAACGAGAATGGCGGAGCGGTTCGCATGGTCTGATGAAGAGAGTTTTTTTTTGATTAAACGTCGTTATTTTGTATTAATTCAAATTTCAGTTTTAATTAAAAACCTTAAGGGAAGCAGGTTAATTCAGTTGTTATCGCACTGTGAAGGGATGTTGAAAGGTAGGCTCACCTGTACAGATCCGATGCTGCAAACACAGCTGCATCATGGGCACTTCCAGGAGTGCCAACGCAAATGTCTCGTATCATGCACCTGTCATCAACAAGGGCCTGGAGAACAATAGATGGCCACCCTTTGCGATTAATGTAATCGCGGTAGCCTTCCGTCGGGGGAAGAATAGGCACATGCGTGCCATCCAGCGCACCGTAAATCTGTGGCACAAGATGCACCAAGGAATTGCGGTATGCAATTTCATTGGCCTCCGCTACAGTCGGAAGTCTGATATAACGCCGCATTAATTTTTCTTTAATAGCGGTGCACACAGCATATACACATCGATGGACGGTAGTTTTACTAACCCCGAAAGTTTCTCCAACTACTCTATACTCTGCGCAGGTTGCCAGCTTGTAAAGGGCGATGGCAATCCGCTTTTGGGTTGGAACCGGTGGTCGGTGGCAACCTGTGATGGGCGCAACATCAGGACTGATGAATCCACACAACATCTCAAACGTCGGCCGTGTCATTATAAAATGTTGCAGCCAGAGATTTTCTGTTAAGTGTCTCTCCACCACCTCCTCCCAGAAGGTCTTATTCCGTCGTCTCTCCCATACCCGTGGGTTTCGTCGCACTGGGGTACTTTCTTCGAGCTCTAGGGCTATCAGACAAGCAACTGCTTCATTCTGCTGTCGTCTTCGGATATTATGTACAATTCCAATTATTTGTGAAACTGAAATAACAGTAAGCTGGCAAATTTCAAAAAACTGTCTGAATAATCTCTCCATTTCTTTGTTTCTTTGTTTAGTGGAGGGGGTGTAACATGGAAAACAAAAGGTAGATAATTTGCGACATACACAAAATTATGTATGGAAACGGCTCAAGGGAAGATTTTTTTCGCGATACAACAAAAGTTATGCGACAGTTCGTTTTGGGGGGGGGGGGGGGGGGGGATGACGTCATCACGCACACCATTTTATCGATAAAAAGCCAGTTTGATGGAAATAGGCTGGAGACAGCAAATTTCGCACATTTTTTTTACGTATATTCTGTTTGTCGATAACAAAACGTCGCAAAAAACTGGATGGAAACTTGTCAATAGTGAACTCATCACTAGATATAGTGGAGTCTTTCCTGACTGTCTTAAGACTGCAGTTGTCAAGACTGCTCAAGAAAAATAATCTCGACTCTCCTGTTTTTGACAATTTTAGACTAATATCTAACCTGTAATTTTTAAGTAAAATTCTAGAACAGACAGTCATTATGCAGCTAAATGATTACTTGAATAAACACTCTATTCTTGACAAGTTTCAGTCAGGTTTTAGAAAAAAATCATAGTACAGAAACTGCACTGGTGAAAGTAGTAAATGACTTGCGCGTTACTGCAGACAGAGACCTTACATCTTGCTCTCCTGGACTTGTGTGCAGCATTTGACACCATTGATCACAATATTCTTATAAATTGCCTTAGTCAATAGATGGACCTCTCCGGCGGTATCTTAAATTGTTTCAGTCTTACTTAACAGGTAGAAAATTCTTTGTTAGTTGTGGTGATTATACCACGAGATCCATGATATTTATAACGTGTACAACAAGGATCTATTCTGGGTCCATTGCTCTTTTCGATCTATATGCTTCCGTTAGGTCAGATTATCTCAAAGCACAAGATGAGCTACCACAGCTATGCAAATGACACACAGCTGCATTTATCAAAAGTGCCTGATGACCCTGATGGCTCTCTGATCCTGTGTCTTGCTTGTATTTCTGAATGAATGAGCAGTAACTTTCTCAAACTAAACAAGAAGAAAAAAGAAATCTTTATGATTGGAAAAAATATTATTAGAAATATACTTGATTTAATACCTTAGGTTTGAAAGTCAAGTCGGAGATAAAGAATTTAGGGTGTAACTATTGACTCTGACCTAAATTTTAAAACATATATTAAATAGATCAGTAGGGCTGCATTTTTTCACTAAAGGAATATAGCTAAAGTTAGACCTCGCATAACTTTGCAAGATGCTGAAAAATTGTTCATGCTTTTGTTTTCAGTCGACTAGATTGCTATAATGCACTCCTTACAGGACTACCAAAGAAAGACATCATTTGGGTTCAGTTAGTGCAGAATACAGCAGCAAGAATCTTAACTCGAAAAAGAAAATCTGAGCACATTTCACCAGTTTTAGCATTGTTACATTGGTGGCTTTTTGCTGTTATGCACCTAAAATTTGGAATACTTTACCAACAGAATTTCACCAGGCTAATACTGTGGAACACTTTAAAAAAAACTGCTAAAAAACATCATTTAATTTTTTTTTTCCATAGCTACACTTTAGTTGTATCCCTATTAGTCTATATGTATTTTTCTCTGGGTTTTGCAGTTCCCTACTAATCTGTATTATTCTCCAGTCTTTTCCGGTACTCTTGTGGTGGCGATCTGTGCTACTAACACCTGATCAAGGTACCATGCTACCCCCTGCGTTTATGGACTGAATGGTGGGTGTCCCTGATGTCCACATGACCACCATCATCATTAATTTCTTCCAAGTGAAGCCTGAAAACCATAAGGACTGATTTAGAACATCTGTGTTAGGTAAATGCCCAGTGGGAGCTGGGTGATCTTTTGGCCTTGAAACCCCTTCAGATTTTGTTTTTTCCTCCAGCCTGTTCTTTTTTTTTTTTTTTTTTTTTGATTTTTCTGTCCTTCTGGCCATTTGACCTTACTTTTTTCTTTGTTACATACTGTATAATATTATTGCCTTTATCTTGTATTTTTTTTGTTTTATATTAACTTCCTTTCATTTCATTTTGTATAATACTTTGAGCTAAATTGTTTGTATGAAAATGTGCTATATGAATAAATGATGTTGTTGAAGTTTGTTGTCTACATTCGTTCTTTAGGCAATGTCATTTCTCATGGCATCTACTACATCTCGGTGCTGATGACAAAAAGAATTTCTTCTCATTTCACTCTTATATCCCACAGGTTTCAGTCCAGATCTCCAGCTATGTCTCTGACATCTAATCATGGATAAATTATAATTACCTTAAGCTTAACCTTTGAAAGGTATCCAGTCCTTCTGATTCTTCTTCTGCAGATTTTTCTTTTTTAAATTAAGCATCACCTTTGAAAAGATCACCCTTTCAACATCGGTCACTGTCTGGAATCTTAGTTTGAATTTGGACTTGTTGCTTTCAATCATCAAACATGTACCTTCAATGACCTAATCATGTAATTTCTTTCGTTATAATATCCAGAGGATTTGACAACTTCATCACTAATCAAGGCCACCCAACTCCTTCCTCAGTAACTGGTTCTCTCTCGACTGGATTATTGCAACTCTCTCCTGGGAGGATCTCTTTCTACTGCTTCCTTCCATCAGAATGCAGCTGCTCAGCTAGTGATCTCTGCTCTTCACTTCATTCCTACTACTCCTCTGCTTTAGTCTCTTGCTGCAATGATCCAAGTTCAAAACTCTCATCTTCACCTACAGTTCTCTGATCATTTGTGCTCCTCAACATCTCCAATCCTTGGTCTTTCTTTATGTCCCTTCAAAAAGTCACTGTTCTGCTTCTGCCTGTCTGCTGACTGTCCCTTCCTTTGCCAGATGTGCCAAGACTGGACAATGTTTATCCATTCTTGCTCCAAAGCTGTGGAATGATCTCCCTTCATCCATTTGGACGGCACCCAATTTACTTGTGGTTTAGGTATCTTTTGAAAACACACCTTTTCATTAAATATTTTGGATCTGCTTAGCTTCTCTCCTACAAGTTGGCTGCTGTACTGCTGACAAAGAGTTTAGGATATTAATTTTTGTCTTAGTTAGTTGTAGGTATAATTATGTTGTAATTTTACTCCCTTGTGCTCACTTTTTTATCGTTCTCGGTTACTTTGATGCTTGCACCTTCATTTTTGCATGTATTATAACTAGCTTTGCAAGTCGTCTTGGATAAAGGCATTTGCTAAATAAAACAAATAAATAACTATTATGTAAAAGTTTTATATACAAGAACGGGAAACATGTAAATGTTTAAATGGATATCAGAACTTATTAATGTCAAGTTATGGCTAAATAAAAAACTAAACTTTTTTTTGTAAAAGTTTCACATAAAATGATTGGAAGCATGTAAATGTTTAAATGGATGTCAGAACTTACTAATGTCAAATTATGGCAACTTATTTTATAGCAAATTCTGTCAAGCACTGGAAGCTCACATGGGTCTCAAGGAGCCTCTTGAATGTCTGCTAGCATAACACAAATGCTGTGCGGTTTATTCCCTACTTCTTGCTTGTGGGGGTGGTTTATTACTTCAATGTTGGATGCTGGATATCAGAAGCATATGTTCATGTGCTCTTTTGTATTCCAGGTGGCGCAGCCGCAAAGTAGAATAAAATTCTGCCTTTTTTTGTCATTTCAATTCAATGTACATTAAGGGTAATAAAGTTAAAAGATGTTTGAATTGTAGATGGGTTAAACTTTATTCAGCGACATAATTACTTATTTAATGCAGAGCACAGCTGTTCTTAGTTTACATGCTCACCTCCCATATGGGATTCTACATACTCTGAAATGGACATAAACTCCGATGCACCACTACAATGCACTGAAAATAGTAAATACAGCAGTCACATTAAGACACTACAATATGAAAGTTTCCATCTTAGCAGCAAAGCTGTAAGCAGAATGAGCCATCCAGCTACAGGTAACACAACAATGCTTATAATGGTAAAAGCAATAACAGTTCACTGACGTCAACAGCTGTTATATGTGAAAATAAACACTGCTTACAGTGTTTAGTTCTGACTGTTCTTTTCTTAGTATGAATACCCATACTACACACACCGGTTTCACTGTTGCACTAACGTATGCTTTCTGTCTACTTTGTTTGCTTGCTAATTGGTTGTAACCTCACTGCTGCTGCTTCTTTTCTTGCTTGCATTATAAAAGGTACAACTGCCAGAAATGCTTACTGCATTAACAAGTTCAATTCATGCAGGTCATCGAGGTGTGCAAAATGATGAGGTTCAGTGAGAAAGTGCTCCAAAACCCATTTAACCTGGTTTGTCAGATGTCACTTTGTTATTGCACTTGATTTGAATTAGTAGGGCAAGGTGATTTATACCAAATCGACCAACCTGAAATTTAATGAGAAAGCTATGTTGAAATTTTGTTGTCTCTGTAAAGTGCACTGTGATTAGGGTAAGGATAGAAGGGGTGGAGCTGAGGTACTAAACGTGTTTTTATTTTCCAGAACGGTTTTCAACCTCAGATCAGCTAAAACGTGTAAATGTTTTTTTTTATTCACATTCCTATTAGCACTACCAGTGTGCAGTTTTCCTTCCATATTCCACAGTCCTATATTTATATAGTTTTCAACTATATTTACAAAGTGAACTGTATATGCTAGTTAGAAAATGAAAGGTTCATAGACAGACATCTTTAGACATGTCTTTACAATCAGAGAATGAATGCAAAGCCTCACTTCTGTTACTGGAACTGTATAGGATACTAAATTAAAAAAACAAACTTGCCATCATTTCATCTTTTCTTACAAATTGTGACACTACAAGTTAAATAATTGCAACACACATCTGGCTGGTCACTTTATTCGCTCTCATAGTTTGCATAAATGTAATTCTGAACTAATTCCATAATGACATAAAAGTAGAAATAACAAAAGACTGTGTGTACATGTTATTTAATTTTTTTTTTAAATAATAAGGATAGTTTCAACAATTACACACTGAAGCTCTCCTGTGTTGAACACAATGCATTCTAGACAACTTCTGCGGTTTTAGTTTTAGACATGTGTTGATGTAGTGATGAATGATCACCAATGTGAGACATTGTTATATGGGGTTTTTGCTCACATTTTTCTCATGTACTACTGGGCCTTCCAAAACAATTAATCTACTACCTAATACTACTACCTTGCAGTCATACATCACTGCAGTACTGAATTTCACTCTCTTCTATTTGATACTGTTAAAAACTGTTACCATTATGTTTTCAGAGTTTTGGAATCAACTTGGTACCAAAGTATCAGTTCTTGTGACATTCCATTTATAAAACAATCTGAGAAGAGTCTGGATTTGAAATATACTGAGACATATAGTTGAAGTAGAAAACTTGACAACCTTTAAGAAAAATCTGATTGAGATTTTGGGACAGTGTAGTTATTAGGTAAACAAACAAGCTTGGTGGACTGAATGGTGTGTTCTCATTTGTAACATTTCTTATGTTTTTATGTAAAACAGTAGTCTCTTTTATTTGTACAAGGTAAATCTTTGGGGCTTTATCACGAAAGTTATATCCAGATTATGTTTTTTTTTTCTGCCAAGCCTGCTTCTATGCAGTATGGCTAACAAATCCAATTTGTCTTTATCAAAGGACATTTCAGCAACAAGAAATTACAGTACCTATGGGTATTCTGACAAGTATACTGTATATTAAATTATATACACAATAATGATTAAATAACAAGTGTCTGCTCTTGATAAACCCTGTATGGCAAAAACACTTCAATCAGTATTTTTTGGTTGTGTCTCATTTCCTGTGGTTTCATAAGCAATCAAAGAAATTCATTGATGATGATTTTGATACTTGTGTTTTGTACTACATGGTTGAGAAAAAGTAGCTGCAAAGCCAATGTGTTACTTGCTTATTAGATTGTCATGTTAAGAAAGCTGGTTATTGGGGATGTTTATTTAATTGATTGTGATGCATAAAAGTTTCAAAATTATTCTTAATCCTTATTTAACCTTTTTTTTTTTTTAACAAATCTTAGTCCTCTCACAATTTCCTTTAATTTACATTTAAATGAAATTAAACATACAAATTAATTCAATATTAATATATTTAATGTGCTGACACTTTATTAGCATTTTCTCTTTTATTATTATGTGAACAATGATAAGTAGAAACTGTTTAGCATTTCTGGGAGTCAGTAAATCAGGTGCAGTTTGGCGTGCACTCTGTGCTTTAAAGACATCAAACATGGACTTTTAAGAACGTTCCTTATCAATCTTCAAAACAAAGCATGTCAGTCCTTCCATTTTATTAGTAAATAGTTTTTTCTTAGGTGTAAAGCAAGATACTATTGCTGGGAGATGTGAATAAATATATTTTATATTATTGAGATTTGGAGACAGTGTTGGGAACAATTTGGATAGTTGAAACTTTGAGAAATGACTAAAATGTATAGTTTCCCATCATTAGTGAAGTTGCCTTATTTCTATTGGTGTTTTAAGTTGTCCTGAAATTTTTGATATTGTTATGACATTACATAATATTAAATAATCTGGCAAGGTAATACATGTTATTATTTTAGGTAAGAAGTGTAAATAAACATGTACACAGACAAAACATTTGTTAAAGAAAATTCTGAGTAGAAATCTCTCTAGCAGGAGTAACATATTCTACATATCTGCATATTTATTGTGCAAAATTACATAATGTTGTTCAAATGTATTTACATCATATTGTATGACATAACAGATGCCCTTTGGTGGTGAATGTATGTTAAATGGAAAGAGAAAAAAATGCCATGCTACAACATATGGTTTACCAAAGATTCTCAAGAAGACTAAGGTAAAATACATATCTATTAAGCCAAATTTAATTTTTTCATTTGTGTAAATTTTGTAATATCAATCTTTTTGTAAGGAGGTAGGTAATAGTGTGTAAAGGGCTTTTAAAGGCGGTGATCAGCGTAGGTAATAGTGTGTAAAGGGCTTTTAAAGGCGGTGATCAGCATGAGCTCAAGCGCGTGCAGAAGGAACTTAGAGTCCAGCTCAGGGCGGCAAAGGAGCAGTACAGGAGAAAGCTGGAGCAGAAGTTGCAGAATAACAGCATGAAGGAAGTGTGAGATGGGATGAAGATCATCACTTGCTGCAGCTCGAAGTGGGGTGCCACCATCAAGAGAGATGTGAAGAGAGCAAACCAAATGAACAACTTCTTTAACGGGTTTGACCACCCTTACCCACTCTCACCTCGGAGTACTGCACCCTCCACACATCCTTCTGCTGGTACCAGCATAGGAGAGACATCCCCACCTACAATTACAATAGCGCAGGTGAGCAGAGAGCTGAGGAGACTTCGTACCAGCAAAGAACCAGGTCCAGATGGAGTATTGCCACGAATGCTGAAGGTCTGTGCGTTGGAGCTGGGGAGTCCTCTACAGCGCATCTTCAACCTGAGCCTGGAATAGGGGAGAGTCCCGAGGCTTTGGAAAACATCTTGCATCACCCCAGTCCCAAAGGTATCACGTCCTAGTGAGCTGAATGACTTCTGGCCTGTTGCTCTGACGTCACATGTGATGAAGACCATGGAGAGGCTGCTGCTTCACCACCTGAGGCCACAGGTTCAACATGTCCTCGACCCTCTGCAGTTTGCATATCAGGAGAAGGTGGGAGCGGAGGATGCCATCATCTATATGCTACACTGATCCCTCTCCCACTTGGACAGAGGCAGTGGTGCTGTAAGAATTATGTTTCTAGACTTCTCTAGCGCCTTCAACACAATCCAACCTCTGCTCCTTAGGGACAAGCTGACAGAGATGGGAGTAGATTCATACCTGGCGGCATGGATCATGGACTATCTTAAAGACAGACCTCAGTATGTGCGTCTCGGGAACTGCAAGTCTGACATTGTGGTCAGCAACACGGGAGCGCCACAGGGGACTGTACTTTCTCCGGTCCTGTTCAGCCTATATACATCGGACTTCCAATACAACTCGGAGTCTTGCCACGTGCAAAAGTTCGCTGACGACACTGCTATCGTGGGCTGCATCAGAAGTGGGCAGGAGGAGGAGTATAGGGACCTCATCAAGGACTTTGTTAAATGGTGCGACTCAAACCACCTGCAACTGAACACCAGCAAAACCAAGGAGCTGGTGGTGGATTTTAGGAGGCCCAGACCCCTCATGGACCCCGTGATCATCAGAGGTGACTGTGTGCAGATGGTGCAGACCTATAAATACCTGGGAGTTAAGCTGGATGATAAATTAGACTGGACTGCCAATACTGATGCTCTGTGTAAGAAAGGACAGAGCCGGTTATACTTCCTTAGAAGGCTGGCGTCCTCCAACATCTGCAATAAGATGCTGCAGATGTTCTATCAGACAGTTGTGGCGAGTGCCCTCTTCTATGCAGGCTCTATTGTTGGCATGGAGCTGGACAGCTTGAAATCTGTGGTAGAGCGACGGATGCTTAGCAGGCTCCTATCAATTATGGAGAATCCACTGCATCCACTAAACAGTGTCATCTTCAGACAGAAGAGCAGCTTCAGCGACAGACTGCTATCACTGTCCTGCTCCACTGACAGACTGAAGATCGTTCCTCCCCCAAACAATGCGACTCTTCAATTCCACCCAGGGGGTTAAACATTAACATTATACAAAGTTATTGTCTGTTTTTACCTGCATTGTTATCAATCTTTAATTTAATATTGTTTTTTGTATCAGTATGCTGCTGCTGGAGTATGTGAATTTCCCCTTGGGATTAATAAAGTATCTATCTATCTATCTATCTATCTATCTATCTATCTATCTATCTATCTATCTATCTATCTATCTAACTAATGGACATGTACATTTAAGCCATCAATAATAAAATATTTGCCTGTTTAATATGAACAGTTTGCTTCAAACAGGAGGGATGTGTCATTTGGCTGCGCAAGCCTACATCTTGGATTTTGATAGTACAATTTCATTTTTATGTTTCTACTCGCTTTGCTTGCCAGCCACTTCGCGTCTCTGCCGCTTGCATTGTGAAGAGGGGGGCTGAATGTACCCCAAAGAGATGCAGTCGCTCCTCTGAAACCCTTCTCTTAAACGGTGATACAATGGGAAAAAATAGTTTTTTTTTTTTTTTTTTTACCTCCTATTTGCTTCATCAGCTGCTGGTTTGTTGCTGCTGCTGTGCTGCGTGATCTGCATCTCGTGCGGCACTTTGAACATTTAAAAGCCTGTACAGCAGCTGTCCTACTCTTTGTGTTTTATTTTTGGCCCTGGGCGTGGTTAAATCTTTTGGCACAAAGTCCCATCTCGTGAGACGTGAGTTCTTGATATTTTTAATTTATAATTTAAAAACGGAATAAGAATCTGAAAATCTAACAACATCACATTAAAGTTCAATAAATTCTGAAAAGAATGATATATATGTAGGTTTTAAAATAAGCCCGATTTAAATCGTGATAAAAAAAATGTGACATAAAAACATCACCATTGCACTTTTAGGCTTAGGATTTTATACTGTATATACAATCATATGAAAAAATTTAGGAACCCTTCTTAATTCTTTGGATTTTTGTTTATCATTGCTGAGCTTTCAAAGTAGCAACTTCCTTTTAATATATGACATGCCTTATGAAAACAGTAGTATTTCAGCAGTGACATTAAGTTTATTGGATTAACAGAAAATATACAATATGCATCATAACAAAATTAGACAGGTGCATAAATGTGGGACACCCAAACACAGATATTACATCAATATATAGTTGAGCCTCCTTTAGCAAATATAACAGCTTCTAGATCCCTCCTATAACCTTTGATGAGTGTCTGGATTCTGGATGGAGGTATTTTTGACCATTCTTCCATACAAAATCTCTCCAGTTCATTTAAATTTGATGGCTACCTAGCTTGGACAGCCCACTTCAAGTCATCCCATAGATTTTCGATGATACTCAAGTCAGGGGACTGTGACGGCCATTCCAGAACATTGCACTTCTCCCTCTGCATGAATGCCTTTGTAGATTTCAAACTATGTTTTGGGTCATTGTCTTGTTGGAATGTCCAACCCCTGCGTAACTTCAACTTTGTGACTGATGCTTCAACATTATCCTGAAGAATTTGTTGATACTGGGTTGAATTCATCCGACCCTAGAATTTAACAAGGGCCCCAGTCCCTAAACTAGCCACACAGCCCCACAGCATGATGGAACCTCCACCAAATTTGACAGTAGGTAGCAGGTGTTCTTCTTCCGCCATGCAAAGCGCTTTTTGTTATGACCAAATAACACAATTTTTGTCTCATCAGTCCAAAGCACTTTGTTCCAAAATGAATCTGGCTTGTCCAAATGAGCATTTGCATACAACAAGCGACTCTGTTTGTGGCATGAGTGCAGAAAGGGCTTCTTTCTCATCACCCTGCCATATAGATGTTCTTTGTGCAAATTGCTCTGAATTGTAGAACAATGTACTTATACACCATCTGCAGCAAGATGTTCTTGCAGGTCTTTGGAGGTGATCTGTGGGTTGTCTGTAACCATTCTCACAATCCTGCGCTTTTGCCGCTCCTGTATTTTTCTTGGCCTGCCAGACCTGGGTTAAACAGCAACTGTGCCCGTGGCCTTCCATTTCCTGATTACATTCCTTACAGTTGAAACTGACAGTTTAAACCCCCGAGATAGCTTTTTGTAGCCTTCCCCTAAACCATGATACTGAACAATCTTTGTTTTCAGATCTTTTGAGAGTTGCTTTGAGGACCCCATACTGTCACTCTTCAGAGGAGAGTCAAAGGGAAGCACAACTTGCAATTGACCACTTTAAATATCTTTTCTCAAGATTGGACACACCTGTCTATGATGTTCAAGGCGTAACAAGCTAATCCAACCAATTTGGTGTTGCAAGTAATCAGTATTGAGCAGTTACATGCGTTCAAATCAGCAAAATTACAAGGGTACCCAAATTTTTGCACAGCCAGTTTTTCACATTTGATTTAATTTCATACAACTAAATACTGCTTCACTAAAAATCTTTGTTCAGAAAACACCCTAGTACTCAGATGTTCCTAGGAAATGAAAAATATACCAAATTATTATGCAGGCTGAGAAGGGTTCTCAAACTTTTTCATATGACTGTATATATAGACGATTAATCTTAACAAATCATTGAATTTTATCATTTGAACCACAAATTTTAACTACTTCTTTTGTAAAAAGTAATTTTAAAAAATCAACCATAAAGAAACTTTTTGTGACAAAGGCGGACAACTAATAAATTCCAAGAGAATAATAGCAGTAGCTATTCAGTAACTTGACCATTATAAAGTTACATCATAAAACAAAATATGACCAGTCCTTTTGATGCTCTAGGACTTTTCTGCAATATAAATGAAGTAGCAATTTCTCAAGTTATGGTTGAAAAATCAAGCCAGTCTGTTCTCTCACCAAAAACCAAGCACATAACACACATAACACACAACAACACTACTACTCATCCCTAGATCCCGTGATTTGAAAACTGAAACCAGTCATTAATCACTCAGGACATCAGTTGTGAATTAATAGACTGTTGTAATGTGACTCTCACCTCAAACTGAGTAAACTGTCTTAATATGTGTGTCCAAATAATTTGCTCTTGCCTGATCAACAGTCAGTACCAATATGGCATAAAAATAAAAATTAATTACCACAGACATTAGCATCCATTTCCACACCTATTAAAAAATGTGTGTTTAATCATTTATTCCTCAAGATATACTGGAAATTTATTCCACCATATAAAATTAAACATTTTTTGACCATGGGAAAGGTGCTATATAAATGTATTATTATTATTACTACTACTATCATCATCATCACTACACATAGAAAACTAATGAAAAGAATTACGGCATAATTACAGCATAAACTTTATTGATTTAGCAGGTTATCAATAACAATTAATTTTGAGAATTTTAATGCAATAATTTGAACATTTTAAAATGTTAATATCTAGTCTTAAGTAACAAAGTATTGTTATACAATAATGAGACTAGTTATTATTTAAATGACATTGCAAGATATGCATTGCAGCATATGAGTGTGAGAAGTCTCAAAGGTTTTAGGAAATCATTTTGTGACAGTGCCTTGGAGTTTCCTCAAGGATTTCATCAGATTACTCAAAGGGGGTTGTTTGTGGCAAAATATTCAATCTGGCGGGTAAAAGACTAATCACGCTGGGCAGGAACTGGTGAGTGTCACACAGATTATGAAACACAAATAAAATATTTATTTTAAATATTATTACACATTTGTGATTTTCTTTATTTTAAACACAACTCATGCTGCTTTCAGGAACAAGACAACGACCTAAAATTTTTTTTAACTTTGATTTTGGAAAAGCAAAACATTATAATGGTATAAATGTCAATCAAACAAATAATAACAACTGGTACAACATTATTTTTCAAGATCAATCCATACACAACAAAATAAAAACAGAAATACAAAGGAAAAAATAAAACAAGACTCAACCCCTACTCAAAAAGGGAAAAAGAACAAAGACATGAGCAGAAAAAAAATCTAACTTTTTAAATAAAACAGAACAATTAATACCATAGGAGAGTCAATCATGAGTCCAGCATGCTTATTCTAAAATGATTATTAATGAGTTCTTGATATATTTTAAAACAGGTTTTGGACATTTTCTCCTTGAGAGAATCCAATCTTTTCTAATTAGATATAAAACAGAAAATCACTTACTCATGGAAGCTAGGCTGGAAGCATTCCACTTCAGCAGTACAAGTCTACATGCTAGCAGTGAAATAAAAGACTTTCTCCCTATGCACTTTAATCCCATCTGAAATTACACCAAATATCACGGTTAATGGATTAGGAATGATTGTGACACCAAGGCTGTCTGAGATGTATGCAAAGATTTTGATCTAAAATGATGTTATATTTTAGTGCATTCCAAAAATATATGGCCTAGAGATGTTGGAGTTAGAAGGCAATGCTCGCAAAATGGGCCTTGCCCTGGGTACATTTTATGAAATTTAAAATGTAATATAGGTAATCACTGAAAGATTTTTAGTTGATGGAATGCTTGGCGCATATAAAGTAGAACTAGAATGTATTATATGAACAGTATGTTCCACTCCTTTTTCCCAGTGTTTGAGCATAATCATGAATCTATTCTAACACAAACATTTACAGAATAAATAAAAAGAGGTGAAAATATATCTACATGTATCCTTTAATTCTGGTTATATAATATATGCCCCGATTTGTTATTTCATGGGGAGTGTGCTGATGTGTTTATTACCTTGCACATTGACAACAATGATGAAAATAATATGAGTGGTTACACATGGGTGTGTTGATTCATTCTTTGTAAATGAAATGATTGAATTATATGTGATTAGCTCATTTTACCAATTATGAATAATGCACACAAAATCATTTAGTAGCTGGTTATATCCAGCATTGCAAATTGAAACCTGATTTAGAAAAGCCAATTTTTCTGGCTCACTGAGAACTGAAACAGCAACAAACCTCATAATCTTTTCATTATAGATAGAGGATGAGCTTTCTAATCATGTGATTCTGTGACACAGTTCATTAATAATCTATGAAAGTAAAGATTGACACATTTCTACTGATATATGTTATAAATGTTTCTTTTTTTGTGATCAAAGCATTAATATGATTTTCTAATTGGCAAGCAAAAGGTGTTTTTGTCTTTCTCATTCTTTTCTCTTCTTCTCAATATTTTGTTTTTGTTCTGAGTAGGATCACTTACATCTTCTGACACTTGGGTGTGTATTGGGCATTGGTAACATTTGCCTGTGTTATGTTGTCTTGTTGAGGTGCTGGTGGTAAACGTTGAATGCCCAGCTCACCACAGACAGTCAAATTCTGTGTAGACTGAAAAATGTGTTTTTTCTGCTTACCTATTGCCAGCTGGTCTTAAGTAAAGACACTTTGGCATTATTAAAGCTTAATAAAAAATATACTACATAAACAACATAATGCATGTCTCTTGTGCTCAACTGTGAATTTTTCTGACTTGTTACACATTATTATATTTTGTGTTTCATTTTTACTATACTAATTATGAACATGTGCTCAAAGATACAGTCTTTTTAACTATACTGTGCAAAAAATCAACTGAACTGAGTAAATAAATAATCATCACAGTTGAGTCCTGTTTGGATTTGATAACAAATGTGGTGTCTGCTTCATTTTAAATAAACAAAGTCCATAATTAATACAGAATAGAAATGTTACAAAAAACATACACCAATATACTTTGTCTCAAAAAAATATGTCGATTCCAACTGCTACAATACACATAGCTTACATACAATGGAGTTACTGAGTTGGGTTGTTACACCATGTTTTGCAATATTGATAAAGACACATTTTGTTTAGTACCGACTTACAGTCATTATTTGAAAATCTAACTTAAATGGCAGTATCCAATTACCTAGAGGTGAAATCTTTTGAATATGCTGGTTTAGTCTGGAAATACTATCTCGAACCACAGGAAAAAGTATAATGTCTAAAGCAGATATTAAGGGGTAGATTATGGAAGTTAACCAGATTTCTGACTCAGAGAACATGGCGACAGTTCTGGATAATGTTCATATGTGGCTTCTTTTTTGCATGTTAGTGTTTTAACTTGTATTTGCAGATGACACAGGGAACTGTGTTTACAGACAATGATTTTCTAAGCCCACACAGTGGTTTCCATGACAGAATCATGCCTGATTTTAATGCACAGCCAAACAAAGTGTCCAAATTCAAATGCAGTGCATCAAAGTTAATAAATAAATAATCCATAAAAACCGGTGAATTGTGGAGGTTAAAAAACACACTAGAAAAAATCCTTTTCAAACTGAGGTAAAAACAATGGCTGGAAGCGGTCTTTTAAAACAAAGCCCGGTGCCATCTTTTACTGGTGATTCCCCTGCTTCTCCCATCCAAGCTATGCACCAGGGGAGTCACTCTACATGCAGCTGACCTTCTTCCCTGTACTGGTCTGGTGGCCTTTCCGATCCCTGGCTCCGGTTCTGCTCACCCAGACCGAGACTTGGGCTCCCCAGCGACCAGCACGCTCACACTGGGGCTTCCACTTCCCAAGCCTCCGACTCCCACTGCCTTTGCTGTGGCGAGCCAACCTTCTCCTGGTCACTCCTGCTCCAAACAAGCACTCAGCAGGAGCAACCACTACCGTCGGCCCTCGGGTGCCAGCCAAACACCCCACTCGGGCTCACCTCACCCAGCTGCCTGCAATCTGCGTGAGTCTGCGCTCGCATTCTCTCTCTCACCGGCTTTCTCCGTCCTGCTTCCTTCTTCTCTATTAACCTCCAGTTCTTTTTTCTTTCTTCTTGCCCTCGCGCTTCTATTATATGATCCGGGGACGTGGATCAGGTGTGGCAATCAGCAGCTCCCGGCAACAATTACGGATGCGGACGATTCCTCACCTGTGCACTTAAGCGAGGACCATCCGCATCATGAATCACCCGGGAACCGCTTCGGCCCCTATCTAAGCCGCGAGTACGGTGACTATTTATTTAAAAAGTGGCCTTTTTGACTTGAGGTGTGGACCCGCTACACTACAACATTATACTAAAATTGTTTCATAATTTGTAGACGCAGCTTTTTGCAGATTGGTGAACCTATGCCCATCTTTACTTTTGAGAGACTCTGCCTCTCTAAGATGCTCTTTTTATACCCAATCATATTACTGACCTGTTGTCAATTAACCTAATCATGTTCCTCCAGCTGTTTCTTTATAGTACCGCATACTTTTCCAGCCTTTTGTTGCCCAATTCCCAACTGTTTTGAGACATGTTGCTGCCATGAAATTGAAAATGAGCTAATATTTTTCATGAAATACTAAAATGTCTACATTTTCAATATTTGATATGTATTCTGTGTTCTGTTGTGAATAAAATATGGGATTATGAGATTTGCAAATCATTGAACTGTTTTTATTTACATTTTACACAGTGTCCCAAATTTTTTGTAATTAGGGTTTTAAGTAAAAACAGAATAAGATGATGCAAATTATGTAAACCTTATATTTAACTGAAAACAGTACAGAAAACATATCAAATTTGATGCCAGCAACATGTTTCAAAACTGCTGAGATGGGACATAGTTACCACTCTTTTAACAACACTCAATGAGCGTTTGGGAACCGAGGATAAATTGCTGTAGTTTTGAACGTAAAATGTTGTCCCATTCCTGCCTGATTTCAGCTGCTCAACAGTTTAAGTTCTTCTTTGTTGTATTTTTTGTTTCATAATGCACCAAATATTTTCAATGAGTGACAGGTCTGGACAGAAGACAGGTCGGTTTAGCACCTGGACTCTTACTACAAAGCCATGCTGTTGCAACACGTGCAGAATGTGAATTGGAGACCTACAATAAGCAAGGCCTTAGAAGAAGACACTGTCTGAATGGCAACATATGTTGCTCCAAAACCAGTATACATTGTTCAGCATTAAAGATTGCCTTCCCAGATGTGCAAGCTACCCATGCCATGTGCTGTAATGTCTCCCGCCCAACCCCATCACATGTGCTATGTGCTGTAAACAAGCCAGTTAGTCCCTCTCCTTTACAGCTCAGGGACACAAAATCCATAATTACCAAAAAGAACATCAAATTTTGATTTGTCAGACCATAGGCCATTTTTCTACATTACCTCAGTCCATCTGAAATAGGCTTGGGCCCAGAAAAGGCAAAAGTATTTTGTGATGTTTACATATGGTTTCTTCTTTGCATAGTACAGTATGAACTTGTGTTTTTGGATGCAGCTAACGACTGTGTTCACAGCCAATGATTTCAGAAGTGTTCCTTAGGCCATGCAGTGATTACCACTACAGAATTGTGTCAGATTTTATTGCAGTGCCACCTGAAGGCAGAAAGATCACACACATCTAATATTATTTATCAGCCTGATCCCTTGCATACAGAGATTTCCCGTGATTCTCTGAACCTTTTAATGACATTATGTACTGTTGATGATGAAATCACTAAATTCTTTGCAATTTTCCATTGAGAAATGTTAATCTTAAATTGTTGTACTATTTGCCTGCGTTGGCTTTTCTTTCACAGAATAGTGAACCACTTCCCAACTTTTCTTCTGTCTTTCTGGGATGCTCCTTTTATACCCAAATATGTTGCTCACCTGTTGCCAAGTAACCCTACTACTTGTGAGATGTTCCACTGTTTTTTTTTTTTGTATTACACAACTTTTCTAGTCTTTTGATAACCCACCCCCACAACTTTTTTGAAATATGTTTCTAACATCAAATTCAAAATTAGCTTATTTCTTCATAAAAAAATAACAGTTCTCAGTTTCAACATTTGACATGCTATGTTTGTTCTATTTTCAAGTAAATATTTATTTAAATAAATTGCAAATCATCACAATCCGTTTTTATTTACATTTTTATGCTGCTTCCCAAATTAATTGGAAATGGAATTGTACAACAACACTGTCTAGAATTTAATAATCTCTCATTGCATAAGGTCTCCTTTCAAGTAACTATATACAGTTAGGTCCATAAATATTTGGACAGAGACAACTTTTTTCTAATTTTGTTCTGTACATTACCACAGTTAATTTTAAATGAAACAACTCAGATGCAGTTGAAGTGCAGACTTTCAGCTTTAATTCAGTGGGGTGAACAAAATGATTGGATAAAAATGTAAGGCAACTAAAGCATTTTTTAACACAATTCCTTCATTTCAGGGGCTCAAAAGTAATTGGATAATTGACTCAAAGGCTATTTCATGGCCAGGTGTGGGTAAGTCCGTCGTTATGTCATTATCAATTAAGCAGATAAAAGGCCTGGAGTTGATTTGAGGTGTGCTGCTTGCATATGGAAGATTTTGCTGTGAACAGACAACATGCGGTCAAAGGAGCTCGCCATGCAGGTGAAAGAAGCCATCCTTAAGCTGCGAAAACAGAAAAAACCCATCCGAGAAATTGCTACAATATTACAAGTGGCAGTTTGATACATCCTGAGAAAGAAAGCAAGCACTGGTGAACTAAGCAATGCAAAAAGACCTGGACGTCCACGAAAGACAACAGTGGTGGATGATCGCAGAATCATTTCCATGGTGAAGTGAAACCCCTTCACAACAGCCAACCAAGTGAACAACACTCTCCAGGTGGTAGGCGTATCGATATCCAAGTCTACCATAAAGAGAAGACTGCATGAAAGTAAATACAGAGGGTGCACTGCAAGGTGCAAGCCACTCATAAGCCTCAAGAATAGAAAGGCTAGATTGAACTTTGCTAAAGAACATCTAAAAAAGCCAGCACAGTTCTGGAAAAACATTCTTTGGACAGAGGAAACCAAGATCAACCTCTACCAGAATGATGGCAAGAAAAAAGTATGGAGAAGGTGTGGAACAGCTCATTATCCAAAGCATACCACATCATCTGTAAAACACGGTGAAGGTAGTGTGATGGCTTGGGTGTGCATGGCTGCCAGTGGCACTGGGACACTAGTGTTTATTGATGATGTGACACAGGACAGAAGCAGCCGAATGAATTCTGAGGTGTTCAGAGACATACTGTCTGCTCAAATCCAGCTAAATGCAGTCAAATTGATTGGGCGGCGTTTCATGATACAGATGGACAATGAGCCAAAACATACAGCCAAAGCAACCCAGGAGTTTATTAAAGCAAAGAAGTGGAAAATTCTTGAATGGCCAAGTCAGTCACCTGATCTTAACCCAACTGAGCGTGCTTTTCACTTGTTGATGACTAAAATTCAGACAGAAAGGCCCACAAACAAACAGCAACTGAAAGCCGCTGCAGTAAAGGCCTGGCAGAGCATTAAAAAGGAGGAAACCCAGCATCTGGTGATGTCCATGAGTTCAAGACTTCAGGCTGTCATTGCCAGCAAAGGGTTTTCAACCAAGTATTAGAAATGAACATTTTATTTCCAGTTATTTCATTTGTCCAATTACTTTTGAGCCCCTGAAATGAAGGGATTGTGTTAAAAAAAACTTTAGTTGCCTCACATTTTTATGCAATTGTTTTGTTCACCCCACTGAATTAAAGCTGAAAGTCTGCACTTCAACTGCATCTGAGTTGTTTCATTGAAAATTCATTGTGGTAATGTACAGAACCAAAATTAGAAAAAAGTTGTCTCTGTCCAAATATTTATGGACCTAACTGTAAGTATATACAGTTACATGTCTTCATACATTTAATTTCTTTTCTTGTGGGTGCAGAGACTACATTTTAAATTTAGAGCACAGTTTGTAAAAACCTCAGACTTTTAACAATCAATACAACTGAAACAAGCTTCAGTATCTGTATCTAGGACTGAGGAATTCAGCATCTAACATAAGATTTGGCCTCAATAGTAGCACTTTTCCTCTCTGAATACTTTATGTAGCATTCCCAATATAACACAAATGTGCAATTTTTATTTTTTCATTAGCTTTGATCGATGACAATTTTTACTTTGTTGTAATTTAACATGTGAAAATTACTAAACTTTTACATATCTGGCACAAAACTTAAAATATTAATCTTATATATAACTCACAATTGATCACAATTAATCTATAATCAACAGGTTTCTGTTTTATCTGTTGTCTGACTGCATCATAATTATTTTCCATTCAAAGCATCAAGTATTACATTTGTTTTTACCTAATGATATAGAGTGATTTTGATTTTTGGATAACTCAAAGCTGTTACAAGTTATATTCTCTATCAGAAATAGTCTTATTTCCCTTTTGCCTGTACAATTTCTCCATCTACTGGGGAAAAACAGAACAACAGTTATGGTTGCAGAAACAGCACATCTGCTATTTCACTCTTCCAGTTTCTTTCACTAAATAGAAAGCATGCTCACTGCCAAATTGTTTTGAAGTTAACACACATAATGATAGAAATAAACTAATCAATGTATGGACTTTTGGTATAGTACAGATCATACAATTCAGAGAGAAAGCACCAAATACAAAGATGTCATGCAAAACAACCAGAACTCTCACTTTTTGTTTGTTGGACATCCTCCTATTGTTGGTGGAACACTATCTGGTATTCTGTTATTAAGCTAAAAGAAAAAATATTCTGGTATATTGTATGTTTTTACAAATATATGTGTACTGATAAAAAGAACAAATCAATGCAATTAAAAGAGAAAGAAGTACTACTTGTACAATTTTTATTCAGATTAACCATCTAATCAATTCTCATAGGAGAATGTTTGCCTGGGAATATTATCCCATATACTGAAAGCCACTACCAAATATGTAATGACTGAATGCAAAACTCTTTCCACCATTCATGCACCCAGGGTTTAAGGTTTTGCGTTATGAAAACAAGCCTAAACTTCTTACCTGCATGAAATACATAAAAAGTAGCAAAGCTTTGTTTGTATTTGATATTAAAAAAAATAGCTGTTCGGTAAAAGATGTATTTATTTTTGTTCAAATGCACTCACACTCAAATGTAGAACTGGTCTAACACAAAAATGGTAAGAAGTAACTGGCTCCCTATTTCACCATCTGTCTTGTCCTGAAACTCGAAATAGTTTCACTTTGACTATTAAGTAGCAGATTAAACATATGATACTTTCAGTACTCTCAGAACATTTTCACACCTTGACATCTGGATAAAGTTGAAAAAAATAACAGTTCATAAGAAAGCACACACAAACACACATTAGCTCGATTATTTATTGTTGTTTGGGAAATCAATTCTCTAACAGCTGAGTAATAAAAACAAATTACTATATTGTCAGCAGTCCAGATATGAGGTCTGACAAGTTGCTAAGGTAGTTAGTTTTTCTGAAGGGGTAGAGCTACCTGGTAAAGCTGGCCATTAAAACAGCTCCAAAGAATGTTGGAGGGTATGTGGTCTGGCGAGCCACAGGTAGAATCCCAGCTATGGATCAGCTCATTGAGCTGGGGAAAATGTGGCAGATGGTGTTGCCAAAGACCACCTGATGAGCAATGTGTGGTACAGCAAATGTGTATATGTGTGTATATATTATTATTATTACATACATACACACACACACACACACACGCGCGCGCACATGCGCACACACACACACAGAGTCAAGGAAAGAGAAATGAGACAATCCTGTGTTTTCTAGTATAGGCCACAGTGAGGAAAAAAAATGGGGATGTACTGGTAGCACTGCTGCTTCACATAGCTTCAGATTCCTGGGTGTGAATCATGGCTAAGGTTCTACCTACACATTCCCAACGATTTTACACTGGGTACTCATGACTTCCTTACCTTTCCCTAAGACAAGTCTTTTATATTAACTGTCCATTTTAGACAGACAGTGGTGGTTGGCAATGCAGAAGGGAGGGATTATATCTCTCAAGTGGGATAAAATTGCTCAAGAATTCCTCAGGAAAACACTGTTGTATTGGTGAGAGTAGTCTGGTTTGAACAATTTACACTGTTACAACACTGACTCTCATCAATTAAACAGCTTTAAAATGGGATGAGCCCAGAGATATGGCATCGATACACAGATGGTAAAATCTAACCATGATTTTTTTATTTTATTAAAAAAAAAAAAAAACTCACCTCAGCTTTTTTTTTTTTTTTTAAACCTAAGGTACGAATAAAACAACACATGGGCTTATATACTATATAATAAAACAACACATTTAATCACAATTTTTAACATTCATAAAAATGGTATGTGTGAATGACATTATATGAAGGTTCTTATGCATGTACTCTAATAGGGACATATTTTTTGTAAAAACATGTACACTGTAACAGTGTGAAGTAATTGTCAGAATGGCAAAAGTGCATTATGTAATCTACTTTAATGTGCAATCTATATCACAATGATGAACAATCTACATGCCTTCTGTCAATACCCACCCCATATATGTTGACATATAGTAAAGCATTTTGTTTTACAGAGCCCAAAATGTAACTCTGATTCTTCATTTTAGTTTTACTGTTTGAAAATACTATTTAAAAAAAGAACACTGAACTTTTAATAGCACAGGTGATTTTCAGGTTAATGCCATACTTGAATTATATAGGACACTATTTACAAAAATGCTTAATTTAAATATATAAACTCCTTTTCCTCAAATTTACTTTTGATGATGTGATTTACAGACTGCATTTATTTAGCTTACCTCAGAAACAATTTACATTGAAACTGCCACTGATAACTAAATAATATTCAGAAACCTTCAGTGTGGCAGCTATTTGATAATGACATGAGGAGTATATAAAATAAGCTGAGGTGTTTGAGTGTACTGTTATCAGATTTTTTACAGATTCAACTTAAAATCATTATTGGTTTAGCATGCAAATCAGATAAAGTACTTTTAATGACACAATGGCAGTACTTAGAATTTATTAGGCCTTTTTATGTGCATTTGAAAGTTGCCGGTTCAAATCCCGTAAATGCCAACAGGGACTCTGCTCTGTTGGGCCCTTCAGCAAGGCCCTTAACCTGCAATTGCTGAGCGCTTTGAGTAGTGAGAAAAGCACTATATAAATGCAAAAAATTATTATTATATTATTAATGCACAAAGTACCAATTATAATAACTACGTCTGTCTATCGGGATGGAACAATTTAGTTGAAATGTGACATGCTTACCCTTCAAAGAAATTTGTCAGACAATTCAATTTAAGTTGTGATAGCTCAAACAGGGGTGGCACGGTGGCGCAGTGGGTAGCGCTGCTGCCTCGCAGTTGGGAGACCTGGGGACCTGGGTTCGCTTCCCGGGTCCTCCCTGCGTGGAGTTTGCATGTTCTCCCCGTGTCTGCGTGGGTTTCCTCCGGGCGCTCCGGTTTCCTCCCACAGTCCAAAGACATGCTGGTTAGGTGGACTGGCAATTCTAAATTGGCCCTAGTGTGTGCTTGGTGTGTGGGTGTGTTTGTGTGTGTCCCGCGGTGGGTTGGCACCCTGCCTGGGATTGGTTCCTGCCTTGTGCCCTGTGTTGGCTGGGATTGGCTCCAGCAGACCCCTGTGACCCTGTGTTCAGATTCAGCGGGTTGGAAAATGGATGGATGGATAGCTCAGACAGATCACACTGTACAAAGTTTGGAAATTTCACAATCTCCCATTGCAAAGGTTGGGAGCATGCGCCGATAGTGCATTGCCACACCCAACACACAATGAACCACTTCGATTGGGACCTGAGTACAGCAAGTGACACCTCAGCACCACACTGAAACAGTGCAAGGCTTTTTTTTTTTTTTTTTAATATGGTGGCTGGAGTGGCAATCCTGCCACCAACCCCAAGTGTTCCCTGCAAGTTGGAGGAGCTGCTTGCAGGGCATTGTCGATTTTATAAAACCATCTACCTTAAAACAGAGAAATGTTCACTGGGGCTTCAACTATGAATGGGATTACCATTTCAACTTTACCTTGAAAGTGGTGGCTTAAACTTGTAAAAGAGTAAAATACACAAAATATACTTGTCTGACAGCTTCCCAGATGTCCAATTATACAAGCGAATCAGACTTTGGGAAGAGCATGTGCACCCAAAACGCTCATAAAGCAGTACCCTTCTCTTGCTGCTTTAGGAAAGTTAACCATAGAAGTGTTTAAAAAAAAAAACAAAATTCACTTTCTGGAAATACTTCGATGGGGAAAGTAATTATTGTAAAGAACAATTGTTATCAACTTGCATCTAGATGATGTGTGAACTAATTAACAACATGTGAAAAGTTCAGCTGCCCTTAGTGATATAAACATAGGACAAGTTTAGAAATTGAACTGCTGGTCATAAGCAATCAGAATATTGCAGCCACAAAGCATATAACAAGGACCACGCTAGATTACAAATGCAAGGACTGCTTGCCCCATGCTGATTTCTTACCAGTATCACATACTACAGACTGACTATGACCTATGGTTTATTCGTACCCAAAGAGTCGCTTTTGTTTTCATGTATCTTCAGACGTTAATTAAAATATTTAAGATAGTTGTCACCTTTCATACTTCCTATATACAATAAATCAGTTCCTTTCAAAGTTTTTACTTACTTACCAGATTTGATTTTTTTTTACTTTTTACAGAAAACAACAATCATTTTTTTTAAATAATTCAAATGTATTTATTTATGCTAGCAAACTGGGTTGGACTGAAAAGGGACAAAAATGCACATCTCCCCTTTACTGTGAACCAGTAACGTGCTGTCTTATGTAGCCAGTACCATACGAAGGATATAAATGTACGACGAGTTAAGCTGTAATCTCTGCCCTTTTTTTCTTTTTTTTTCTATTTATTTTACAATAAATATCAGACAGACCCACAAGTATCTCTTGTGTTTGCAAGGTCCAAAACTCCCACGTTCCTTATTCCTCATCACTCCATTATATGCATCATGATCTATCCAAGCAAAAATGATAGTGGGAAATACGAAATCTGAACATGAAATCAGCCACTCTGTTTTTCTTTTAAAATGAACCAAATATACATGCATACATGGATATGATAAATTCAGAGCCAGAACAAATATAGTTAGAGCACGGTCATTTTTGAAATGTTTGTCTGGATAAAGCTATCAGGTTGGCGGTAAGATTGATGTAGGATTACATAAACCCTAAAAAAGTTTTGGTTCACATGAAATATGCCTGAAAGTGCATAAGCAAAATAGAACTCTGTAAGAAGCCTAACACAGGTTTCATCGATCAAAAGTGCACAGGGCTCAGATACTGTATATAGAAATCTAATACAGAGTAGTGAATACACAACTCTGTTCAAAAGGAAATCAAAAATAAGATCCATTGTTAAAATATTTATTACAGTAATCCCTCCTCCATCGCGGGGGTTGCGTTCCAGAGCCACCGCGAAATAAGAAAATCCGCGAAGTAGAAACCGTATGTTTATATGGTTATTTTTATATTGTCATGCTTGGGTCACAGATTTGCGCAGAAACACAGGAGGTTGTAGAGAGACAGGAACGTTATTCAAACACTGCAAACAAACATTTGTCTCTTTTTCAAAAGTTTAAACTGTGCTCCATGACAAGACAGAGATGACAGTTCTGTCTCACAATTAAAAGAATGCAAACATATCTTCCTCTTCAAAGGAAACAGAGAGGAAAGCAAACAAATCAATAGGGCTGTTTGGCTTTTAAGTATGCGAAGCACCACCGGTACAAAGCTGTTGAAGGCGGCAGCTCACACCCCCTCCATCAGGAGCAGGGAGGGGGAGAGAGAGAGAGAGAGAGAGAGAGAGAGAGAGAGAGAGAGACAGAGAAAAACAAAGTCAAAAATCAATACGTGCCCTTTGAGCTTTTAAGTATGCGAAGCACCGTGCAGCATGTCGCTTCACGAAGCAGCTGCACACAGAAGGTAGCAACGTGAAGATAATCTTTCAGCATTTTTAGACGAGTGTCCGTATAGTCTAGGTGTGCGAACAGCCCCCCTGCTCACACCCCCTACGTCAGGATCAGAGAAAGTCAACGCGAGAGAGAGAGAAAGTAAGTTGGGTAGCTTCTCAGCCATCTGCCAATAGCGTCCCTTGTATGAAATCAACTGGGCAAACCAACTGAGGAAGCATGTACCAGAAATTAAAAGACCCATTGTCCTCAGAAATCCGCGAACCAGCAAAAAATCTGCGATATATATTTAAATATGCTTACATATAAAATCCGCGATACAGTGAAGCCGCGAAAGGCGAAGCGCGATATAGCGAGGGATCACTGTATATATTATTATATACATGTCTGTCACACTCCATTGCTGCATAATATCACATCAAAAACAATATCCCTGCTAATGCTATTACATCTGCCACTTGGACAAAGGCAATGGTGCTGTAAGAATTATGTTTCTGGACTTCTTTAGCGCCTTCAACACCATCCAACCTCTGCTCCCTAGGGACAAGCTGACACAGATGGGAGTAGATTCATACCTAGCGGCATGGATCGTGGACTATCTTACAGACAGACCTCAGTATGTGTGTCTCGGGAACTGCAGGTCTGACAATGTGGTCAGCAGCACAGGAGCCTATATACATTGGACTTCCAATACAACTCGGAGTCCAACCACGTGCAAAAGTTCGCTGACAACACTGCTATCGTGGGCTGCATCAGGAGTGGGCAGGAGAAGGAGTATAGGAACCTAATCAAGGACTTTGTTAAACCACCTACAACTGAAAACCAGCAAAACCAAGCTGGTGGTGGATTTTAGGAGGACCAGGCCCCTCATGGACCCTGTGATCATCAGAGGTGACTGTGTGCAGAGGGTACAGACCTATAAATACCTGGGAGTGCAGCTGGATGATAAATTGGACTGGACTGCCAATACTGATGCTCTGTGCAAGAGAGGACAGAGTCGACTATACTTCCTTAGAAGGCTGGCGTCCTTCAACATCTACATTAAGATGCTGCAGATGTTCTATCAGACGGTTGTGGCGAGCGCCCTCTTTTACGCGGTGGTGTGCTGGGGAGGCAGCATAAAAAAGAGGGATGCCTCACACCTGGACAAACTGGTGAGGAAGGCAGGCTCTACTGTAGGCACGGAGCTGGACAGTTTCACATCCGTGGCAGAGCGACGGGCGCAGTATCATCTCCAGACTGAGGAGCAGCATCAGCGACAGACTGCTGTCACTGTCCTGCTCCACTGACAGACTGAGGAGATCATTCCTCCCCCACACTATTTAACTCTTCAGTTCCACCCAGGGGGGTAAACGTTTACATTATACAAAGTTACTGTCTGTTATACCTGCATTTTTATCACTCTTTAATTTAATATTGCTTTTTTATCAGTATGCTGCTGCTGGAGTATGTTATCTATCTATCTATCTATCTATCTATCTATCTATCTATCTATCTATCTATCTATCTATCTATCTATCTATCTATCTATCTATCTATCTATCTATCACATTGCTTCATCCAGCTCGTGTGAGGACCAGGGGCAGAGGACCAGAAATGTTGCGTACGAACGTTTCCATGCTCAAATCGCGATGTATAAAACCTAAACTTGGTGTAAAGCCACACATATTTCCACGGTACCTCATACCCTGGCGTACGCAATTTCTCCGCTCGGTTTTGCAGACTGGTGGCACCCAGCATCAAAGCAGTGCTACTGTTCCTGTGTGGTTACCCTTTCTTTCTTAGATCCACATTCCTGATGCGGCTTTATAAATACACTGAAACTAACTGCATATTGTTTATTAGTGTAATGCATGTGATTGTAATTAACCTGCAGCAATATAATGGTCCAGGGAATAGCCATAGTATTCCAAATACCATAACTGCTTTAGCACTGTTACTCTCTCACTGAATCTTCTTCTTCTATCAGCTGCTCCCGTTAAGGGTTGCCACAGCAAATCATCTTTTTCCATATTACTCTCACTGCACCACTCGGAGTATTTATATCACTGTATCTGAGTGGGGAATTATAGCAGCAGCTGATTGGAAAGAGAATTATCGGTATACAGCATGAAGCAGACGGTGCCTCAGCCATGGCAAAACGCTTCAAAGCCTTTCCTGCTGTACAGACCTCGCGGTTCAGAAACAAAGTTTCACCCCAAGAACTATAAACGCACTCAATCAGTCCATCAAGTGCTCCTTGTAGAACTGTTTGTACTTATAAGTACAATTACCTCACTGTAAACTTGTACTACAGTTATAATATTGCACAGCCTGCGCCACTTTATAAAGCGCGAATTTACATATGATGACGATATCATTTTTAAGATGAAATGCAGCAAAATATGTTGATTATATTATACAGATAAAACTTTAACTTCATTTAAATAATCTATATTGTTAATAATTAAACATGTGAGGACACGGTGCCGCAGCGCTAGCTAGTTCAGGGATTGTTCCTGCTTTGCGCTGTATTCTTGCTGGTGCTGACGTGACATTGGAAGGATAGACGGATAGAATAATTAAACACATACTACGAAGATATTTCAATGTTCCTTAAAAGTTTTGAAGAATCGGCGTTCCAAGCTTACAGATGGTTTCACGTCTATTACAGAGCTGATTGTGTGGCGATTGGGTATTTGGAGAAAGAAAAGTAAGGACATGAATTGGAGGTTAGTACGTTTGAAAGAGACAGTACTTCTGTAATAAATTATTTCATTGAAGGTCGCACATGGCGCAGAAAGCCTCTTGCGTGAGACATGAACAAGCACTGTGCCACCGTGTTCCCATGTTTAATAACATGCTTTCATTCCTATCATCATGAACAAGATATCACATATACATCTCAGTATTTTAATTATTCAGAGAGCTGTAATATCACGAATGCAATGGATGTGTCCTGTTGGAGAAAGAGAAAGCCCGTTTAAGAAGCAGGTAGTGATTCACACACAGAGCACAAAGAAGATCAAATACAGAACAAAGCATTTAACGTGCTACTTTAGTTACAATGGGATTTGAGAAACTAGTAAATTAAACGATTTTAAGATGAACTTTACGATGTTCTACTTTAATGGCAAAATAAACTACGTGATTAAAGTGGAAATTTTGAGATTAAAGTTGACATTTTGTGCTTTTTTCCCCACTGTGTGCCTATTTTTTTTGTCTGTACCCTAATAAGCTTTCATATGACACTCAGACGGTGGGCTATGACTCGCCTTTTCACGGCGACTTTGATATGCGACTTCTTTTTTTATTTTGGGCACTGCGCGACTTTGTGAACTTGAGCTTTCGAGTTTCTCCGACACTCTGTCACTTGATCAACTTCCTTTTGTTGTTTATATCACTGTTTAAGCCAACAAATAGTATGTTATTCCTTTGCCTCCATTTGGTATTCGCTGAAATTCTTATATTTTCCCCCGTGCTTTTCCCATTGTCTTTTCACAGAAGGCTGAGCATAAGGGCTATTTATATTGATTTGCATATTCAAAGAGGCGTAATTCTGGGAGGAGTTGGGGTGGGACAGAAGGCGCGTGCACGTGCGTAACTTTTCACACTGATCAGGATTTATGTAGCGGAAGAACGTGAAAGTTTGCGTACGTACAGATTCCTGCATGTGGATTTTTCTGTGCGTACGCACATTCCCGCTTTTGTGCTTACGCCATGTTATAGTGCGAGTTCTACGCACGGCGTTACACATGACGCCCCAGAACATAGCCCAATACAACTGGGTGCAAGATAATAAACAGCCCTGTAATAGGTGACAGCCTCATTGCAGTGCACTCAAGAAAACACCCATACAGAGACAACTTGGACTCATCAAGTGACCTACTATGCACATTCTTTGAAAATGTTAGGAGATTACAAAACCATAGACAGTCACAATGAAAATGTGCAAACCCCACACAGACATCTAGATGGACATTAAATCCAGCACACTAAATTCACTACTAACTTCAGTCTTTGTTATTTTTTTTGACCCAGACAATGGGTAAACCCTCACCCACCCACAGGTACGAGAATCTGCATCACTAATTGACATATCATTTGAATGGGAGGAGAACTGGAGAAAAAACAAAAAGGGAGGACATACAAACTCTGCACATGATCTAGAGAAATGAGGAGGCATAGCTAATCTCATTCCAAAGATGTGCTGGTTAGGTTGACTGTCAAGTCATATTGTTTCAGAGGTTTTTTGAGAGAGAAAAAAAAAAAAAAAAAAAAGGTTACCAAAACACTTAAATATAATGTAGTTTTCAAAGTTACACAAAAGGCCTTTTTCAGGGAACAAGTAATGGGTTAATAGTTTACAGTTTTTCTGTAGCAATGTGTGTTACCTAAGCCTTGAAAATTAAAACAAGTGATTTCCACAGGTGTCCCAGCTTTTCCTGGTTACTTATAAGCCCTTTTTCTGAATAAAAGCAATGCTGGAACAAATTGCACTGCTACAACCTATGAAGCATTATTTGGACAATACTGCACTGAAGGAGGTAGTATATTGTTATCATAATGGTGAGAAAAATGCAATTAACAAAGGAAGACAGACAGACCATTGCAACCCTTAAAAGTGTAGTTCTTTCATTTAGAGAAATCTGCAAGAACGCCAAGATGTCTAAGGCTGTCAAATCAGCCAAAAACTACATTTTGAATATTGCTATTAAAAATAGCTAAATATTCCAATATACTTGAACTGACATTAATGATTAGGGGCATTATGTATATCATTTTTTTTTTTGGTAATAGTTCATTAATATAGTGACTGCTGCACGGCAAGAACAAACACCAGCAGCAAAAAACAGTCCTAGTGGTAATCTGGTAAATGCACATTAAAATATGTTTGCAGCACACTGTCATTAGCACTTTGTGATTTGCAGCAACATACCCAGTGGAAAAAAGTAAAAAATATTAATAATAATGCAGCAGAGCACGGTGCCAGCATGTGTGGCTCATAAGAGTTTAAGCTCCTTTCTGTGGCTGCTTTTATGGCTTGCTGTCCTGACAAGGATCACAAAGAATACATGTCAGGTAGTAAGACTGCCACAGGGTGAGAAACAAGCAGGCAGGTCAAAGTCATACTTACTTAATTATTTTGGTAGGGTACAGTATATCATGGCATTCAGAATAAAAAGCCTGGCACCTGTGGACTTCACCTAGAAATGTAACTCTTGTGTATCTTATTTGATTGTCACAGTATCAAGTCAGGGTTTCTTAGGGTTTGCACAATTGTTCTACTTTTTTTCTCCTTTAAATATGCAGCAATATTTTATTTCAGGTGAATTAAACATACAGTATATTAAACTATACCTCATTGTTTTAGGCATTTTGTAACAAAATGGCAGACAAATAAGATTGTGGCTAATTGTAGGACACAGTGTGCTGGCTCTTTAAAGCAGGAATTTTAAAATACATCCATCCATCCATCCATTGTCTCCCGCTTATCCGAGGTCGGGTCGCGGGGGCAGCAGCTTGAGCAGAGATGCCCAGACTTCCCTCTCCCCGGCCACTTCTTCTAGCTCTTCCGGGAGAATCCCAAGGCGTTCCCAGGCCAGTCGAGAGACATAGTCCCTCCAGCGTGTCCTGGGTCTTCCCCGGGGCCTCCTCCCGGTTAGACGTGCCCGGAACACCTCACCAGGGAGGCGTCCATGAGGCATCCTGATCAGATGCCCGAGCCACCTCATCTGACTCCTCTCGATGCGGAGGAGCAGCGGCTCTACTCTGAGCCCCTCCCAGATGACTGAGCTTCTCACCCTATCTTTAAGGGAAAGCCCAGACACCCTGCGGAGGAAACTCATTTCAGCCGCTTGTATTCGCGATCTTGTTCTTTCGGTCACTACCCATAGTTCATGACCATAGGTGAGGGTAGGAACATAGATCGACTGGTAAATTGAGAGCTTTGCCTTGCGGCTCAGCTCCTTTTTCACCACGACAGACCGATGCAGCGCCCGCATTACTGCGGATGCCGCACCGATCCGCCTGTCGATCTCACGCTCCATTCTTCCCTCACTCGTGAACAAGACCCCGAGATACTTGAACTCCTCCACTTGGGGCAGGATCTCGCTACCAACCCTGAGAGGGCACTCCACCCTTTTCCAGCTGAGGACCATGGTCTCGGATTTGGAGGTGCTGATTCTCATCCCAGCCGCTTCACACTCGGCTGCGAACCGATCCAGAGAGAGCTGAAGATCACGGCCTGATGAAGCAAACAGGACAACATCATCTGCAAAAAGCAGTGACCCAATCCTGAGCCCACCAAACTGGACCCCCTCAACACCCTGGCTGCGCCTAGAAATTCTGTCCATAAAAGTTATGAACAGAATCTGTGACAAAGGGCAGCCCTGGCGGAGTCCAACTCTCACTGGAAACGGGTTCGACTTACTGCCGGCAATGCGGACCAAGCTCTTCACCGATCGTACAGGGACCGAACAGCCCTTATCAGGGGGGCCGGTACCCCATACTCTCGGAGTACCCCCCACAGGATTCCCCGAGGGACACGGTCGAATGCCTTTTCCAAGTCCACAAAACACATGTAGACTGGTTGGGCAAACTCCCATGCACCCTCCAGGACCCTGCTAAGGGTATAGAGCTGGTCCACTGTTCCGCGACCAGGACGAAAACCACACTGTTCCTCCTGAATCCGAGGCTCGACTATCCGACGGACCCTCCTCTCCAGGACCCCTGAATAGACTTTTCCAGGGAGGCTGAGGAGTGTGATCCCTCTGTAGTTGGAACACACCCTCCGATCCCCCTTCTTAAAGAGGGGGACCACCACCCCGGTCTGCCAATCCAGAGGCACTGTCCCTGATGTCCATGCGATGTTGCAGAGGCGTGTCAACCAAGACAGTCCTACAACATCCAGAGCCTTGAGGAACTCCGGGTGTATCTCATCCACCCCCGGGGCCCTGCCACCAAGGAGTTTTTTGACCAACTCGGTGACCTCAGTCCCAGAGATGGGGGAGCCCACCTCTGAGTCCCCAGGCTCTGCTTCCTCATTGGAAGGCATGTTAATGGGATTGAGGAGGTCTTCGAAGTACTCCCCCCACCGACCCACAACGTCCCGAGTCGAGGTCAGCAGCGCACCATCCCCACCATATACAGTGTTGACACTGCACTGCTTCCCCTTCCTGACACGCCGGATGGTGGACCAGAATCTCCTCGAAGCCGTCCGAAAGTCGTTCTCCATGGCCTCCCCAAACTCCTCCCACGCCCGAGTTTTTGCCTCAGCAACCACCAAAGCCACATTCCGCTTGGCCTGCCGGTACCTATCAGCTGCCTCCAGGGTCCCACAGGACAAAAGGGTCCTGTAGGACTCCTCCTTCAGCTTGACGGCATCCTTCACCGCCGGTGTCCACCAATGG
Source organism: Erpetoichthys calabaricus (assembly GCF_900747795.2). Classification (NCBI taxonomy): domain Eukaryota; kingdom Metazoa; phylum Chordata; class Cladistia; order Polypteriformes; family Polypteridae; genus Erpetoichthys; species Erpetoichthys calabaricus. The sequence goes on from NC_041396.2 coordinate 199,497,636, forward strand.
GTTCGGGGATTGCCGCCACGACAGGCACCGACCACAGCTCCGGTCAGCTGCCTCAACAATAGAGGCACGGAACATGGCCCATTCGGACTCAATGTCCCCCCCACCTCCCTCGGGATGTGGTCGAAGTTCTGCCGGAGGTGGGAGTTGAAGCTACTTCTGACAGGGGGCTCTGCCAGACGTTCCCAGCAGACCCTCACAACACGTTTTGGCCTACCACGCCTGACCGGCATCCTCCCCCACCATCGAAGCCAACTCACCACCAGGTGGTGATCAGTTGACAGCTCCGCCCTTCTCTTCACCAGAGTGTCCAAGACATGTGGCCGCAAGTCCGACGACACGACCACAAAGTCGATCATCGAACTGAGGCCTAGGGTGTCCTGGTGCCAAGTGCACATATGAACACCCCTATGCTTGAACATAGTGTTCATTATGGACAATCAGAGACGAGCACAGAAGTCCAATAACAAAACACCGCTCGGGTTCAGATCGGGGGGGCCATTCCTCCCAATCACGCCCTTCCAGGTCTCACTGTCATTGCCCACGTGAGCATTGAAGTCTCCCAGCAGAACAAGGGAGTCCCCAGAAGGTATGCCCTCTAGCACCCCCTCCAGGGACTCCAAAAAAGGTGGGTACTCCGAACTGCTGTTCGGTGCATACGCACAAACAACAGTTAGGACCCGTCCCCCCACCCGAAGGCGAAGGGAGGCTACCCTCTCGTCCACCGGGGTAAACCCCAATGTACAGGCTCCAAGTCGGGGGGCAATAAGTATACCCACACCCGCTCGGCGCCTCTCACCGGGGGCAACTCCAGAGTGGTAGAGAGTCCAGCCCCTCTCAAGGAGATTGGTTCCAGAGTCCAAGCTGTGCGTCGAGGTGAGTCCGACTATATCTAGCCGGAACCTCTCAACTTCGCGCACAAGCTCAGGCTCCTTCCCCTTCAGAGAGGTGACATTCCACGTCCCAAGAGCCAGCTTCTGTAGCCGAGGATCGGACCGCCAAGGTCCCCGCCTTCGGCCACCACCCAACTCACACTGCACCCGACCTCCTTGGCCCCTCCCATAGGTGGTGAGCCCATGGGAAGGGGGACCCACAATGCCTCTTCGGGCTGTGCCCGGCCGAGCCCCATGGGTGCAGGCCCGGCCACCAGGCGCTCGCCATCGAGCCCCACCTCCAGGCCTGGCTCCAGAGTGGGGCCCTGGTGACCCGCGTCCGGGTAAGGGAAAATGCCGTCCAAAATTGTTTTTCATCATAGGAGGTTTGTTTAACCGCTCTTTGTCTCATCCCTCACCTAGGACCAGTTTGCCTTGGGTGGCCCTACCAGGGGCATAAAGCCCCGGACAACAGAGCCCCTCCTTTAACCGCCACCTTATCGTGGTGGAGGGGTTTGCGTGTCCCAATGACCCTAGGAGCTCTGTTGTCCGGGGCATTATGCCCCTGGTAGGGCCACCCAAGGCAAACTGGTCCTAGGTGACGGATGAGACAAAGAGCGGTTAAACAAACCTCCTATTTTAAAATACAACAAAAGACAAATCAGAATTTTTCCATTTACTTTAAGTCAGGGATCTCAGGTTTAAGAGTGAATAGGACAGAAGCAGTTGCAAAATGATACTTTCAGGGCTCCAGAAAAGCATTTAAAAAAATGAAGCACACTTGTGTGATTCAAAAAAGAAACTACATTGTGAAGGGATTTAGCTCTAAGTTTTACTAATAAAGATGACAAGCTAACTATTCAAAAATACGAAATAGCTGATTGTGGAAATGGAAGTGCAAAAATAGATGTGCAAAATATTACAGCTTTGCACAGCGTGTCTTCAGTAATTTGATGCTAAAACTGGTGCAGGTAAAACAAACAACCGTGCCTTTACCAAATGTCAAATGTCAACTTCTGCCTTCGAATAGGACCTTTTTTTCTTCAAAAAAAATAAAAAAAATAAATAAAATTGAATTATATTCAAATAGTGTAGTTTGATCAGACAACCCGAGTACAGTTCCTTACACTATTAAAAGGAACTTCGAAATTGGCAGAAACACTGAAAGGAAAGGGTCTAGCTTACCCAAAGCCACAACAGAATCAGAAGACAAGGTTCTGAGAGTTAATACCTTGTGTGATATGTGCCCCACAGGACAACAGCTTCAAGCATAGCTTGACAGTGGTCAAAGTAAGCAAATCTCCTTCAGTGCTGCGAGCATACACTAAGTACTTCTTTCTCAGCATCAGGACTACATACCTGAGGTTACTTTATGTAATACAATCATCCAAATAAGATATTATAAAATAAACAGAACAATACAGATTTGCTGTGACAAAAGGTCTAAACTCAATTATTTTTTATTCGTACAGAAGAACGGTTGAAAAAAATTGTGTAAAATGGTGTAAAATAGATAATAGAAATGGAATATATAATAGAAAACACTACTTAAATGTATTTTAAGTTGCATTTTTATAAGTGTTAAAAAACTGAAAGGGTATGAAAACTGTTACCTGATAAATCCGGAAAGGAATGTATCGAAATCCTCCCTCTTCTGCAGGATATTCCATTAACTTTCGATTTATAGCCCAGAACTGATCAAATTTATCTGTTCAAAGACAGAAATTTTCTTAATGTTTTACCTAGATTATTTTTAAAATATCCATAATAAATAAAATTAATAACGTCCAACACTTAATTCAGCTAGTAATATACTGTATGTCTTCTCAATGCACTTTTAAAATATTTAAGGGAAAACATTAATATTTAAATATTTCAAAAAAACTTACCTGGCAGAAAAGAAATAAAGAGACTACTGTATGTCCCTTTAATAACGTCCAACACTTAATTCAGCTAGTAATATACTGTATGTCTTCTCAATGCACTTTTAAAATATTTAAGGGAAAACATTAATATTTAAATATTTCAAAAAAACTTACCTGGCAGAAAAGAAATAAAGAGACTACTGTATGTCCCTTTTCTGTGAATTATTTATTTACCACATATGTCTAGTCTGAATGAGGTGTTAAGTTAGCCACATAAACATGTCATTTAAAAACATTATCACAACTTTAAAAATATAAAATTAGATGCAAAGAGGTTTGCAGATACACGTTAGATACTCTAATTCTAATCCCTTCAGATTATTATTTTTTCTCTGATGTCACACATCTTCCTGATGGTTTTTCCATGTGTTACTAAAAATCAATGACTGAATTATATTAATTATATTATCCCAGTTTCCTAAGATACAACTTCAGTTTGCAACAGGTCAGTTTTTGATGCATTTTTATGCTTCCTTACAAACTGGCCTTGAAGAGCTACTGACGCCACTGCTGGGAGAATATTAATTAGTCAATGCTCTGCCCTTAAACTGACCTTAACCTAAACACTCGGGCATATGACACTACATATACAACTAGATTTCATACTAGTTAGACAATGAAACGTTTTCGGATAAGCAACTAACTCTGTCCACAGATTCTTCATCAGTGAAGCCCATCAAAGTTGCTGTTTCATTCTCAAAGTGAATGTGGCAACATTAATATGGACTACACCAAAACCAGTCACCTTACTCGTTAGGTCATATTTCCATCAAGAGGACACAATATACTACACCACAAGTAAAAGTTAAACATAAAAAGAAACATGGAATAATAAAAGCACTACAGGGAAAATAAAAGCACTACAGAGGGGGCCAAGTCAGCACAGAATATTACTGGCACACATAAATCTTCTGTTCAAAACACATATACCGCAAACTGCCAAAGAAAAGTAAACTTTTTTTAACAAAGACTCTAGCTACCCCTCCAAGTCACTTTTTTCCTACTGATTTCTAAAAAACAATACAGGATCATTAGCACTCACACCACTAGATTCAGCTTTGTTTGTTATTGGATGGTCATGAGGTTGTTCAACGGCCACTCACACTGACAACTACAGTACAGCAAAAGTTTTTGTATATAATGACCTGGTTTTAATGAATAGAATTAATTTTGTGTGTTCTTATTCATAGTCCACATCATAAATTTTTATTAATCATAGTAGGCATCACATAATCATGAAGTGATTTAATGTGCCACTTTCTAATTTCTGAAGGCAGCTGGCGCAATGTCTATTCAATGTTAAGATTACTCTTGGTTTATTTCCAACTCAAAAAGTCACAGTCAAGATAAGATGACCTAAACACTTTTTAATGTTGAACATATAAAGCCCTTTTCCTTCAGGACCTTTATATTGCTTTGCTCAATTTGCTATGTATCGGAGATACACAAGATGTGAAAGTTCGATGGATTCAATTAAAGAAAGCACTAATCAACAGGAAGTCATTTTAGAAATTAAAATAAAAAAAAAATAAATTAAAAGATTGTGTTAATATTTCAAATTTATTTAAAATTAAAATTTTAAATATTAACTCAATGGAACAGGCTGAATTAACACAATGCATTAAGAGAAAACAAAAAGTACAGTATGTAAAATGCTTTGATCTCAATGACACAAATGATTATTTTAACATATTAGTTTATCTATGAACAATACCACAACAAAATACTCCTTCTAAAGAAAACTTTGGCAAAAGTATTTACATACAAACAAAACTTTTAAATTACTTCTACCCAGAGTTTCAGTCTTGATAAAGGCCTAAGATACATCTTCTCTGATTACTTTCAAAAATTATCAGCAGATATCAGTGAGGTCTACAAACAACATATGTTATTAACTTCAAGGACCAAAAAATTAGCTTGTAACACTCAAGTGACAGTAAAATCAGATATCTACTTTGCTCAGGATACTGAGGTCAGTTGTCTGAATGATGATGGTCCATGAAGAAAGTGCATTACAGTGTTGGCAAGTCTCCAAATTAAGATTATATACAAAAAAAAGAGTCTGCGTCTGGTGGAAGCCTCTAGCAGAAATACCAATTTGTAATATATTAGAGTAAAGAGCACGGATTTCTGTCATAGAGTCCCCAATAATACAAAATGTTTTTAAAAAGGGATCTCATAAGAACTACTCATAAATCCAGTGAATGCATAATCAAAACATTTCAAATGCTTGAAAGAAATATGCAGGTTTGATGGTTTGAGGGGTACAGTGTCAGAGAATATGGGACCTCGAATGAGGAGGGTGTTCTGATATTAAGTAAATACATAAACATAAAAGCAATGAGCATTAGTAAATCAAGGTTCAAGCAAGTAATATAACTAAATTACAGGATCAATAAATAATAAATGGACAACTACAGTATATAAAAAATGTCAGGTGCTCTGTTGATGATATAGAATCTTGTGATCACTGAAAAAGCTATAACAAACATAAACAAAGGAAGTGCCAGTGTGACAACCTAAGCTTGTAATAGTATGATTTCTTGTATGGGTAACTTGCCACTTTCATCAAAATGGCATTCCAAAAGGGTTTTACTGGCTGCTTAAACATTTTATATATATATAAATACGTAATGTTTTGGCTACATAAGCTATTATCTTGCCGCATAACTCACCATTTTTCTAGTGTAGTTTCCTCATATGTCACAGTTACAAAAGAAGTATAACATTAAAGTGAATATGTAACTAATTCTTTATTAATAACTTTTAAACCGTTACTGTGCTTTGGCCTGACCAACTTTCAGTTCTATTTCCTGGCAAAATGGCTAACAAGGTTTTAAAAAAAAAAAAAAAAAATTAGTAAATATACTGCATACATGGTCTTCATGTATGTTTCAATAATCAGTACGAAACAAAAGAAAATAAGATTGAAAAAAGCACATAAAAGTATTTATTTTATTTTTTACAATGTCATTTTCAACTGAGAACAAAATTACAATTTCCCATTTTACCATACTCTTGTGCAAAACACATTTGTTAATTATAATGTAACATGTATCTTTCACTATCTGCCTTAGTGAATATCAGACAAATTCTTTTTTGACCAAATAAGAAATCTTCATTCAAAATAAATGGTCAGTAATGAATAAATTCAGATGCTTAATTTCAGATAGGAAAATGTCTTAAACATTACCAGCCACTGTACAATGTTTAGATTGACAGTTGCGGAAAATTTGTATTTTAGGAAATAACTGATTAAAACACTTAGGGCTGAAACTTACTGTTTACAAGTCAAGTTATTTGTTATTCAGCTTGATAAATATTTAAAACACATGCACATACAAATCTAGAGACTGAAACTATAATCACTTTGCATGACCACTAATAATATATGTTTCATACAAACAGATGCAAGGTGGCCTGACCGGCAGTTAGAACAAATGCTACTTTCTTTTGGTTTTTGCGGTCATTGATAATGTTTATTATGATACTAACAGTAACCTTGCCTTAAGAATGAAGTATGCTATACAGAAATATGCATTATTATTTCATTTCTAAAAAGAAACTGTCTATGGTTTCATAATATTTTTCTTATTTCAATTTCTGTGTTAATGGTATTAGTAATTGAAAACCTTGACAATTTTAAATATGAGCCTTAATCTGCAGGAAACTAGCTTAGCTGTAACAACCAGCACATTTTCACAGTGGCCACAATGGATGGGAAAATAAAGTATTTTAATAAGTAAATATATATCATGCCATGTTATAAGAACACTTTATAATAATATATATGAGTTTATAAAATAAATGAAAAAATGTAACATTTATAGATGTTAATGTAAATTTTGCTGTAGATGTAGTGCTTAAGATTTGAAGTTATTAGTACCACTCCTACGTTTCAATTTCTAGCCAGGGATAACCACTGATTATAACTGAGTAAAAGTAGGAGTTCTGAACAAACTACTCAGTCATGTTTATGAATTTGCTCATCTTTTAGCATATATTAGTTACCTTATCTTTAGCCTACAAAATGAGGGGGGTGAGTTTTCTATATATACCATTTTGAAAGGGCATATGGAACAAGAGTAGCGACCGACTAATCACAAGTGATTCTCAATTATTGTTTTAATCAGTATTGATTTCAAAAGGAATAACCTTGTGCTTACACGTTTTAATTTCTAGAAACTGAAAAGTAACAAAACAAAGGATGTAGAACAGCTGTGTGAAACATTCTGCACATTTTTTTTCTTGGGGGAGAAAATGACTAAGGTGAAAAGTACCAAGTAGTTAGTATTAATGTAATTAATGTAAAGTATTAATCTGTCCAAAATTTATACTTTGAAAAACTTCACTGAGAAATTTTTGTTTAGTCAAGTGAAACTGTTTACAATTACTTTTAATTCTTTATTATAGCATACAGTATGAGACAGAACATGTTCTTTGCAGGACTGTAGTTCTACAAAGTTATCATTTGGCAATGTAAACTCAGGCAACATTGTGCATTATAATTCTAAACACAGTTTATTGTTTTATTTAGTGTAATTATCATATGGTTTTATTAATTACAATAATTAACGTCATACTTTACACTAAATGTGACACAAACAATGCACAGATTGTCAGATTCATCACTGCAAACTTATGGCTACTATATAATGTCTAATTGTAAGGTTTCAGATTTTTAATTTGACAACTTGAAAAAAAGTCCATATGATTCTTAAAATTAAGAGCGCCATACCAAAAAGATAAGCAACATTATTGCTTAAATCAATGGTGTCCAACTGTAACAATGTGAAATGTTGAATACTTCCCATTAAAGATGACCAAAAATACACCATTCTTTACTTTTTTATGTCTCTTCCATAGTTTCTGTAGGAAAATGCACAACACAAGCAGCCCACCCCTAGCTGTTCTCTAGTAACTGCACTCTTCTGGTTTCCCAATTACTGCAGACAAAGCTGACCACAGGCATATGAAAATTTCTGTGAGAAAAACATGTATTCTGTGGTAAAACATACTTGCATTAACAGGAGTCTCTGCATTCACACATTTCTGCTGCACACAAGACCATGTGCTTAGAGAAACAAATGAGATATTGTTTAAACAGGCAAAGGTTTAAAATGATATTAAACTGCCAGTGAATCTATTTTGTTGTCCATTAGCTACTATTCCACCATAGATGAAACAGGAATACTTGTCAGAAATACTAGTTCCCAAAGTATTAAATACAAACTCTGACAAAACTCTGGTAAGCCAACTCTGCCACACACAAATGCTGCATTTTCTACAGTGGTTACATATAACACTGCAACTACTCCCATTCCACTTATATGTCATGCTGACTTATCTCCCCTTCTGTTTTGCTACAGGTCTTTGTATTACTTGTTTTGTAATATTAATTTTATTTATGTGAATTTCAGATTATATTGTTCAATCTGTTAGACATCATGGACACAACTGACAGTGTAGTAATATTATATTTTATGGCACCAGTTTACTCGATTATAAATATCTCATTTGTCTCTTCAATTGCCTGCAGTGAATGAGATCATGTGTTCAGAGTAAATAAATTGTTAACTCCAAGTATAATAAAAGGTGTCCAAAATAAATGTGTCGAATATAAGCCAATATATAGGTGTCTAAAATGAAAATTGCAGTAAAGATGCAACTTAAACTGTTGTTTTATAACTAGATGGATCATTTGATATAAAATTGGTCATACTATACAGCTTTCCTGCTACAAAGACAAACTTTCTGTTGTATCTGGCCATCCATGATGTAGGCCAAAAAAATTCAGCCCTCCATACCAGAAAAGCTTTCTTAATTGCAAATTCTTATTGACATGTAAAGTATGCTCAGCTAGATAAGCTATCTAGGAAATACCTGTTTTTTTTTTAGTATTTAATCTGGGAATGACTCACAACTCTTAATATTAGCACATTAAACAACAATCATTTTTGCAATCCTAAATTCTGATCTGGCCACTGCATGAAAATTCCAGTGTATACTTTTGGTATCGTCTACATCTGAATATACAGAAGAAAAGTACAACTAATAGAAAGCATTACAAGATACAGTCCATTATGTTGTTAAGAGTCAAACATGATAAAAAGAACTAACTTATTAATGCAACAATATTCTTATTATGTACAGTCCTCCCCCCTGTTCTGGCCATTTACCAAGCTTCGTTGGCTGCTGTTACTCACGTTGAAAGAGGAGTTATACATAGCGAATCAAAATCAAGACTTTTCCTCCATCTGCTCTCACTCACAATAGTCACCCGGTCACACTACCACACTCATCACTTTTCTTCTATCACATCCCTCCTTCTCTCTGATACCTCTCAGGGCAAGTCTGGTATCTCAGTGCTTATTGGTTCAAGTCGACAGCTTACAGCCCACCCATTGCATCAGCTGGCTGTACTCATTTCTATAGTTAACTTACACCATCATGTTCTTTATTTCATCTTGGTGCCGCACCACCACATGCATAGTCATCATAGCATAGTTGCTACATTATAATGCGAGTGCACGTGACAAACATATTAAACCTTAAAAGTAATAAATACTGTGTACAGACTCTATTTACTTCCCTTTAAAGAAGGCGAACACTGCGTATTTGCTGTAAAGAGTTTAATTTTTTGTAAGTTTATATCGGCTACCTGTTGATACCTCTCAAATAACTGGCTGACAGGTCAGGAATATTCACTCCATCATTCCAACCATGCAGGAAGCCATTAACCAACTGACCAGGGTACTATATTCAGTTTCTGAATAGTGTGCCGGTACATACATGACCTGTTTTTGCCTACATACAAAGGCAATATGCAGCTGTGTCCAGTTTTCCTGAAATACTTGGACTGAACATACTGAACTCCTATTGCTACAGCATCCAGTCAGAATGAATATGTTTTTGTTAATCATAAGCAGTGACATTCTATTAATGTCCTGAACACAAAGGAGAGACAATGCAACCAATGTTTCCTGTAGGCTGTGCAAATGGGAAGCAATTTTAGCGGTGGCACACAACACTTTTGAACAGCTGTCTAGGTTCTTCATGGGGGAAAAGACTGGTTGACTTTGTTTCATTGCCTGACGATGCTTGATGCTACATGGGAGTCCCCAAACCCCTTGATCACTGACAGTGTATCATTTCCTCGTGGTGGTTGATGCTCCGCTGGATACCCCAACTCATGGAAAATCAATTTGTGTGTCTATGGGACACATGTGCAAGATCATTGAGATTTCTAAATGTAAATTGCATACAAACGTGGCCACACTTAAATCCTTTTTTTTTTTTAGAGAACACATATACATGTTTTTTTGGCATACACATTTTCACAAATCCGAGCAATTTTTAAGAATGAAACCTCTAGCATGAAATTTACTACTTGTGATTTCATGATGTTACTCAAAAGGTTTTGGATTCTGGAATTTCGGATTAGGGATACTCAACCTGCATACAATTCTAAATTTGTAGTATTATCAATGGTTAATGTACTGTTCTGAGCAAATAAAGGTAGAATGTTATAAAAACTTTAAAATTTTATGTGCAAGAAGAACTTACGCTATTGGTCAAAAGTTTTAGAACACCTCAGTTTTTCTTCAAATTTAATCAGCTGAAATACAATGAATGACCTAAAATGGTGAAAAGATATGCAGTAAATTGCCAGAGGCTTAAATTTAAAGTTTAGGTTAGAAAAAACTGAAAAAAAGAAATATCAGAATATTACAAATGGGCCTTCTTCAGGAAACAACTAATATGTTACAACCTTCAAGTGTTCTGCAGCAATTAAAATAAATTAAGCCTTGCAAGTTGAAGCAAACAATTTTGTACAGGTGTCCCGACTTCTGTTGATTATTTAAAAACCCTCTGTGTCGTAAAGCACAGTTGGAACAGACTGCGTTACTACACAATGAAACCAATGCAGTACATCATTTAATCACTCAGAGCAAATGAAAAAGTTAAACTGTGGAATATAAGCAGTGCCTCAATTAACATATTATACTGCAGTGCTTCCTGATTAAAACTTTTTAAGTTATGTTACAGAATTAAATAACTTCTTGCTGCTGCCAAATAAAGCTGGCTATGTCTGAAGCAGCTTGAAGCTTCCCAGAAATCTTTAAGCCTGCATGCTCTGGCTTCATGTCCAAGTATCTGTTAATGGTGTTTTTATTTGATAGCCACGATTCAGCCAGCTCTCTGGCACTCTTAGTATTTGCACTGAATCTTACTTGCACCGTGTACCAGTTAAACATTTATTAAACAGTGCTTATATTGGAGATGCCCCAGACCTCAGCATACAACTGGAACCAACCCAATCTCCCATTCTACCTGGTGCAGTCTTCCTCATTACCGTGGCGTATAATAAACCACAGCAAGCATCCTCTCCACACCAGGCAATAAACTAGCACATAAACCAAGAAACACTCTGCAGACAGTTCTTTTTAATGCCAAAAGCAAGAAATCTGCAGCAGAGACACAAAACGCAAACAGTATACCATGCAATGTTTTTAAATGTTATGCGAGAAAAGTGATGCACACAGGAAATACACTTGTATTTATATTGCATGTATTAATTAATAATAGTAATGTTTTTTCAGAAGCATATACATTTGACAGGTACATAATTCACTAGTAATATCATGTACAGAATGTACAGAATAATTAGAAAATTCAACTAAAAATTGGTATGAAACCTTTAGTTTTCATACGAGTTTATGGAAGAACTCTGCTGTGACACAAACTGATGCTTCAATCTATAGCTACCTTTACTTGAAAGGTGGTGTGGCGTGGCGAGCTTCTTCCAATTTCAACTATTTTAAATAAGGTCAGGTTAATTAAAGACTGAGTAAAGGAAAGGCTACAATTACAATTATGGAAGGTGACAATCATTTTTCATCTTGAACTGTATGCTCATACAAGCCCCTGCTTACCTAACTACACAGGTTTTAATAGTCTGACTGATCAGTGTAGTGACTTATTTATCTTTTTAGACAGTGGCCTCTTTTTCTCGTGTCAGCTGAAATTTCACCCCAACTTTCAATTCAACTCTGGATGCAGACTGCCTGTGGCCATGAGGCAGGTTTAAATCTCAATCCAAGTTAACTTCCATTCAACTCTCACAGACACGAATGGTAGCAGGGGAAGCACAACTTTTGCCCCTGAAACAACAGACTAGAACTCCTTGACAACTCTGGTGTTCCTGCACTCCTGAGCTTTCTGTTAGCTTCAGCAGGTCTTAAGCAGGCAACAGGATTCCAAGTCCTGGGCCATGTGCTGTGATGTACTGGGCTGGACATTTACAAATGGTCTGAATCCTGTCTCTACCTGTAAAAAGTAAACATGGCTCTACTTCTCAGTGCTTGTAACAGATGAAAATACAGGTGTGTATGGCTGACTCAATTATAAAGGATTATTTTACACATTGGAAAATGTTTGAACTTTACCATTAAAGTGACTCAGTTGGTTTAATTGTTGGTTTTCTCCCCTTCCCATTAATGACGTTCAAGCAGTTAATAAGTTTCTAAGTTTGATTAAATTTGATATGTTGCAGTCAAGCAAAGCTCGATTAGCTAAACATAGCAAAAGAAAATAAGATTTGAAGAAGAAAGTGTTGACATTTAGTTGTCTTCATTGTCCACAGAAACAATACAGGTACATACACAATTCACAGAATAAGCAGGTGAGAGAAAACTAGACCTGCCAATGAATCTGCCTGTAGAGGTGGAGGAATCTACTCAATAATAGCTAATTTCCAACACCACAGTATCCAGAAAATGACCTTATTTTCTCACATCTTTAGGAGTGCAACACAGGGAAAGGCAGAGTAATTAGGTCACAGCTCCCAGGTTCCAATTTTTATTTCCCCTTGGTCTATACCAAGGAGGACAATAAAATTTTGCAATCTGATGTTAAAATCAAATAAGCAGCTTCAGCTACTGGTCATTAAAGGGCAACAAAATGACCACTTACTTACTCAAATAAATGAAGAAATCAGGAGTAGCCTCTGAGGCTTAACAACCAGGTTATGAATATTCACAACCCCCATAAGGCTCATCTGGCTGTTCTGAAATCTTCAATTCCAGTTCTTTTAACTTTCAGGTAATACCAATTGAATGTTTCCTTATTTTAAGGGACATCTGTGTTTTCTATATGAATGCTCAGTCTCCATAGATGATCATGCATCTTCCAAAATGTCCCAATCTTAGTTAGTACCTGTATTCTTCACTGGAACATACACCACCACCAAACAATAAAACACCCACTGTCCACTCTTGTACTAATTTCTTTCTGAAGAAGTCAGGCTAATCTTATAGTCATATGTGGGGATATACAGGAATATATAGTTATTATTAAGCAATGGACAAATCAACAACGCATGGATACACCAATAAGCACCAGTAGGTACTTATATCAACTCAGTATAATGAATTTTTAAATGAATAAAATGAGTAGCGGACTTGAAGTTCAGGCAACAGAGAATTTGAACAAGGACTGGGGATAAAATATTAAAGGTAGGAAAACTATAAGGTGACTGGAATTTTCCTTTCATATATAAGATGGTAATAGTATGCAGTAAAGTCAATACCTAGAACAATTGGTTTTTACTGGAGAAGTGACTGTACCAGCTATGCAGAATGAGTTAATCCTTTTTAAATGTGCTTGTGTAGTAGTCATATTTCTTTTATTTTATAAACATCTGAAACATTAGAAAATATATATTAATTTATTTTATACACCCCTTTAATATTTGAAATAAAATAAAGCTACACTTGACACTTTGCACCATTCATTGGAGAGCTGCCCTGTGCTCCAAGATGAATTATCAGGTGTGGGCAGATGTGCTACTAAAGACAAAACCACCACAAAGTATCAAGGATAACAACACAATAAAAAAATAATACAAAAACAAAGCAGATTAATTTTTCTAATCACAAAATGATACTATACTACTGTACTACTTTATAAAACCTTCAAGGTTATTTCAAAGTACACTTTCCACTGTTTTAGATAGCAGAGAATTGTTACTAGTCCACTCGCATAATTGCTGGAGTCCAAAGTATTTCCCATTTAAATGGTAAATTATAACATTTGCAAATGTCATTGTAAATATTCAGTTTAAATAAAAACACCAATAAGTATTTATCCTTGAATGCAAATATGATTGAGACCAAAACCCTAAAATGGACTTTACAGGGTATTCATTGACTAAATTCCTGACTTTGACAAAAATGATGAAAAACAAATTACTGACTATTGAAATGAAGAACATTGACATTTACCATTCTGTAGGCCCATCCACAGCTGTTTGTGGTCCTTCTTTTGCATCTCATTGATTACTTGTCCTTTGTGCTTTAAGGCATCAGCTTCTTTAATGCTAGACATAAAATGAGCTTCTATAACAGAATTTGAAGGGCAGTGCAGAAGATCCTTTTCTGGAAAATCCTGAAAGAAAGTAAACACAGTGAAACCCTGTATCAGGAAAAAGTATTAAAGAAGCCATGTTGAGTTCTCTTTGCAAAAGGCCAACAATAGTGAAAAAACTGTGATTTAATAAGACATTTAAAACAAACCTGACCTAATTTTTAAAGTAAAACCTAATCTTCTAGCATTCTGAAAACAGTTTAGTGCTCTCAGACAATAAGGTATCAAATAACTCTTATAAGATGAGGTAAACAAAGCTTAAACTTTTGGTGAAGAATATATGTTATTATACAATAATGCAGTATATAATGACAGATATTGACACCATATATACACTGCCCTCCGTAATGTTTGGGACAAACAATTCAGATGTTATCAAATTGCACATTGCAGATTTTAATTTAAGGGTATTTGCATTCATTTCGGCCACACCATATACAAATTACAACACTTATTATACATATTTCCTCCATTGCAGGGGACCATAAAGTTTAACACAATTGACGCCACATGTGTTTGTGTTTACTCAGGTGTGTTTCATTGCTTCACTAGTGTAGACGTAAGATACCTAGGCTTGTTTCCACCTTCTGGAGCTGTAATTATCTTTGTTCAACATGAGAATAACAGCTGTCAAAAGAAGCCATTATGAGGCTGAAAAACAAGAAAAAAACCTATTCGATACAGTGGTAAAACCTTAAAATTACCTAAATCAATTGTCTGGAATATCATTAAGAAGAAAGTATGCACTGGTGAGCTAAGTAATGGCAAAGATACTGGTAGGCCAAGCAAGACTTCCACTGCTGATAACAGAAGAATCTTCATTATGATTAAGAAAAAGACAAAAATACCTGTCCAGTAGATCAGAAACAGTATTCAGGAGGCAGATGTGTTTGTGTCAAAGACTACTATCCAAAGAAGACTTCATGAACAGAAACGCAAAGGCCACAATGCAAGATGCAATCCACTATTTAGCTACAGAAACGGGATGACCATATTACAATTTATGAAAATGTATTTAAAAGAGTCTGCTGAATTCTGCAAAAAGGTCTTGTGGACAGACAAGGCCAAGATTAACCTGAATTAGAGTGATGGCAAGAGCAAAGTGTGGCAATTAAAAGGAACGGCCACAGATTCAAAGCATACCACCTCAACTGTTAAACATGGTAGTGGGGGTGTTTTAGCTAGGGCATGTGTGGTTGCCACAGGAAACGGCACACTTTTCTTCATTGATGATGTAAATTTTGATGAGTGGCACAATGAATTCTGAGGTATATAGAAACATCACATCTGCTCAGATTCCAGTGAATGCCTCCAAACTCATTGCACGGCGCTTCTACAACATGATAATGATCCAAAACATACTGCTAAGGCAACACAGGAGTTTGTCAAAGTAAAAAATGGAAAATTCTTGAATATCCAAGCCAGTCATCGATTTAAATCAAATTAAGCATGCCTTCCATACACTAAAGGGAAAACCTAAGGGGCAAGCCCCCAAAACAAGCTGAAGATGGCTGATTTAGAGGTTTGAACATCACCCGAGAAGATACTCCGCACCTGGTGATTTCTATGTATCACAAATTTGAAGCAGTCATTACATGCAAGGGATACAGAACAAAGTACTAAATATGAGTGCTTTAATATACCCACCATTACTACTGTATGTCCTAAACATTATGGTGCTCTGAAATGGAGAACCATGTAGAAAAACTGTTATATATATATATATATATATATATATACACACACAAACACACACACACATACAAATTACTGTTCAAAAGTTTTAGGCAGGTGTGAAAAAATGCTGTAAACAAAGAATGCTTTCAGAAATATAAATAATGATTGTTTATTGTTATCAATTTAAAAAATGCAAAGTGAGTGAACAAAACAAAAATCTAAATCAAATCAATATTTGGTGTTACTACCTTTTGCCTTCAAACTAGCATAAATTCTTATAGGTACACTTGCACAAAGTCAGGGACTTTGTAGGATTATAGTCAGGTGTATGATCAACCAGTTATACCAAACAGGTGCTAATGATCATCAATGTCACACGTAGGATTAAACACAGTCATTAACTGAAACAGAAACAGCTGTGTAGGAGGCTTAAAACTGGGTGAGGAACAGCCAAACTCTGCTACCAAGGTGAGGTTGTGGAAGACAGTTTCATGTCATGGCAAGATTGAGCACAGCAACAAGACACAAGGTAGTTATACTGCATCAGCAAGGTCTCTCCCAGACAAAGATTTCAAAACAGACTGGGGTTTCAAGATGTGCTGTTCAAGCTCTTTTGAAGAAGCACAAAGAAACGGGCAACGTTGAGGATCGTAGATGCCGTGGTCGGCCAAGGAAACTTAGTGCAGCAGATAAAAGACACATCAAGCTTATTACCCTTCGAAATCGGAAGATGTCCAGCAGTGCCATCAGCTCAGAACTGGCAGAAACCAGTGGAACCCAGGTACACCCATCTACTGTCCGGAGAAGTCTGGCCACAAGTGGTCTTCATGGAAGAGTTGCAGCCAAAAAGCCATACCTCCGATGTGGAAACAAGGCCAAGCAACTCAAGTATGCATGAAAACATAGGAACTGGGGTGCAGGAAAATGGCAGCAGGTGCTCTGGACTGATGAGTCAAAATTTGAAATATTTGGCTGTAGCAGAAGGCAGTTTGTTCGTCGAAGGGCTGGAGAGTGGTACAATAATGTGTGTCTGCAGGCAACAGTGAAGCATGGTGGAGGTTCCTTGAACGTTTGGGGCTGCATTTCTGCAAATGGAGTTGGAGATTTGGTCAGGATTAATGGTGTTCTCAATGCAGAGAAATACAGGCAGATACTTATCCATCATGCAATACCATCAGGGAGGTGTATAATTGGCCCCAAATTTATTCTGCAGCAGGACAACGACCCCAAACATACAGCCAAAGTCATTAAGCGTAAAGAAGAACAAGAAGTCCTGGAAGTGATGGTATGGCCCCCACAGAGCCCTGATCTCAACATCATCGAGTGTGTCTGGGATTACATGAAAAGACAGAAGGATGTGAGGAAGCCTACATCCACAGAAGATCTGTGGTTAGTTCCCCAAGATGTTTGGAACAACCTATCAGCCGAGTTCCTTCAAAAACTGTGTGCAAGTATACCTAGAAGAATTGATGCTGTTTTGAAGGAAAAGGGTGGTCACACCAAATATTGATTTGATTTAGATTTCTCTTTTGTTCAATCACTGCATTTTGTTGATTGATGAAAATAAATGATTAACACTTCCATTTTTGAAAGCATTCTTTGTTTACAGCATTTTTTCACACCTGCCTAAAACTTTTGCACAGTACTATATCTATAATAATAAAAGGCAAAGCCCTCACTGACTGACTCACTCACTGACTGACTGACTCATCACTAATTCTCCAACTTCCCGTGTAGGTGGAAGGCTGAAATTTGGCAGGCTCATTCCTTACAGCTTACTTACAAAAGTTAGGCAGGTTTCATTTCGAAATTCAAAGCGTAATGGTCATAACAGGAACATATTTTTTGTCCATACACTGTAATGGAGGAGGCGGAGTCACGTATCGCGTCATCACGCCTCCTACGTAATCACGTGAACTAAAAACAAGGAAGAGATTTACAGCACGAGTCACACGCGGGAACGAAGGTAAATGACGTTAATTTTTGACTGTCTTTTAATACTGTGTAAGCAGAAATATTAACACATGTGCAATTAAACGTGTGCATTTACGGGGTGATTTCTCAGGCTTAAAAGCTCACCTTTTATCAAACGCGGGAACAAAGGTAACTGACGTTGTTCACTGTCTTTTAATACTGTGTAACCATACATATTAACACGTGCAATTAAACGTGTGCATTTACGGGGTGATTTCTCAGGCTTAAAAGCTCGCCTTTTACTAAAAAGGTAAATGCAAAACTATTTTCAATCAGTTTATTGAAACGCTCCCGTTAAGGATTGCAATAACATATTCGCGAGATAAAAGAACGAAGTAGGGGGAAATGGAGGAACAGCCGGAAACAGCGAAGAGCAAAAAATTAATTAAACAATTGAGAACGGAGCGAGTGAAGCATACAAGCATGTTCATAAGGGAAACAAAGCACGGTGTAAAACGTAAGTTTAAATTAAGTTTATAGAAACACTCCCGCTGCGGATTGCAATAACATATTCGCGAGATAAAAGTTTAATGAGAAGACACGAGGTATAAACGAACCACACGCCGTGGCGCAACGTTAAGGGCAACAGTTTCAACCATTCTATGATCTGCTTCTCGCAACTGAAAGACGGCACATGGCGGATGTTAGCCGACTTGCTGACCGCAACGTTAGGGGCTTCAACTATGGCGCTGACGCCACATCTCAGTGCCAACACTTTGCAGACTGTACTTAAAAGACACGCCCTCCTCACTGGACAGTTAAAAAGACCAATCAAACTAACGATGACATCAAGTATTACCCAATCAAAAGTAGGAAAGGAGGCATCTTCATAAAATGCGTGTGGGATGATTTGCATGACACGCTGCTTTAAAAAAAAAATGATAAAAAAAATACGGGATAAATCCCGTCCAGTATTGATTCAAAACGGGACGCGCAATTTCATTCTCAAACGTGGCACGATTCCGTATTTTAAAGGACGGGTGGCAACCCTACAGTGCCAGGTAACCACCCATACAATCAGATTGTGATTCAGACTAGGAATGCAATGAATGTAATTACCCCGATCTACATACAAGGCGAAAGTCTTGCAACATTCAAAGATGATGGTTTGGGATAATTAGTACTTATTAAGTACACCATGGCACATAAAAGAGCTTATGAAGCCTTGAACCGAAAAAAGCAAGATCTCAGAGATCGTAAAAAAAAAAAAGGAGGTGATGTCGTTTTACTCGCTGTACATTTTAGTCAAACATTACCAGTTATTCCACGAGGGAGACCAGCAGATGAACTCAACGCATGTTTAAAATCCATGCTTCTCCCACGCTCGGTTATATGTCGCGTGTTCTCCGGTAGGTACACCAAAAAATGTATACATTTAAGCATGTAATGGGCAAACAAAAAATGAGGTATACCCGAAGGCACTGCAGTAGTACTCAATGTAACTTTACTTCTTAAATGTTAATGTTTTACTGTTTAATAATTTATACGCTTCTTATATATTGTTCAAATTCTTTTATCAAAATACCAGTGACAGCGCAATGCACGATAACATGGAGTGAATACACCATACGCATCTGCCCACGGCCGCCCTGGTGTGCGCAGATAGGAGTTGATTCTAAAATAAAATAAACATAAAAAGAGTAATACAATCATCACCCATAAAGCGTATAGCAGACGTGACGTATTATATGTGTACCAGATTTCAAGTCAATAGGTGAAACGGTTTGCAAGCTACAGGTGATTTAAAATCCTGGACAGACCAACGAAAAGCCACGGTAGCAAATTATAGAAGAAGATTTTACTGTTTAATAATTTATATTTATATGAAATGTGCTTCTTATATATTACTTCATATTCTCATATGATAATGATGTTAATGTTGTTTATATTGATTTCTATGTTATTGTAAGTGCATCTATGTGTGTATATGTATGTATGTATGTGTGTATATATATATATATATATATATATATATATATATATATATATATATATATATATATAAAAAATATATATATAAAAAATATATGTGTATATGTATATATAATATATCTGTATATGTGTGTGTATATGTGTATATGTATATATATATGACAGCAACACTCATAACAATGACAACACAATTACATTGACAATCATGTTACGTTATTTTTAAAATGTTTCCTTTACTTTTTCATAACCTCTTTAACACACTACTTCTCCGCTGCGAAGCGCGGGTATTTTGCTAGTATATATATATATATATATATATATATATATATATATATATATATATATATATATGGCCGGTAGCTTATCCCGGCCAATACCCCCACGCCACTAGATGGAGTCCTCCCTACAACATGGAGGTGCCCCGAATTCTAGTAGGGCATCATGGACCATGGAGTTTTACTGCGCAGCTTTGCTGAATACTGTGGGAGCTGCCAGGGGATGCTGCAGGGAGGCACAATGGTTTTAATTATAGCCCAGAATTACTCCCTAATCACGGAGACGGAAGGAATGAAGTACTTCCAGGCTGAAGAAAAGAAGAAGTTTTCATCTGACTCAGAAGTGCTATGAAATCACATGGACTGAGGGACAGAGGCACTTCCGGGTCAAGGAATATAAAAGGACTATGGGAAACCCCAGCAGACTAAGCCGAGTTGGGAGGGTGTGGAACGGAGCTGCTGGGAGTGGAGGATTAGTATAGTGTATTGTATTGTGATTATTGATTTTTATTGAGTATTGTGGGAGTGGAGGTGCTTTGTGCACATTACTATTATAATAAATTTAATATTGGACTTTTACCTGGTGTCAGAACGTGTTGTCTGTGGGTTCAGGGGTCGACAGAGACCCATATTTCCCACTATATATATATATATATATATATATATATATATATATATATATATACACACACACATAAATCATAAAAACTAGTTTGTTTTTTTTTTAAAATAAGCTTAGATTAGTATATTGCAGAAAATTTTTTAAAAAATGACAGCTTATAATTATGAAAAGCTTTTTTTTTTTCTTTTATGCCATATGTATTAAGGAGTAATATTTTGCATATATTAGTTAAAAGTATGTATTTTAAGAAAATATTCTTTATTTTAGTAGTTTTATGGCCACTGAACAATAAGCCTACAGAATTATAGTATGTTAATAAAAATGAACAGTTTGGTCTATAGTTTAATTATATAAATGGCTAAGTTAATGCTTTAAAATGTAAACATAAACTACATAAACATGTAGTTTTTTTACAGGAATTAAGTAAAAAAATGGAACAGGTATTGGAATCACAAATCGGTATATGTCATAAAAAAAATCCTGATCGGAGCATCCCTAGGTGAAAGGCATGTCTGTATTGGAGTTGGACGAGGGCAGCATTGGTACAAACCTTGCTGGATAACAAAAGCTAGAAGCAGAAACAGTTCTCCATAAAAGCCACACGTTATTGTTAACAATGGGAGCAGATTGATCACAAGCTGCCTCAGAAGGCGCAATTTGCAAGCAACCAAGGACACTGAATGTACACTATCAGTCAAAACATTTAGAACACCTCAGTTCTTCCAGTTTTTCTTCGCATTTAATCAGCTGAAATGCAATGAATGACCTAAAATGTTGAAAGGGTAAGCAGTAAACTGCCAGAGGTTTAAATTTAAAGTTTTGGAAAAAAAGGAAATTTCGGAGTATTACAAATGGGCCTTCTTCAGGGAACAATATATTACAACTTACAGATGTTCTGCAGCAATTAAAATAAATTAAGCCTTGCAAGATTAGACAAACAATTTGCACAGGTGTCCCAACTTCTGTTTATTACTTAAAAATATTTCACCCTCACTACACCCTCTGAAGTACTACGTGGACAATGCTATACTGTAGAAAGTTGTAAATTCCATGCCACTGACAAGAAAATGGCAATTAACAGATGAAATGAGAGAGCATTATTACCCTTAGAAGTGTAGGCCTTTTATTTTAAAAAAAAAAAATTGCAAAAAAAATAATAAATCAGTGTCAGTGAGTAATGTGTCCTACACAACCTAAGGCCAATTGGAAACTGAGAGATATTCTAATAGGAAGAGATTTGGCAGATCCAAAATCACAACCCAATCAGAAGACAACTTTCTAAGGGTCATCAGCTTGCATGATAAGTGCCTCACAGCACAACAGCTTCAAGCACAGCTTAACAGTGGTTGAAAAAAGCAAGTCTCAGTTTTTGCTGTGAAGAGGAGATTTTGTGCTGAAGGTTTGACATGGCGAGTGGCAGTAAAAAAAAACATTTCTTAAAGGACAAAATCAGGCCTTGAAATATTGGCTGTGGACATCTGCAGACTGGGAGAAAGTCTTATGGACCAGTGAATAAAAATCTGAAATCCTCGGTTCACCACTCAGGATGTTTGTATACCGCTGAATTGGTAAAATGATATTTCTCAGTGTGTGACACCAACTGTCAAACATGGAGGAGAAAGTGTGATGGTCTGGGATTCTTTTGCTGGAGGCACAGATGGTGACTTGCACAGAGTGACTGGCATTCTGAATCAAAAGTGTTACCACAGTTTGGCTGTTATATCAGCAAAAGGTGGCTACTTTTATGAATCAAAAATTTGAATAAAATTTTGCACACTTAATGATTTCTTTACTTATTTTTTTATTTGCTATTGTTTATTTGTTCTATGCATTGATTTCATGAAAAATTAAGATATTAAAATGCGTCCATTTCCAACTGAAAAAAACTGAGATGATGTAAAACTTTTGACAGGTATTGTAAAACCTCAAAGAGAAAACTGCAGTAAGGCCAAGGTCGTGATGGAGAAGCGCTCCTGTACAAAGAAAGAAAGGTACACTGAAGGTCTTTCCACATGCCAGAGGGAGATGACCAAGAAAAGACCAAATCATCAATCATATGAAACCATATGTATACCTTCTTTGATTCTGAGAACTATTAATTGTCACTTGGTACTTTAAAGCAAGTTAATGTATTATGGTGTTGGTATCACTGTAACTGATACGTAAAATAATCTTTGTGAAGGATAGTTCTTTAGCGGTTATCAGTTTCTTTCTTCCTAAATCCAGAGCAGCATCTCACATGCATGCACTCATTCAGAGACTATTATGAGAGAGGGTAAGCCAGTGAAGACCAACTGTGAGTAAATCAATGCCACTTTCACAGTGAAGGTACTAGAAGGTTTCTAGGTTTCTAACAAGCTGAAGAACTTTTTTGATTTAGATCATGTTAAGTGTCTTTCTATAGAAGAGAAAAAGTTCAAAATAAGCTATCATAATTTTATGTCGTGTTGTTTCTTATTGTTCTTCATCTATATACATATATATCCTTACGTTATAAATAAATTGTATTATTTGGTTTATTGCAGCAAGTGTGTCTAGGTTATTTGTTGAAAAACTGCATATAGCCACATCTGGATCACAACAGAGAAAGCGGAGAAAGTTATTTAATGTAGACTTTTGATGATTTAAGAACGCTGTTCATATATTGTATTGATCTTTTTATATTTCTGGTGTCTGACCTAGAAGGTGAAAAAGAGACTTCACACAACTTCTACAACAATATCAAAAAAACAATTGACAACCTCAGAGATAAAAAATGTCAACACAATTACAACACGCTGTGTGCTTGCTAATATCAAATGAAAATGGACTTCTTTGGTTTGTATTTCCTTTAATTCAAATACTGTATTTCCCTCTGAGATAAGCCCTAGGAATCTCAATTAAAACTTAATGTTCTCATACATCTACAAGACCAACAAGAATCCAGACTACTTCAGTAATTTTAATTAATTACACTACATGCTAAACTTTGAAAGGCATAGAGATGTGGAGGTGTAAACCTATGCGTGTGTTAATGGGCCCTGTTTAGGGCTGTTTCCTGCCTTGAAGCCAATATTGCTGGAACAGGGTTTAGCCCATCACAATTCTAAATTGGATTAAACAGGCTTGAAAATTTAATGTAATGATGCATTAATTCTTATGTTACTTGCACATGCTTCTTTATTTGCATTTGTTGTTTTTGATTGTACTGTACTTATTAGCTTCCATGCAGTTACCTTATTTTCTCAGTAAAGTTAATGGCACATGTGATTAATGATTCTATAAAGAATAAAGATGGACTTACATAAGCGCTAACTCAGGAACACAAAATTACGTAAAACATACATTTAAACTAAGTAGCCTATATAAATGCAATAATGTTTTACACATATAATAAACACATATGTTCTTAAACGTACTCACTCCAATTCAGACTCATTGGAAATTATAGCCTTATCCCTGTTGTACCCTGCTCATGGCAGAAACAGCCAGAATAACAGCTATTGAAGGCTACAGACATGCTTACATTCACATTCATTCAAACCAGTCCTATGTAGATAGTACAGTATCTATACATAACTGAAAAACATGACAAAGTGCTTTCAGGTACAACTAAGTATGCCTTTTATATATTAAAAAAATACTTGCAAGGTCTATGTCACATTTACGGAGTAAAGCGGAAGTCTTCTGATTTCACATCTTCACAACTATTTAATTCAATTCTGCTGTTAAATGCAATTTAACTAATAGAAAAGAAGAAGAAAATAAAACAAAACCATGCTGCTATTCAAACTAGAGTTAGTCTGCTTGGGTTTCTTTGTCATCATCTATGATTAGGTAAAATCAATATTTCACACAGAATTCGTTTTTGTTGCCTCCACCTACATTTATCTAGAATCATTCTAATCCTTTTACAAAAACTGGGTGCTGTTTTTGTGTATTTTGCATGAAGTGACAGAAAGCACTAATTCACATTGCAATTCCTGACACTGCATGTGATACATTATTCCTCAAGTGTTTATGTCTGTACTCCAGCTGACAGCATATAAAAATTACATCAAACAGAAGACTGCAGAAGAAAATGTTTTAAGTTCAAAAGGAGCCAGAACAGCAAATGGATCAAGAAAGGAAGCAACTCTAGACAAGTCACCAGAGTGCACCAAGGAACATGTATTAGAAGATGCAGTATATTTTTTTGCACTTTTCTCTATACTTCCTGAAACTACCTTTAATGTATTTACTATCCATAACATGACAAAACAATTTCTGTACAATATCATGTTGAATTCATATTATACAAAAATGAACATTAACTTGAAATAGAGATGTTGTTTTTTTTATTATTCATCATTAGACAGTTGTTTTTCCTTGTAAGTTTTGCCACATCCTAAATACTAGTATTTAACTGGATGAACTAGGATTCACTCAGAGTCTTTAAAATTAACTGCTGCCTTTTTTCCTATGCAGGAGACCTAATTAACCACAATGCACATGCACCATTCTTCTCGTGGACAGTTCAAGCAGGGGTGTCTCCACGGACTTACATCTGAAAATATCACAAGTCAAACTCTTGTGACTGTTGATAGCTTGCTCAATTTCTTACATTACATTTAGAATATCTTTGTGATTCAAACAACATTTTACATTACAGGAGACAGTTTGCTGGTTCAGACATCCTGGATACACGCTTTCTGATTAATGTGTTTGCAACTATCACATTAGTGTTTCCCTCCTACCTAATAAAACTGATATCAACACTAAATGCCTGATAAATAAACAACATGTACAATAAATAAAATGTAAGTTATTACCAGAGAGTTTTTCCCCATATTTTGCTGAGATTTTGAGGCAGAATTGGTTGAGAATTGTATGTATAGCGTGTGTTCACCCATACTGTACTTTTTTCTTTAAACTCTACTCAATATTGCTTTGCAGAATTCTATCACATGTCATTATCATAATTGCCCTTTTATACATAACAAATAAACTTGCTAAAAAAAAAAAGTACTTAATATATTCAAATTGAAAAAGTGAAAACTGATAAGACATGATTGAAGTACATGAAGCTAACACTTGAGACAGACAGAGGTTGGGCACATGCACTGATAGCACCACCTGAACTGGGACCCGAGTGGAGCGAGTGACATCTCAGCACCACACTGGAACAGTTTTGAGAGAAGAAAAGTCAAAAATTAAATCAAGAACTAACCTACCTTAAAGTGCACAGTAATGCTCCAAGGAAGTGCTGTGTGAGAGGCATGGAGGTCAAAGAGTAAGCCAATTGGGTAATGCCTGTTAAAAAAGTTCAAACATGTATAACCTATTAAATATATTCACATCACTGATAAAAAAAGAAAGAATAGCACAAATGCAAAAACAAACTGTTGCATACTGCACATTAGAGTCAATTTGGATAACCTGAATTTAGTTAAACAAAATTATTCACCTAGTTATGTTCTTGAACAATTACATGGTATGCATTTTTCTAAATTTATAAGATAATGTTTTTGAAGACACAAAAACTGTGTATAAAGTCTATTTTATTATTTGTCTTGTGCAGTATATGCTTCCAAACAGGTTTTGGTGGTGTTCTTTTGTGGGTGCTACATTTCTAACCTTTTTTTTTAATGCTTTAAGAGTATGCTCACAGAGAACTTCCTGTCAATGTGTGATGGGCATGAGGCACAAATAGATTACCCAACAGATTCACTGCCTTATTAAGTTAGTTTGTGCTGTGTTAACTTTCATTCAAAAAATGCTTCAAATAACAAATGCTTCCAAAAGCAAATGAGAGTCTCAGTAAGGGTTTTATCAAAATTTTCCCTAGACATAACCACTTCTGATGAAGAGTCATCTCTATGAACTCATAAAAAACAAAGACAGTGTTAGGTTTGTTTCCAAGATCTGCTGGTAATCAACAACAACGTTTTCCTAAGTACAATCAGGCATCTTTTTATTGGTATATTATTCTATATATATTAGCACAGTAGAACTCACATTATTAAAGTTATTATCTTTGCAATGCTATAAACAGTTTAATTCAACTTTGACTGTGTCTGGAATTTTTTATATTCTGGAATGTAACAATTTACTAATATTTTACAATTACCTATTATTATGTAATAACCTACTATTATAAACTTTACAATTGTCTGTTATACAACTTCTTACTTAATTTTCTTTTCAAACCAATTCTTAAAGATTTTTTTCCCATGAAAGCTCAATGTACACTTTAAGGCAGGGGTGGGCAATGTTGGTCCTGGAGAGCCGCAGTGGCTACACGTTTTCATTCTAACCCAGCTGCTTAATTAGAAACCAATCCTTGCTAGTCTTGCACCTTATTCAATTTTATGGCTTATTAGTCTGCAATATAAGGTTCTTATATAATAGATTTTTCACTCTCCAAGGATATCATCCACATGATTTGAAGCCTAAAACAGATCATTTTCAGTCGGTCACATTTTCTATTACATGTTTTATCAAATCACACAGTGCATGATGAACTCACACAGATGTAAATGAAAACAAACTGAATGGAGAACTGCTGGCTGCTTTGTCATTTACATTTTATTGCTAATAAGGAACCATTAAAACAATGAATGCAGCTGTTTAAGATTGAAATAAGCAATCAAGGGTGGGAAACCTTAACAAGCGAGACTGCTAAAATGAAGCATCAAAATTTCACTTAAGCAGTAAGTGTTTCATCAGCAATAATTGTTTTCTCATTTAAGAAACTGGGTTGTAGCAAAAACCTGCAGCTACTGTGGATCTCCAGGACCGACATTGCCCACCCCTGCTCTAAGTTATAAAAGTAACTTAAAAAATACAATTCATTATTAACTTTTATACTGCAGGTGAAATATATCAACAAGAAATAATTTGTCACAAAGAATGCCCCCCTTATTTGTATCAAAGACGGATCAGTTCTCTTTAAGTCTACCCTATATGGTTATTATTCTAATTACGTATTCAAGTACAGCAACACTAATTTATTAGAATACCTTATTTAATAAAACCTCATTTACACAATGTTTTGTAATCAACTTTTAACGCACAAAAAATGAAGAAATGTCTGGAATCATCCCCTGTAGCCCTTGAATCAGTCTAGCTCTTCTTTCCTGGACTTTTTCCAGTGCTACTATGTCCTTTTTGTAGCCTGGATACCAAAACTGTACACAGTACTCCAGGTGAGGCCGCATAAGTGTGTTATAAAACTTGAACATAACCTCCTTGGACTTGCACTCTGCACATCGTGCTTTATGACTGAACATTCTGTTAGCTTTCTTAATGGCTTCTGAACACTGCTTGGCAGTTGATAGTGTCGAGTCCAAAATCCTTCTTATAAGGTGTACTCTCAACTTTCAGACATAACATTATGTTTTCAAATCTAACATTACTACTTCCTATGTGTAACATTTTACATTTACTTACATTAAATTTGATCTGCCACAAATCTGCCCAAGCCTGTATTCTGTCCAAGTCCCTCTGTAAAGATTCAGTGGATTCTAGATTATCTGCCAAACCACATGGCTTGTTATCATCTGCAAACTTACCCACCTTGATACTTCTATTCCTATCCAAATATTTTTTTCTATATTAAAAATAGCAGTGGCCCTAGCACTGACCCCTGTGGGACACCACTCTTAACATCAGCCAATTCCAATAGGGTTCCTCACACCATAACCTCTCCTGAGCCAATTTTGCACACATATACAAATAACACCCTGAACTCCCATTTCTTTTAGTTTGGATGCCCAACCTCTCATGTGGCACTTTATGAAAAAATCATTGCCATAAAGTACTTTGAGTAGTTTATCATGCCATCTATCAAGTACATCATTCCAGACTCATTGGCCTAGCATCCTTTTTTCCTGTCCAAAATGATTTACAGAAAACACAATTTCCATAGCCACTCACAAAGCAATAATTCACCCTGATAAAAGGAACACTTATGTGACAATAATATTCATTGACTTCAGAGTTGCATACGGCTTATGACTGTGTACTATAGATTTATTTTGTTTGAGATACTGCAAAAATATGGCAATATTTGATATTAAATCAAATTAGTTTAAAAGTGATAATGGACTCTGCCAAGACATTTTATTATATAATTGCAGA
Source organism: Erpetoichthys calabaricus (assembly GCF_900747795.2). Taxonomy (NCBI): domain Eukaryota; kingdom Metazoa; phylum Chordata; class Cladistia; order Polypteriformes; family Polypteridae; genus Erpetoichthys; species Erpetoichthys calabaricus. The sequence continues at coordinate 199,526,437 of NC_041396.2, forward strand.
TTACACAAAATCTGGTTTGAGGACCTCAGGGTTACATTTCAATTATTTTCAGATTATGTTACCTTCTTAAAATAATATAACATCCATCAAGAATAATGGAGCCAGGTAAGATTGGGAATGGATAAGAATAAACAACTACATATTTAAGGCTACAGTCCTGTCTAGCAAAATAATACTTTACTCTCAGCCAAAAAGAAGCTGCCTTAAAAAATAAAGGATTCACTTGCCTGAATATGTCAGGGCAATAATTTTATTGTATATCAAAAGCATTCCAATGAAAAGTTGGTGCACTGAGATGTAGCTGTGGTGGTAGTTCAGGACAGACAACTGCTTATTCCACCTGAGCACAAAGATACTTGAAAGGGTTTAGACTGGGTGATTAAGTAGACCATTGCCAAAATGTTCCTAGAATTATTCCCTCACATTCTTTACCTTAAAAATTCTGTGGCACTGCAATTTATCCTGCAGACAATATCTTTTCAGAAAAGAGAACAAAGATCAAGAAGTAATGCCCAAATTAATTACAACTTTAATGTTTGCTGTGGTATAAATTATTATGATACTAATATCAAAAAAAATCTCAGGATAATCATCAACTAACAGTGCTGAAACTAAATACAATGTGTTCATTGGTTCCAGCAGCTGTTACCATACTTTTGACATTAGTGATGCTTTGATAGATCAGCCTCCAACCTAAACTGGCTGATTTTCACTACAAAAGGAGATTATTGGTATTGGTAAATTGGCCAATTGTGAAAACAAAATTTCAGCACCAGATTATCTAAGCTTTACTGTAATTTAGTTGCAGTGCTCCATTAAACAAGTTATTATGGTAGTTGAGTGAGTACACCTCTTTTTGCTGCAAATGTCCTGTAAACAGAAAGCAGTAAAGAATATTTTACCAAAAAGAAAGAGAGAGAGAGAAACAAAATGGAACATTAGCCTTTTCATTAAAGAATTTAGAGCAATAAACTGAGAAAAAGCAATCAGGAAACATCCCACGCAATTAGACAAATGACTGCAAAAGCTACTTTAATGGATTCAGACCTTGTTATTTCATCCTTTAACTGAAACAAACACTGTTTGTCTCATTCTGAAAAATGATCAAGTGTGAGTTAAGTACTGCAGCTTATATTTTCAATTTTATATGTAAACTTGTTACGCATGTTAGTCTTGTATCTTCTTGATAAACATCTTACAACCATTTGAGATATTTGCAGCTTTTTTTAAAGGTTTGTACGGAGTTTATTATTGGATTATAATACAGTGTATGTCTTGGTAAGAATCAACTGCATAATTAAAATGGTCATCCACATTTATAATTATACATCAAGAATTAAGAACATCTAGTTGGTACATTTGAAAAAAGCAAAAAAAAAAACAAATGTAGTAAATGTATATTTTAACTTTTAAAAAAGCTGTGGTGGAATTAATGATTAAAAATGATTCAAACCTGTAAGTACATACGTGTATATATTTATATTTGTGCAGTGTTCAATTGTCAATATTAATTAATTGAATTAATGTTTGAGAATATACAGTGTGTATAGAAAAGAATCACCCCCCTTCAAAACAGTTACATTTTGTTGCTTTGCATCCTGAAATGGAGGCACACACACAAACATATTTGTCCAGTTTTATTTACTCAATGCAAACTTTAACAGCCAAGTGAAAGATGTAGTAGTAACAGACCCGAAAAAATAAAAAAAATAAAAAACAGAATCACTGGCATGATTAAAGGATCACCCCTCTGTGTCAGTACTTTGTATAATCACCTTTTGCTTTGAATACAGCCATGAATCTGTTGGGATACTGCTCTGCTAACTTTGCACATCTAGACTATACAGTATTTAGCCATTCTTCTTTAGAGAACTGTTCAAGCTCAGTCAAATTGGATGGTGACCGCTGGTGGACTGCAATCTTTTAAGTTTTTCAAGATTTACAATAGAGTTTAAGTCTGGGCTCTGACTAAGCTATGCAAGGACATTCAACTTTTTCTCCTTCAGGCACTGTGTGGTCAACTTTGCTGTCTGCTTCAGTTCATTGTCATGATGGAAGGTGAATCTTCTTCCCATAGACAACTTTGTGGAAGACAGCAGCAGGTTTTCCTCAAGAATGTAACAGTATTTTGCCCCATCAATTTTTTCTTCTATCTTGACAAGTGCCCCAGTTCCTGCTGCAGAGAATAAACAGGATGCTACCACCCCAATGCTTTACTAAAGCTGTAATGCTTTTCCACCAAAAAATCAAAAGATCCTTTAACTATCACAGTGATTTTGTCTTTTTTGTTTTTATTTTTTTTCTGAATTCATTGAGCAAATACAGCTGGAGAAATATTTTGTGTGTGTCTTAATTTCATGCTACAAAACAAAAAAATGTGAATATTCTGAAGGGAGTGATTGTTTTCTAGACACACTGTATATATACAGTATATATACTGTGTTAAACAGTGAAGACGTTTTTTTTTTAAATTAAGCTACACAGCATCGCTAATCTCAAACCTTAAGTATACTTTGATTCCAAGAACTATTGACAAACCCAGCTAAAGTACTATGGTATTGGTGTTAACTATAAATAGAGAATTATCTTGTGAAGGATACGTTCTTGCTATTATATGTTTCTCACCCTAAATCTGAAAGGAAATGGCAGAGCAGCACCTTATACATGTACACACTCACACTGAGAGAACTCAGTGTGGTGGGGGTAATTATAAGCTGTCATACAGTTTAATTTCTTCTGTAAAAAACAAAAAATGAACAGGTAACACCTGTGACTTATAGTTTAATTATAAAAAAAATAAAGTTAACAATTGTGTCAAAATGTATAGAGTCTGATATTAAAGCACATACAACAACCTGGTTCAAGATCCTTTGCTGCTCTGGTACACATGAAGGTTGTGCTCAAGTATGTTACTTCTCACACAGACAAAAAACCTTGCAGAGAAAAGAACATGGTAACAAATGCCTTCAAGAAAAATGCACTCAATAATGTTAAATACTAGAAATGTCATTTAACACGCCACAGACACCATGCTTTAAAATGTTAATCTCATAAGTGTGTGTGTTCTGCTCCTGTTCTTCTGTGAGTTTTCCTAAATACCTAGATTGCAAATACCCATGTTGTTTTAACTCATACAAGGAACTAATGATATTTTACTTTTTTATACCAAAGACACCCCCTATAATGTTGCAAACAATACCGTTGAATGCTGGTATCCATGTGTAAATCATTGGTTACTTCCTGCAGCTTGCACTTCATTGTATTTGCATATTCTTTTTATCTCAAAAAATAATCTCATCACTGTTATGGACATTAAATGTTAATGCCCAAGAGTGGATTGTCATCTATGTCCTATAAACAAGTGGATAATGACAACTAGTGCTGGGCGGTATACCGGTTCATACCGAAAACCGTTTTTTATTTTTGTTATGATATGGATTTTTCTTATACCGCAACACCAGTTTAAATTGCCTAAACGACATTCGGAACGTGGTGCAGCTGGAAACTGTTCAAGTGGGGACCTTTTTCACTGCTACACCGCTAAACACAGAGGTGTTGCATGGGGGCTCTTTTTCACTGCTACACCGCTAAATAGGTGTGGTAGTGTAGGTATTGTGCATTGAAAATGGACAGAGAACATTCCGAAACTGAAGCTGTAGCTGACAATAAAGTTGAACATGATGACACAGAAGAACTTTTGCCAAAAAAAAGGAGTCACGTCCATTGTCTGGAGATACTTTGGTTTTAAAAAGGTCAGATGTGGACCATTATGTTCAAATGTGTGAATACTGTTTCTATACTACTGGATAATACTGCAAGCCAAGTTGTACTTGTTTTATTTGTTTTCAATACAGTGTAATGTACCTGGGTACTGTGTAATAGTGTGACGACATATTGACTTTAATCTCGACGCTTATGACGAGAATAAAGTCGACATGTTGATTTTATTCTCAACATTTCTACTTTATTCTCGCCATTTATGTCAAGATTAAAGTCGACATGTTGACTTTATTCTCGTACTTTGTCATTAAAGTACTGTAGAACATCGTAAACTAAACTTCATCGGAAAATGAATATTTAATTTACTGGATTTTCTCAAACCCCGTCATAAGTTATATAGCACATTAAATGCTTTGTGTTAAGTGTTCCCCGAGCTTCTTAAACTGACTTCCTCTTGCATTAAGAGGAGGCCCCGGCAGCGATCGCCGCACAGAATACATTCACTTCATGATATTCCTGCTCTCTGAACATTTAGAATGCTAAGATAAATACTGTCAGACAAGACAAACAGGTATGCAGAGCAATTTTTTGAATCGAGGGCTGTGCTTGCACCGCATTCTCATTTTTCAAACTGGAAACCCACAACAAAACACGAGATGAAGGGCTTTGTGGCATTACAAATATAGATGGGACTAGACTGGCAATATAACTTCAGGGAGCATTGGTCCAAACGTGCTTTGTCCCCTGGTGGCTTTGGACAGGTTATGTCGCGTGATGATAGGTACGTGATGCTGCAAAGTGATTGTGAGCAACTGAGCTTAATAAATTCTGACACTAGCGATGAGGAGTTCTAGGGGTTTCCATAAAACTAGAAGAGGCTTGAACCTTAAAGTCTCTCCTTATTTGTTAATGACAGTGATGATGTTTCTTAATACCGCTGTTGAATTTACATGGTTGAAATATTATTCTGCTATATTTTATTAAACATATTAGTGCACCATTTGGTTCAGAATATTTTTTTTCTTGTTTTCCTCCTCTAAACCTAGGTGCGTCTAATGGTCAGGTGCGTCTTATGGTGCAAAAAATACGGTACTTCTATATGTGCATTTTTCATAGTAAGTAGTAAACTATCTACATAAAAAATATTACTTTTTACTTAATTTATTTTATGTGCCCAGCAGTAAAAGTAAGGCTTTGATTCTCACAATTAAATACAGAAGCTTTTTTAAATTGAAAACATTTTAAATGCAGTAATTTGCAAGGAAGATACAATATGCCAAAAATAATTTTTACACACACTCAAGCTGGCAAAACATTTACGGTTATAGTACCTAACAATCTGTGGCAGTTCTAGTAATAAACATTTAAGGTAAGACATATACCCCTTGATAGAAATTTCTACATTACACAGAAATACAAGCTTGAGTTATTTTGTTAGCTCTATGCTCTCTCTTTTCTCTCCTGCTAAGTAACTGGTTGACTGTAAAGCATTTCTATCTAACATCTTATGTGACAAAAAAACAATCCACAAAGATTTGTAGACAATGTGAAGGTTGAAGCTAATGTTTCTCTATCTAATCAATCAAGAACTTTATTTTTGCAATTACTGTATAGACTGCATCTTGTATGTCAAGCATCTTGGTCCTTACACAACATGGTGCTCTCAGCTACTATTTTTCCATAAACTTGCCATGCCTTGCAAATTGGAGGCAATTCATGCTGTGGATAATCCATTTGATATCTCAAGCCTTAAGAAATTCCCATGAATAAAATCTTCCTTCTGTGATTTTTTTTTTTTTTTTTTAACAAAAAATTAAATTTGTCTTCAAAGCAAGAGCGGTTGAAATTTCAGGTGCTCTTACATTCAAACTCTTTACATAAATTGTGAATCATCTTACACCCATAGATTGAAATCAGTGACAGCTCATTATTCAATACTAGACAAAGAGCCCGTTTCGACAACATAAGATGAAACGGGCACGAGTGGAATAGTAATAAGTATAAGCACCACAAACCTGATATATGTGTATTGAATGAATGCGTAATTAGGCCTCGAGCTGTAGTCGAATTCGCCTTTCAGGCCTCTAGAGCTTTAACTGAAGTCGCCTTTCTCTTTGAATTTTTGCGGCCGTAAATCCGCCGCCTGCCGCGATGTCGGTCTCGTAAGGTTTTTCGCGCAGCTGCACAGAAGGCGACTGCGCATTCGGCTTCGGACGGATGTGAGTGAGTGAGGAGACTGGCAAATTATGTATTAAGATTATGTAAGATGTCTTATCAATCATTGCCACTCAAATTAGTATGACAACAGGATCATCCATCTATTCTCTCTATTGCACACAGCTTTTACAAATATCTCTTTGGTGTCAAGAATTAAAAATCAACAGACCTAATTTAACTTTGTTCACTGTGCATATACAGGTCAGGTCAGGTTGGGGAGCATGCACTGGTACAGCGCGTTGCCACACTCACCACACAATGAAACAATCGTGAGACACACGATCCAGTCCCACCCTAAGGAAAGGACCATCTATCTGCTGCAGCCAGGTGTTACGCAGGCATTCCCTTGGTTTGGTCCAGCTGCTCGGCCCTCAACAATGAGGATCCTGCGAACCGGATCACCCTTGTGGGAATTGCACCACATGGTCGTAGTGCCGGAACTGGCGTTCCCTCACAATGCAGGTAAAGTGTCTCATTCGGGACTCCATGAGCAACCACTCATTCGATAAAAAGCCAAACCAGTGGTTCCCAAGAATTCTCTGAAAACACACAGTACCGAAGGAGTCCAGTCTTCGTCTCAGGTCATTTCATGGCGTCCATGTCTCACAAGCATATTTCAAAACAAGAAGCACCGGGACTCTAAAGAGTTGGACCTTTGTCCTTTGGCAAAGACATCTGGAGCGCTGCACAACCCTTTCCAGCGACCTTATAAAAACCTAATAAAAAAGGTGTCAAAACACAATGTATAACACAAGGAGACATACATACATTCTTGTAAAAAAACAACAGAAAATATGTAAATAAAAGGGTAGCTGCACTGTTCAATTTTATAGCATCATGTTATCTGCAATCCCTCACAAAAGTTCTAAAAGCAGAGGCCAGTCATATATCAATATTATGTCAGTATTAACTGTTGCAGACAGAGAACATGTATTAATTTTATACACTTCTAACTCTGGAAGTATTCAAAAGCTCTTCAAAGGCAGTGGGCACATTCTCACAAGTCATAAAAAGGAAAGTTAATAACATTTTAATGTGCAGGATAAAATTGTAGTTGTAGGACTTTTCTCCGCAGCAACTGCTTAAATTAGAAAAAACAACACACTAACTGTGCACACTCTTCCAGTGAGTTATTACAGCATGCTTTAGTCATGCCAGTTTTTTTCTGTGAAGTAAAAATACATGACTGTGACAGACATCTAACACAAATTGACTCAGATTTAGATCATGTGTCTCCAATCAGGTTAAAACCTAGTCATTAAAGCTTTTAAAATGACTCCTTCCGATATAAAAACTTTACTAACGGTGCTGTTAAATATGTTGTCACTTGAAATCAGAGCCATTATAGGCAAAGTTAACCCTTGTCACACGTGCGAATAAGAGGCAGCCAGTGGGCTCAAAAGATGGTAATTCCACGCCGGACAAGTAGGTGGCAGTGTGCAGTAATCCATTCCCTTTCCCTCTTTCTCCTGAAGACCACCTGAAGGAAATTCTGCCTGGGCCATCAACACAACATCTGGTCCCAATGATATCATTTCTAGTCCCGGACACAGTGACATCACTTTATATGACCTGACTATAGAAACACCATTCTGGCAGTTCTGTTTTGAACTCGGTCTGTGAAGACTTTTGATCTTTGCTTTTTTCTTGCATTTGTCCAAGTATACAGGTTGGTTACCCCAAACCTTTTTCTGTCTTTTTTGTTATCTTTTACAGTGGCATAGTTGGCAGGATTTTGTTCCAATACAGGGGTGTCCAACTTTGGTCCTGGTGGGCCGCAGTGGCTGCAGGTTTTTATTCTAACCATCTTCTTAATTAATGAGCTGTTTTTGCTGCTGATTAATTTATTTTGCCTTAGTTTTAATTGACATGACTCAGACCCCTTAGTTGTTTCTTTTCCTTAATGGGAAGCCAAACAATAATGAGACACAAAACAGATAGCCACATGATCAGCTGACCTGAAAATAAAGTAAGGTGAAGGTCTCAGTCATGTTGGTCTGCTCAGGTCACTAAAACATCATGATGGTGGTCTTTGAAAAAACAGAAAATCAACTGTCTGCTGTGGCAGAATGAGAGCAGTCTTTAATTAACAGCAAGAATTGGCTACTCATTAAGAAACTGGTTAGAGTGAAATTGGCTGGCGTTTGATGTTCCAATTTAGTTGGTTAACTGTTGACTCGTTTCACATCTCATTTTGGTTTGGCTGCCATTTAATGAAGAAACAAATCAAGTCAGAGGACTCAATCCTTAAAAACAGGCCTATTAAAATGAAGGGAAAAGGGGTTATAATTAGCAGGGAAAACTACTCGCTGATTAGGAAAAGGGTGAGAATGAAAACCTTTTTTGGTCTCGTCTGTTGCAGGACATGGACGTGTGAAGCTGACCTCCGTTAGCAGTGGTGTTATTATTTCTTATTTTCCCAAGGTATCCTGTATTTATCCAACCCGAGGTTTCTATTACAGTATATGCAAGCATATATAAACATGGTCGGCAAGAAAGGAGGTCAGAAAGAAATGGAAAAGAAACCTAAAGTTACATCCAAGGCTAGGCAGGCTAGTCCAAGTTCAAGTTCATGGTACGGCCTATCAAAAACTGACCTGGAACAGACAGGCGAAAGCCCAGACTCCTCTGGACCACGGTCCGCTGCATCGTCTCCAGTTGAGAGCGACAATGGGAGCGAATGCGCAAGTGACACAGGTCGCGATAGCTCGCTGATTGGAGAAGATCACTTGAAACTGGAAAAGGCCTTACAGTCCGTGCTTTCACCTACTCCTCGCGAGCCAGGAAGATCGGCTGTGATAGAGCCCGCTGCTTCACCTATGGTGCACGAGAGCAGAAATTATCTGTCTGAACTGAAGGTGATGATCGCTGAACTCAAGCAAGAGATAACGAATGATACAAAGAAAGAAATTAATGGTATGCTCAAGACAAACGAGAGGATAAGTGAGAAGACAAGTGAGAAGCTGCCGCGGGAGCTGCAACAGACTGAGGCAGGATAATAAAGACTCGGAGAAATGCGTATATAATTGCTTTGAGGCGGCCTTTAAATGTATGCTAGAAAAAATTGAGGAGCACATTCAGGAAAATGCATCTAAACTGAGCACATTTGCCTATCAGCTGTAGGATGTTAAGCAGACATTCACGACTCGAATTGAAACAGCCGAACATTTAGCATCCACCGCTGATGGGAAAGCAACAGCTGCGAATTCCGAATGCAAAAAACTCGGAGACAGACTTGCTGCTCTGGAAGATGGATGTAGAAGGAATAATATTAGAATTGAAGGTCTACCAGAGACTCGCGAATGTCCAAACCCAGTGAAATTCGTAGCTGAACTATTCTCCAAAATAATTGGAAAGGACTTTAAACCAGACACCGAGATAGCTGCAGCTTATCGCATACGGGGATCGAACAACTCTAAGAATAGGACTTTTACTGTGCGCTTCGAGAAGTTACAATCTAAGTTAAATATAAAGTCACTTCTCAGACAGAAACAAGAGATTATGTTTGAAAATAACCTAATTCGTATTTTACCTGACTTCTCACCCTCAACAGCTGCTAAGCGTGCATCATTTGATAATATTAAACAGTGCTTACGAAAAGCCAATATCAGATACAGCCTTTCGTATCCTGCCAAACTGAAAGTGGAGATTCAAGGCAAACATTACATATTTACCAGTAGAGAGGAAGCAGATAAAGAGTTAAGAAAGCTGATCCCGACACTTTCCTGAAATAAGACCGTGAGTCGCACTCTGTCATGGCATCGTAAAGAAGATATCACCGGCTGTCTGATCCGATTGCAATGACACTGGTAACGTAATTACAGGAGAAAGACAGCAAGCTATCTCTAATCTATTTTTTAATCCTTATGTTTGAGTAGTGAGAAAAGCGCTTTATACAGTAAATGCAAAGAATTATTATTATTATTATAATTACCAACGTTACAACAGACTGCATGGCAATAATCCGTGGGAAAATTTGAAATTAAGGTTAAAGCAGTCTCACTTTTGGTTAAGACTACAAAATGACATCAAAAATTCAGAATCAATGTCTCCAAGACGGGACAGTTAATTTTGTGAGCTGGAATGTTAAAGGCCTGAATCACGAATTAAAAACAAACAAAGTATTCTCTCACCTAACAGGTCTAAACACTAAAATGGTATTTTTACAGGAGACCCATTTATTAAGCAAGGATCAGTTCCGGCTGCAAAAAGACTGGACTGGCCAAATGTTCCATTCCAGCTTTACAAAAAAAACTACAGGTGTGGGAATTCTCATACATAGAACAGTCTCATTTGTAGTATCAGATGTTGTATCTCCCTTCAGGATTAGATACATCATTGTTATAGGTAATTTATTTAATTGTAAAGTGACTTTGATAAATGTTTATGTACCCAATATGGACGATAGGGAATTCATCCAAAATGTATTTGCATCCATTCCCAATGTGAACACTCATAAAATTATAATGGCTGGGGATTTTAATTGTGTCTTAAATCCAGACCTAGATAGGTCTCCTGCCACAGGGGCGATGACATCTAACACTGCAAAGACAATTACACAGTTTGTAACTGATCACAACTTATCAGACCCCTGGAGATTTCTAAACCCAAATTCAAGAACATATTTCTTCAACTCACCAGTGCATCATTGCTACTCAAAATTGGATTATTTTTTAGTAGATAACCATTTCTTGCCTACGATTAAATCCTGCAAGTACGACGCTATTGTTATTTCCGACCATGCCCCTCTGATCCTGGAGATAAAATCATTATGTCCCATACACTCATCTTGCAGATGGCGTCTTAACCTACTTTTATTAGCAGACAAGAACTTAACAGAATTTATATCAAAACAAATCAGTTTTTTTTCTAGAGACAAATATATCCTCAGAGGTCTCTGCAGGGATACTCTGGGAAACCCTGAAAGCCATCTTAAGAGGACAGATTATCTCATATCTTTCTCACAGAAATAAACTGGAAAGCAAGCAGGTATCAAAGCTAACCAACGAAATTGCTAGAATAGATCAAGAACATGCTAGGTGTCCAAGTGAGGCTCTTCATAGGAAAAGGCAGGCTCTGCATTCAGAGCTCAACCTCTTAACAACTAAAGAAACTGAACAACTCATTTTTAAATCAAGACATCATTACTATGAACATGGAGAGAAAACTAAGCTTTTAGCTCAACAAATCCACAAGCAAGAAGTTCGCAATGCAATCCCAGCAATTACCAACACAAACGGGAGACATAATCATTGACCATAAAATATAATGCATACGTTTAGAGACGACTATAAATCCTTATATTCTACTGAATTTAAAGAAGACAAGACACAATCTTGGATGCAGAAAAGGCATTTGATATGATTGAATGGAACTACCTTTTCACTACATTGGAGAAATTTGGGTTTGGCCCAAACATTTGTGCATGGATCAAACTACTGTATACCAATCCAGAAGCTTCAGTTTGTATTAACAACATTAATTCAGACTACTTTAAACTAGAACGTGGTACCAGACAAGGATGCCCCTTGTCACCACTACTTTCTGCAATTGCCCTTGAGCAACTGGCAGTTCACTTTCGAAATGCTTATGAGATAAAGGGGATTATCAGAGAAGGACTTGAACAGAAAATTTCTCTATATGCAGATGATATGGTACTGTATGTATCAGACCCAAAAAATACTGTGCCTGCAGTCCTAACAGCACTAGCAGAATTTCAAAAGATTTCTGGTCTCAGAATTAACTTGACTAAAAGTGTGCTCTTTCCAGTGAATTCTCAAGCACACAATATTAGATTGGATACCTTCCCTTTTATCATCGCAGATCAGTTCAAATAGCTAGGGGTAAACATCACAAGTAAACATAAAGCTCTTTATCAACACAATTTCGCTATCTGTATGGAAAAAATCAAGCAAGACTTGCATAGATGGTCAACCCTTCATCTCACTCTAGCTGGAAGAATTAACATTGTTAAGATGAATATCCTCCCTAAGCTTCTCTTTTTATTTCAAAATATTCCAATATACATCAATAAATCGTTCTTTAAGAAATTAGATTCAACCATAACCTCATTTATTTGGAATTCAAAACATCCACGTATCCAAAGAGCGACCCTGCAAAGGCCAAAGGCAGAAGGTGGCATGGCTCTACCTAACTTTCAGTTTTCCTACTGGGTAGCAAACATACAACATATTAAAACCTGGACATTGACACAAATAGATGAACATATGCAGGCTTGGTCTGGAATAGAAATAGAATCCTGCAGTTCATCCTTATATTCCTTGCTTTGCGCCCTCATAAATGCAAGTTATCGTCAATATACTAACAACCCAATTGTGCATCAATCATTCAGAATATGGAACCAATGTAGGAAGTATCTTAAGATAGAGAATCTTTTATCCGTGGCACCCCTACACGAGAACCACCTTTTTCAACCCTCGCAAACATATGCAGTTTTTATTCATTTATTTTTTTATTTTATTTATAATTTTACTGTAATAATTTATACAAATCAATTCTTTTTACAAATAATAGGATTGAAAAAAAAAAGAAAACAAGTTGACCCCCACCCCAGAGAGGGAGAGCATGGCCAACAGAGTAAAACTTAAGGCTTGTAGACATACCTAAATTGATGAGTTTAATAGGTCAGTAGAGATGAATGGAGAGGAAAAAGAGATGTGGAGATAATTGTTTCCTTGGTGCTTTAAGAGCTTATTCTAAAATTTTATTGATTATATCCTGCCAGGTTTTAAAAAAAATTTACACAGAACCTCTAACTGTATATTTGATTTTTTCCAATTTCAAATAGTATAAAACATCGGTTACCCACTGACTTAAAAGAGGAGTGTTAGGATTCTTCCAGTTCAGCAAAATAAGTCTGCATGCCAAAAGTGTAGTGAATGCAATCAGTTTGTTTGTCCTTCTCCACTTTAAAACCATCTGGAAGAACACCAAACACAGCTGTTAAAGGGTTAGGAGGAATTGTGACACTAAGGCTGTCTGAAAGGCACTAAAAAATTTTGATCCAAAATGATGTTAATTTGGTGCAGGCCCAGAACATGTGACCCAGTGAGGCTGGGACTTGATTGCAGCGTTCGCAGGTTGGATCTTGCCCTGGAAACATTTTGGACAGTTTTAGGCGAGACAGATGTGCTCGATATATAATTTTGAGTTGTATAATTGTATGCTTTGTGCATATGGAGCTCGAGTGAAGTCTCTGCATTGCTGTTTTCCACTCCTTTTCTGATATATTGATTAAGAGATCTTTTTCCCATTGTCCTCTTGGATCTTTGAAAGGGAGGGACTGTAAAATAATTTTATATCTTGCAGAGATGGTGTCTAAGTCCCTGAAATTGAGTAGTATTTTTTCCAACGTGGACGAGGGTGCAAGATGAGGAAAATCGAGCAGGTTCTGTTTAACAAAGTTCTTAATTTGAAGATAGTGAAAGAAGTGTGTAGCTGTTGTTGTCTATATAAAGATCTCTGAGCAATTTAATCCCAAATCTTTTCCAGATATTAAAAACTGCATATGTTTGCGAGGGTTGAAAAAGGAGGTTCTCTTGAAGAGGTGCCACAGATAAAAGCTTCTCCATCTTAAAATGCTTTCTAAGTTGGTTCCATATTCTGTGTGTGAACCACAATTGGGTTATTAGTATATTGCCGATAACTTGCATTTGTTGGGGCACAAAGCAGGGAATATAAAGAAGTACTGCAGGATTTTACTTCTATTGCGGACCAGGCCTGTGTATGTTCATCTATTTGTGTCCAGGTTTTTATACCTTGTATGTTTGCTGCCCAGTAATAAAACTGAAAGTTAGGTAGAGCCATGCCACCTTCTGCCTTAGGTCTTTGTAGGGTCGCTCTTTTGATACGTTAATGTTTTGAGTTCCAAATAAATGAGGTTATTGTTGAATCTAATTGCTTAAAGAATGATTTATTGAAGTATATTGGAATGTTTTGAAATAAAAAAAAGAAGCTTAGGAAGTATATTCATCTTAACAACATTAATTCTTCCAGCTAAAGTGAGAGGTAGGGTTGACCATTTACAGTCATGGCCGAAATTATCGGCACCCCTGTAATTTTCCCAGAAAATCCACCATTTCTCCCAGAAAATTGTTGCAATTACAAATGTTTTGGTATACACGTTTATTTCCTTTATGTGCATTGGAACAACACAAAAAAACAGAAAAAAAGCCAAATCTGACATCATGTCACGCAGAACTCCAAAAATGGGTCGGACAAAATTATTGGCACCTTGTCAAAATTGTGGGTAAATAGTTTTATTTCAAGCATATGATGCTCGTTTGAACTCACCTGTGGCAAGAAACAGGTGCTGGCAATACAGCAATCACACCTGAAGCCAGTTAAAATGGAGAAAACTTGACTCAACCTTTCTGTTGTGTGTCTGAGTGTGCCACACTAAGCATGGAGAACAGAAAGAAGAGCAGAGAATTGTCCGAGGACTTGAGAACAAAAATTGTGGAAAAATATCAACAATCTCAAGGCTACAAGTCCATCTCCAGAGATCTTCATGTTCCTTTGTCCACTGTGTGCAACATAATCAAGAAGTTCACAACACATGGCACTGTAGCTAATCTCCCTGGACGGAAGAGAAAAATTGATAAAAGACTGCAACGAAGGATAGTCAGAATGGTGGATAAACAACCCCAATCAACTTCAAAACATATTCAAGCTGTTCTGCAGACTCGGGGAGTAACAGTGTCAGCTCGAACTATCCGTCGGCATCTGAATGAAATGAAATGCTATGGCAGGAGAGCCAGGAGGACCCCACTGCTGACACAGAAACATAAAAAAGCCAGACTGGAGTTTGCCAAAATGTACTTGAGGAAGCCAAAATCCTTCTGGGCGAACGTCTTGTGGACAGATGAGACCAAGGTAGAGCTTTTTGGTAAAGCTCATCATTCTACTGTTTACAGAAAACGGAATGAGGCCTACTAAGAAAAAAACACAGTACCTACAGTCAAACATGGTGGAGGTTCTAAGATGTTTTGGGGATGTTTTGCTGCCTCTGGCACTGGATGCCTTGACCTTGTGCAAGGCATCATGAAATCTGAAGACTACCAAAAGATATTGGGGCACAATGTAGGGCCCAGCGTCAGAAAGCTCGGTCTGCGTCAGAGGTCATGGGTGTTCCAGCAAGACAATGACCTCAAACATACCTCTAAAAGCACCCAGAAATGGTTGAAGACAAAGCGCTGGAGAGTTCTGAAGTGGCCAGCAATAAGTCTGGATCTAAATCCGACTGAACACTTATGGAGAGATCTCAAAATTGCTGTTTGGAGAAGGCGCCCTTCAAATCTGAGAGACCTTGAGCAGTTTGCAAAAGAAGAGTGGTCGGAAATTTCAGTTGAGAGGTGTAACAAGCTTGTTGATGGTTATAGGAAGCACTTGATTTCAGCTATTTTTTCCAAAGGGCGTGCAACCAAATATTAAGTTGAGGGTACCAATAATTTTGTCCAGCCCGGTTTTTGAGTTGTGTGTGAAATTATGTCAGATTTGGCTTTTTTTCTCTGTTTTTTTGTGTTGTTCCAACGCACATAAAGGAAATAAACGTGTACAGTATACCAAAACATTTGTAATTGCAACAATTTTCTGGGAGAAATGGTGCATTTTCTGGGAAAATTCCAGGGGTGCCGATAATTTCAGCCATGACTGTATGCAAGTCTTACTTAATTTTTTCCATACAGACGGCGAAATTTTGTTGATAAAGAGCTTTGTGTTTACTTGTGATGTTTACCCCTAGGTATTTAAACTGATCTGCAATAATAAAAGGGAAGGTGTCCAGTCTAATATTGTGTGCTTGAGAATTCACTGGAAATAGTACACTTTTATTCAAATTAATTCTGAGAGCAGAGATCTTTTGAAATTCTGTGAGTGCTGTTAAGACTGCAGGCACAGAATTTTGTGGGTCTGATATATACAGATATGCATATAGAGAAATTTTCTGTTCCAGTCCTTCTATGATAATCCCATTTATCTGATATGCATTTCGACAGTGAACCACCAGTGGTTCAAGGGTGATTTCAAATAGCAGCGGTGACAAGGGGCATCCTTGTCTGGTACCACATTCTAATTTAAAGTAGTCTGAACAAATATTGTTAATACAAACTGAAGCTTCTGGATTGGTATACAGTAGTTTGATCCATGCACATATGATCGGGCCAAACCCAAATTTCTCTAATGTAGCGAAAAGGTATTTCCATTCAATCATGTCAAATGCTTTTTCTGCATCCAAGGATAGTAATATTTCTGGGGTGTTTGACTTTGTTGGTGAGTATATTACATTAAACAGGCATTGAAGATTGGAGGATAAGTGTCAACCCTTGATAAATCCAGTTTGATCTTGTGATATTACCAAAGGCAGCACTTTCTCCATCCTTCTAGCTATGATTTTTGAGAATATCTTAACATCATTATTCAGAAGTGAAATTGGTCTGTATGATGCACATTGTAATAAGTCCTTATTTTGTTTAGGGAAGACTGTGATTAATGATTTGGCGAAAAGTTTGAGGTAGAATTTGATTGTCTCTAGCTTCTGTAAAAGTTGCTAATAGGAGGGGAGCTACCTGAGCGGAGAATTTCTTATAACATTCTGCAGGGTAGCCATCAGGGCCTGCTGCTTTCCCGCCTTAAAGTGACTTTATAGCATCTAGCAATTCTGATAGCACCAGAGGTTATTCCAGTTCCTCCTCATTAAAAGTATCTATTTGTGGTAACTGTAATGTATCCAGAAATGCATCAGATTGTGTGTTGTCTTCTTTGAACTCAGTAGAATATAAGGATTTATAGTAGTCTCTAAATGTGTACATTATGTTTATATGGTCAATGATTTCGTCTCCTTTCGTGTTGGTGATTACTGGGATTGCATTGCTAACTTCTTGCTTGTGGATTTGTTGAGCTAAAAGCTTATTAGCTTTCTCTCCATATTCATAGTAATGATGTCTGGATTTATAAATTAGTTGTTCAGTTTCTTTAGTTGTCAAGAGGTTGAGTTCTGAATGTAGAGCCTGGCTTGGAAGCCTGGCATGTTCTTCATCTATTCTAGTAATTTCGCTTTTTAGTTCTGATAATTTCTTGGTTTCTAATTTATTCCTGTGGGAAAGATATGAAATGTCCTCTTAAGAAGGCCTTTAGAGTTTCCCAGAGTATTCCTGCAGAGACCTCTGAGGATGTGTTTGTCTTTAGAAAGAAACTGATTTGTTTGGATAAAAATTCTGTACAGTTCTTGTCTGCTAATAGGAGCGGGTTAAGACACCATGTACGAAGTAAGTTTTTAATGTCTATAAAACATTTGGGATTAAATCAGTTAGAGATCTGTACATAGACAATGTCTTTGCATCCTACGAACAATTGCATTCTAAATTTAACTTTCCAGCAACATGTTTCTTTCACTATCTTCAAATTAGAAACTTTGTTAAACAGAACCTGCCCGATTTTCCTCATCTCCCACCTCCCTCTATGCTGGAAAAAATATTGCTCAGTTTCGAGGACTCAGACAGCATTTCTGCAGTATATAAAATTATTTTACAGTCCCTTTCAAAGATCCAAGAGGACAATGGGAAAAGGATCTCTCCCTCAACATATCAGAAAAGGAGTGGAAGGTAGCAATGCAGAGAATTCACTCGAGCTCCATATGTGCAAAGCATACAATTATTCAACTCAAAATTATATATCAAGCACATCTGTCTCGCTTAAAACTGTCCAAAATGTTTCCAGAGTAAGATCCAACCTGCGAATGCTGCAATCAAGTTCCAGCCTCACTGGGTCACATGTTTTGGGCCTGCACCAAATTAACATCATTTTGGACCAAGATTTTTAAATGCCTTTCAGACAGCCTTGGTGTCACAATCCCTCCTAATCCACTAACAGCTGTGTTTGGTGTTCTTCCAGATAGGCTTAATGTGGAGAAGGACAAACAAACTGCAATTGCCTTTACTACACTACTAGCCATGTGCGCCCAACTACGTTGCACGTGTTAAAGTTGTCTGTGAAGGGCTCCCTGTTTAAACGTGGCTGCCAGTCATGAACTGGGCCCTTTGTCGCACAGCATTATGATTTTTTATAAGGGAAACAAAATTACAAAACAAAACCCTTGGACATTGATTCGATAGGAACGGCCTACTCGGAATCACTGTCCGAATAGTAATTATGTTGTGGTGTAGGAGCATTTCTGCTTCTCTTCGTTCACAGTCTGTCTCGTTTTCACGACGCTGTCGTTTCCTCTCACGATCTCTTCACAACCTTTCTCCAATCTCGCAGGTTGCTTTGTGGCAATCCAAAGAGTAAGGCAATATACACAGAGCAATGGTTATAAAAGGGGGACACATAGGTATCCAGGCTCTTTAAAGCATAAATAGGGATCACTTCACTGACATGTGAGCAAGCCAGGGTACAACTGTGAGACGCGCAGCACTCGCCGGGTACAACGTAACAATAATAATTTCTGGAATGTGCTGTTACGTTGTCATTTATTTTACCCACTGTCTTTCTTTCAATCATATGTTACGTAGGCACGTACCTTTTAGCTTCGGCAATCTCATTCTCTAACCAGGCCTCAGGAGCTAACCAGCGTAACACTGTCCACCACCCCTTTCGTTATTCTGGCACATTGTTGACATCCGTGAGTAACAACAACGTACTAAACTGGAAGGTGGTCTACGCATGCGTGGAATTCTTGGACAAACAAAGATCAAGATCCAAATGAAGATTATATATAAAGATTAGTTAATTTAAAGCACAACAATTTGTTTAGTTTGAATGTCTGTGTTTTGAAGTGTGACTGGAGTACTACAGTCTTCAGTAGTATAAGCCTGGAGGAGATTCTTAATGCAATGCCTATGTTTTAGCTGTCTCTCTACTGCCATCTAGTGCTTCTTCTTCTAATTCATTCGCGGACAAACAAAGATCAAGATCCAAATGAAGATTGGCACGGAGACTTATCTTGCTGAACTGGAAGAATCCTAACTCTCCCCTTTTAAGTCAGTGGGTAACTGATGTTTTATTATTTGAAATTGGAAAAAATAAAATTGTCACTTAGAGGATCTATGCAGAAATTTGTCCAAACCTGGCAGGATCTAATCAATAACATTTTAGAATAAGCTTTTAAAGCATTGAGGAAGCAGATTCTCTCCCTATTCTCTTTTTTTTTCTTTTACATCTCCATTTATCTATTTTCACTTATTAATCTATCTACTTGCTTATTTTTACTAGGTTTAAGTTTTATTCTGCTGCCCATGCTTTCTTTCTCAGGGGTGGGGGTTGATTCGTTTTCAATCCTATTCTTGTAAAATTGATTTTTTTGTATAGAATGTTGTGTGATTTCAATAAAATCAATAAAAATTAAAAATAAAAAAAAAAAGAATGAAAACCTGCTGCCACTGTGGCCCACCAGGACCAGAGTTGGACACCCCAGCTCTAAGATGAGCCAGGAGCAGGACCTAAGAAACACTTTGATAACCATGGCATTGGAGCTCCAGTCCCTGAAGGTCCAGGTGGAAGAGTACTACACCCAGCTCTCCAAGTATGAGGCGCAAGCACAAACACGTGTTGCTGTTCGAAAAGGTGCAAGCTCCGTCCCAGGTACTGTTAACTTTACAAGAGAATGATGATATTGAATCTTACTTTCTGATCTTTGAACAGATATCCACTAGGCACCACTGGGAGCATGCAAAATGGGCTAACATAATAGCGCCATTCCTGAAGGAGGAGGCACAGACGGTTTATTATGATCTCTCAGAGGAGAATGCCGCTAACTATGACCTCCTAAAGGCAGAGATTCTAAACAGATATTGTAATTGCCCAAACCAGCAGGTAAGGATGTACCATGAGTTGAGGTTTGACCCAGAGCAGCCAACATGATTCCCAGGCATTTGTCTAATGAGGCAGGGCAAGGTGCTGGTTAAAGCCAGATGTGGACAACATCTAACAAGTAACAGAACAGGTCGCCTGCGATTTGCTAGTAAACACCCTCTCCAATTATCTTGCCCAACCAGTTTGGAGGCAACCTTTAAAAAACATAAGAGGCTCTCACAGACATCATAGAATGGTTTCACAATCCAAGACAGCAGAACGGTCCACTCACCAAACCTGGATGGGACGTGTCACTGCTCAAGAGCCCTGCCACTGCAACACGGAGTAAATGCCGAAGTCCAAGAACAAAGCCCCTTTGTGCTGTTTCAAGTGCAGGGAGGTAAGGCACACCATTCCCCACTGCCCTCTGCTCGGCAAGGACATGGGTTGCAGCTGGGCAAGGTGAGAGAGGTACTGTGCATTTGTTATCCCCCTTTCTTTTCCTTGTATAGTAGTGGTCCTTGATAACAGGCAAAGGGTAACAGCTTTAATAGATTCCGGTAGTGACATTTCCATTGTTGCCCGACAATTTGTGTTACCACGACAGTGGTTGAATTATAAGACCAGTCTGACTTGGATTCATGGAGAAAATCTTTGGTACAGGTCTGCCTCATGTTTCATCAATTGTGAAGGGCTGCTGAGGGAACTTATGGTGGCTGTCTTACAAACTCCCCCATTTCTGGTGACACTAGGGCAAGACTGATCTAACAGTAAAAGCAGTATAGCACAACCCACTCCTACAAAACTTTTAGGCCTAGTAATGGACAGAGAAAGCATGTCCCAGGCCGTCTCCACGCTGTGTACATAGCTAGCTGAGAGTGAACAACTGGCCACCCAGTGTGACATGGCGAGTCCCTGGTCATCACTAGACGAAGCATCATCATCAGACACTGCAATGTCTCGGGGTGAAACCACACCCATCCAATAATCAAGAGGCAAGTCCAAGCCTTCATTAGTCTAGCAGGTTATTACTGCCAGTTTGTACCCTGCTTTTCCGAGTGAGTGGCACCCTTGACAGATCTGACAAAGAAAAGTGCCCCAAATACATTGGTATGAAATGATAAAGCAGAAGATGCATTTAGTGACCTAAAGCGGGCCCTGACCTGAGCACCAGTGTTGAAAGCTCCTAACTTTTCTTTGCCTTTCATTCTCCAGTCAGACGCTTTGGACACGGGTTTAGGTGCCACGCTGAGTCAGAGTGTCAGTGATGTTGAACACCCCGTGATGTTCCTGAGCTGGAAACTGCAGGACCAAGAAGCCAGGTATGCAGCGGTGAGCAAGAAGCCTTGGCAATCAAATGAGCGATTACACAGCTAGGTATTATCTCCTGGGCCATGAGTTCACCTTGGTTACAGATCATGCACTCTTACAGTGGATGGCCTTTCACAAGGGATCGGACTCACGTGTCACAAGCCTTACAAGTTTGCTCTCATTCATCATCAAGGCTCTCACTATGATAATGCCAATGCTCTCTCTCAGGTTCATGACCTCTTGGTTCAGACTGCCCAACCGGATGGGTCTGGGTTGAGGGGGGCCATGTCACACATGTGCGAATAGGAGGATGCCAATGGGCTTGAAAGATGGTGATTCCGCTCTGGACCAGGGGGCTGCAATGTGCACTAACTCTTTCTCTCTTTCTCCTGCAGACCACCATGAAAATCTTGCCTGGGCCTGTCAACATCACTTTTGGTTCCAGCACCAGTGACATCACTTCTTCCGACCAAACTATAAAAACACAATCTTGTTGCCATTAAAGCAGTTTTGTTTTGAATTCAGTCTATGAAGACCTTTGATCATTGAATTTTTGTTGCATTTGTCCAAATATACGGGGTGGCTACGCCAGACCTTTTTCTGTCTCTTTTGTTATCTTTTACACCCAGTTAGACTTGGAACAGGGTCTCAATGAGAAAATGTTATGATCTAGAAGAGACACAATTTCAGATTTCTGTATTATTCCAATAAAACAAAAAATGAATGCCATGTAGTTTTGAAAAGTATAAAATACTCTGGCTTGGAAAGTCAAAAACTGATTAGGTCACTCACACTTTGACTTTTTGCTACAACTGGA
Organism: Erpetoichthys calabaricus; assembly: GCF_900747795.2. Classification (NCBI taxonomy): domain Eukaryota; kingdom Metazoa; phylum Chordata; class Cladistia; order Polypteriformes; family Polypteridae; genus Erpetoichthys; species Erpetoichthys calabaricus. Next base: position 199,548,311 of record NC_041396.2, read on the forward strand.
ATCACTACAAAGTATAGTTTTGCTTTTTTCCTCGTTCATTGTCTAACTTATTTTATGCACATCATATCCAGTAATTCTATATTAACCCTGTTTTATGTCCATAGACAGGCCTGAAACCTGAACAACACATCATACAGCGTGGGTTCCTGACTTGAGCACAACGCTCCTGGCTAACTATGAATTGGATTAAATGCCCTTGAGAACAGTAAATGAGAGATACAGACAGACAGAAAGATAGATAACTTGATAACAGGCTTAAATAATTAAGCTGTTAAAAGTGTGGCACAGGGGTTCTGACCCCTTATCCACTCCACTGTATTCACAATTACTGCAGTTCAGTTGCAGTATATTAACTACTCATACAATTTCATCTCAAAGATACTTAACAGGAACAAACACATGTACAAAGGAACTGCACTGTTTGCATCATCAGGATGGATTCCTATCCCCATAAGAGTTTCATCTATCAGTGTCCTCCTGCCAACAAAGTTGCAAACGTTCTGTATCACTACCATACTTGGTGTTGTTATGCACTGTCAAATACTCTGCACAATTTGTGCTCTTATCTGTTGGGTCTTTTCCAAACGTGTGAAAGTGCCACCAGGGATGATATTTCTGATATAACTGCACCACCATGCCATATTCAAAACCAATTAAATATTAGGTCTTTGCCTATTCTTTTGGACTTAAAACTCCAATTATATGCTAAGGGTGTTTGTACCTAATGATGCTGCAAATGTTACTGCTGCAAAAATAAATGTCACCAATAACCTGCAAATTTTAACTTACCATTTTAAAGGAGTACCTTCATATTCAAACCACATTTCACCAATATCTTCTGGCTTCATCACCTTCTGAAAGTGCTTTTTCACTTTGTCAGTAACCAGTGTCAAATAGCTCACTCGAGGCAAGAGCAGCTGGAAAGGAAAACTATTTCAGTTTTGTTTGGTCCCTAAAGTTTAGATTCTGTTCAGCTTTTAAAAACACCATCAAAGCAGAAAAGGAAAAGAACTTTTTTATACTCATGCCAGGTAATATTTTGCATACAAGACAGTCATATGGTAATGAAAAGTAAAAAAGCACAATGAAAACAATTCAATAGTGAATGAAACCATTAAATACTAATAAATGCAAAAAGATAATAACATGATTAGATCAGTACAAGCAAAAGAACTCTAAAAAATTATCCCTCAGCAGTTTTAGCTACCACAATAACTGGAGAAAAAAAATACATTTTATATACATAGATACACACTCACACAAAGTAGATTCAAAAAGTATTCAGATAAGTTCACTTTCAGTACACTTTGTAAATTTAATTTTAAATGGATATATTTGCCATTTTTGCCCATCAATTTACACACCTCAACCCATAATGACAAAGTAAAAATATATTTTTCAGAAACATTTACAAATTTATTAAAAATCAAAACCTGAAATCTCTCTTTCACATAAATATTCAGACCATTAATTTAGCATTTTGTATGAGCCCCTTTGGCAGCAATTACAGTTTTGAGTCTTTTTGGATAAGTCTCTACAGGTTTTGCACACATGGATTTGTGCAGTTCATCCCATTCTTCCAGGCAGATCCTCTCTAGTTTTGTTAGACTGGATGTGAAGTGTGTGAACTGCCATCTTCAGGGCTGTGCACATATGTTCTATGGGGTTTAAGCCTGGGCTTTGACTGGGCCACTCAAGGATAGTCAGAGACTTGTCCCGGAGCCAATACAGCATTGCCTTGGATGAATGCTTCATTGTGTTGAAAGATGAACCGTTGTCCCAGTATAAGGTGTGTCCACTCTGAAGCAGGTTTTCTTCAACGTCCAATCTCTGTGTTTCCCTCAGTTCTAACCAGTCTCTCTGTTCCTGCAGCTGAGAATGACCCTCACAGCATGATGCTACCACTGTCTTGCATCACCACAGAGATGGCAGTAGACAAGTGATAAGCAGTGTCTGGTCTTCAACAGACATTGTGCCCAAAGAGTTCTCATGCTCTTGGGAGTTCTTTAAAAACCATTTGGCAAACTTGAAGCAGGCTGTCATATGCTTTTTATTCAATCGTGGTGTCTGTCTAGAAACTCAATAAATGCCTGATTGAGTGATTCTGACATATTCGTTCATCCTACAGGATCTCGCATATGAATAGAGGACTCCTGAAGCTCCACTGGGTTCTTGGTCAACTCCCTGACCAAGTTATTTCTTGTGTACACATGAATCTGTCTCTTGCTCACTAAATGTTTTTTATGTGCGCACATGAAAGTTTTAAGTGTTCACAAGACCTTTTTGCGTGCGCATGCAATAGTGTTTCAGGGACACAAGCATTCCTTTAGAGCAGGGGTGTCCAGCTCCAGCAGGTCATTCTAACCCTTTTCTTAATTAATGACCTGTTTTTGCTGCTAATTAATTACTTTTCCATTCATTTGAATTGACTTGCTGTTGAAGATTTTGACCCCTCAATTGCTTCTTCTATTGCTTAATTACAAGTCAAACAATAATGAGACTCAAAATGAGTCAACAAATGACCGGTTAATCTGTGTCCATCACTGGATTCGTGAAAATTAAGAAAGGTGAAAGTCTCAGTAATATTGATCTGGTCGGGTCCACAAAACATTTTGTTGGTGCTTTCTGTTGATGCAGAATAAGAGCATCAACAAACCATGAAATTGCATAAGTTAAATTAACAAGAATCACCTACTAATTATGAAAACGGTAGGAGTTTGTGGACGTCAACTTAGGTCATCTATTGGCTCATTTAACATCTCAATTTTATTTGGCTGCCATTTGAGGATAAAAAGAAGCAATTCTGAGGATTGTTAAATAACAAAGGCAATTAAAATGAAAGGAAAAGAAGTCCATTAACAGAAGAAATTGGTTGTTGATTAAGAAAGTGGTGGGAAGGAAATCCTGCTGCCACTGTGGCCCTCCAGGATCGGAGTTGGACACCCCTGCTTTAGAGGTTGTATATGCTTCTAGTAGACCTGTTCTGCTTCAGCAACTTTAACTGTTTCATTGTGTTGCCAATGAAAATGCAAATGTGACATGTAATTCAAAGACCTATATTTTAAGTTGGATCATTCCCATAAAAGGTACTGTTTGTATGCTTGCAACCCAACATAGACACTTCACAAAAAAGAGCTTGTGAGCATGTGAAAAGATGGTTCATGTCCCTTTAGGGGCTCCATATAAGTGCACAATTCATGTAAATGTTATGTTGTTCAAATAATGTGTTTAAAAAAAAAAAAAAAAAACACAAAACCCCTTGTCCCATTCCCTTCTCCAGGAATCTCAGGAGTGACCAACAAGGACTTTTAGAGATTTCAAAAACAGAAGCATCATAACATATCAGGTCCCAATCCCTTTTCCCTTCAACTTCTTTTCAGGCTCCTTCAGGAATAAAAGACTTCTTCATCAAGAAAACGCAATTCAAACACATATCCAACTTATCACATTTATCCACTCACTGCTTGAGGGTATTGGTTCTCAAACTCCATCCTGAGAACTCCCTGTGGCTGCAGGTTTTTGTTCCAACCAGATTCACAATAAGGGATAATAACTGATAACAACTGATCTTATCTAGTTAGCTAGCATTTTTTCACTTCTCTTTTTCTGCATTCAGAAAAGCATAGCAGTATGATTTTTACTTTATAAGAAATCTATTTTTACTATAGCTTTAAATACTTAACTCTTTTTTGTTGGTTTCCTATCATTTTCCTTTATTCTGTATAGCCTTTTCCCTTCGTTGTATCCAAATAGTGACAATCAAAAAGAAGCAAAGTAGACACCCAAGCAAACAGCACTAAATGATGAAAGATTCAATAGCTTCAGTGTCAGACCCACTAATTAGTCAACTATGGAAAGACAGAATGGAACTTTGGATGAAAATAAATAAAAAGTGGAAAAAAATTCACATAATTTTATTATTCACTTAATTTTCATTAAAACATATTAGCGCACATACTTCAGTAATTTCTTCATTGATACCAAAACACAGAACCTGGGAAACAACAGCTCATTCTGAGAGAGGTTAAAAACAGAAGTTGGTTACAACAAAAAAACCTTCAACCCCACAGGGTCCCCAGGATCGAGTCTGGGAACAACTGCTCTAGAGGATAAATAAGTGCACCTCTCCTCTCCTCTCCTCACTCAGCCTGCTTAGGAGTTCCACGATCCACTACCAACGAAGACTACTTCATGTCCATCTTCCCCTTCTTATATGCCCCCGAGATTTCTTCATTTAATTGTGGAGGACATTTCACCACATCTCCTCCAGTTTGCAAGCATGCCTTACGTACTCTACTCTATGCGCTGTAACCCTAAAGGAAGTCTTCAAATCACTGCCCACACTGGCACACGCACGTGTGTTGGTCACAGTTGCTCCAACTCTCAATTATCCTCCGGAAAGTAATCACTTTTTACTATCCCTCTCTAGCCCTTTTCTCACAACAAAATGGCTTTGCTAACTTTTCCTTTTTCATTCGAAGTTCTGCACCTCGCACCTGTATGCCTCTGCGTGACCCATCTAGACTGACTCACGTTGCACACTACAAGACCCCCAAATGCACCACCATAATCCTTTGGTGGATGAGAAATGGTGAGGCAGCTTCATGGGTGCCAGAGTCCTCATGGTACCACCTTAAAACACTCCCGGTAAGTGCTACACTGTGCAACCATTTAACTCCAAACTAAAATCTATAAATAGTTATGCTTGCACATTGCACACATATAAACAATTGCCATAACAAAACTTACCACATCCAGGAACAATCAGAACTTTAGAAATAGCTTTATACCCTTTGCTTATCTATGCCTCACCACAATTTAATCACCGAGTCTACAGAGAGTGCCTTGGTCTTATTGGCTTCGGTTTTCTCCTGACATACAGTGTGAATTGTGGGACTTCATAGACACAGGTGTGTTCCTTTCTAAACCATGTCCAATCAATTTAAAATTTGCCAGAAGTGGACTCCAATCAAGTTCTAGACACAACTCAAGGATAATTTAGGAAAATAGGATATACTTGACCACAATCTGGACTGCTGCCACAAAGGTTCTGAATACTTTCGTAAATGAGACTTCAAGTTTTTGATTTTTAGTACATTTGCAACCCTTCCTGAGAACATGTTTTCACTTTGTCATTATGAGCTAATAAATTTAGACTGATGGGTCAAATGTCCAAATTAAGTCTACCACACAATGCTTTCTGATTTCACTGTATACATACATACTAGCTGGTCCAGTACACAATTTGGTCTAGTGAATTCAACTGAATATTGAATTCAATTCAATATCTTTATTTAAATTTTCTGATAACTTACAGTGTCAGTTTCTCTGCTACTTCAATAATGTAGCATTTTCTGTAAGGATTCAGAATAGTAGTGGTGATGTTTGTGATCGCATTGAAAAATGCAATGCACTCTGTTGCTGCATACATTGCAAAATACATTCCAAACATTAGCACTGAACAGACAGAATAGCATCATAATTCATATATATGAATATGGACAAACACATACACACAAACAATGTCACAAAGTATTGGATTGACAAAATATATTTTTTTACTTATAGGTATTGATGTATAAATAGAATTGGTAATATTTTATCAGTGAAGAATTCTATTGAAAAAATATGTAAATTATTATTTGACAGGATATTAAACCTTTCCTGCAATCATTATAAGTATTTATTTATTTGAATGAGTTGAATCCTGTGTTAACTGTGAATTTTTGGATAGTGGGCTCTATTTGTCACAGGACTTTGAAGATAAATTATCAGAAGCACAGTGCTGTTAAGATCATGTCATGTGAAACAGGTAGGCAGTAAAGGTCTAAACAAACAGCAATTTGTCAACAGACTTGACTTGAATTAATGTTTATTTTAAAAAGTGAGAATTTCACACAGGACAGATATCACACTTCCTCCCTATGCTTAGCCAAAAGTGCTTGGAACATGATCATGGAGATTTGTGCGTGGTGTCTGATACACTAGACTGTAAACATGTTAACAATAGATAATGTAGGTAGGTGTAAAGAGGGGAAACTAGCATGGAAGATTTTGCTTTCAAGACAAAGATCAAATGTTACAGTTCCTGTGAGATGTCCAGACGAAGCAGGAGATCAAAAATAATGGAAGGTGGTGTCTTTAATCAGCAAGTGAAAGTCTAGATAATCTTAACATGAATCTTAAGAGAGCACTATTCTGTGCAGAGATCAGCATCTGATAACATGGACTGATAGCTGCCCTTAGTAAAGATATGGCCTTTTATGGAAACGTATCTGTGCTGTTTGAAAGATGCAGGTTTGCTACAGTATATTTTTTACCTAATTTAATGTTTTGTCACTTTATCTCTAAGCTTATTGATTGACTTGTCATTTAATATTTGTCATTGAACTTTGTGTTTTCAGTTTTCATTCCAGCCACTTTCTCCATTAGTATCGAAGAGCTAATACTAATGGCACATACTGTGTTGACTTGATTTTAATTGACTTGCAATTTGTTTTTGTTTTTTGTTCTTACAAGTCACCAAACAATAACGAGATACAAAATGAGCCCAGCACTGTCCATATTAACTTATATTTTATTTGTTTCATACAGTACTTCACTCAATAAAATAAATAACAAGAAAAAAGTTAGGGTTTAAGAAATATCGGTCTGCTTAGGTCTGCAAAGTATTTGGAGGGTGATTTCTGGGAAAAAAAAACAAAAACTGGTGTATAAGAATAATAATACTAACAAGCCACAGAACTAAACTATGGGTTTCATTGACAGCTAAATACGTGATTGGCTAGAGTGAAAATGGTGGCCTCCTAGGACAGTTTGAGACACGCGAGTTAAGTCATCTTTTGACTTATTTAAGGAAGTCAGTTATAATTAAGGCTATAGAAGAATGTTAAATAGCAACCCAGCCACAGGGGATGCACAAACCAGTGTGTTTCTTTGTGCCGGTCCCATGACCCGATAAATGGGGAGGGTTAAGTCAGAAAGGGCATCCAGTGTAACATTTTGCTAGATAAATATGCGGATAACAATACAAATTTTCATACTGGATAGGTTGAGGCCCAGGTTAACAACGGCCGCCACCAGTACTGTTAGCCAACAGGGTGCTGGCGGAAATTGGACAACTGTTGGCCGAGGAAGGAGAAGAAGAGGGGGGAGACGTGTCCGGAGGCAGGCGGAGAGGAGGAAGGTAAAGAGAGTGGAATTGAGGGTTGGAACTTTGAATGTTGGCAGTATGACTGCTGAGGGGAGAGAGTCAGCCGATATGATGGAGAGAAGGAAGGTTGATATAATGTGCGTACAAGAGAATAAATGGAATGGGAATACAGCCAGGTGGACTGGAGGTGGAATCAAATTGTTCTGTCATAGTGTGGATGGGAGGAGAAATGGGGTTGGGGTTATTCTGAAGGAACAAGTATTTCAAGAGTGTTTTGCAGGTGAAACAAGTGTCAGACAGAGTAATGATTATGAAGGTGTGATGATAAATGTTCTTAGTGCATATGCCGCGTAAGTTGGGTGTGCAATAGATGAGAAAGATGATTTCTGGAGTGAGATGGATGAAGTGGTGGACAGTGTACCCAAGTGGTGATTGGAGCAGATTTTGATGGACATGTTGGTGAAGGGAAGATAGGAGATGAGGAGTTGATTGGTAGGTATGGTGTCAAGGAGAGGAATGAAGAAGTTCAGATTATAATGGATTTTGCCAAAAGGATGGACATGGCTGTGGTGAGTATGTATTTTAAGAAGAGGGAAGAACATAGGGTGATGTACAAGAGTGGAGGAAGATGCACACAGGTAGATTATATTCTGTGCAGATAAGTCAATCTGAAGGAGACTGAAGACTGCAAAGTGGTAGCAGAGGAAAGTGAAGTTAGGCAACATAGGATGGTGGTCTGTAGGATGACGTCAGAAATCAAGAAAAGGAGGAGAATGAGGGCAGAGCCAAGGATCAAATGGTAGAAGTTGAAAAAGGAAGACTGCAAGGTTGAGTTTAGGGAGGAGGTAAGACAGGCACTGGGTGGCAGTGAAGTGTTACCAGATAGCTGGGCAAGAAGAAGAAGAAGAATGTTAAATAGCAGCAGCAACTGATTACTAATGAAGAAAGTGATTTGTGGGAAATCCCGCAGCCACTGAAACCCTCTAGAATCAGAGTCTGACACCCTGATTTAAAGTAACTGGTGTTATACTTTTTTATCAAGCTACAGTATATTATTTTAATATTGGTTACTTCATCATACATCATCATTTCCTTCTTGATATTTGCTTGTGATTTAATATGCATTAGTTTTTCATTGTTTTAAAAGTTCAGTTCCTCATTTTCAACGCTTGGCTCTGAAGAATAGGAGGGGTACCCGAAATGTACCAGCTTTTGAAGCCAGTCACTGTACTTGGATTTTCTTGTGTACTCTGAAACCTTTGACTTTTAATTACTTTGGGTTTTTCCTTTTATTCCTGAAGGGTATGATTGTTCTCACCCTCATAATACTCATATTATAATTTTTGTTTGAATTTTATTATTGTTTAGATATATAAAGTATCTTTGTGATAATGTACTCTTTTTACATTGTTGTGAGGTGAATACAATAACACTTGTTCACTTAAAATGTAATGTTCTAAAAAAATTTTTCCTTTTATATATATTATGTGCTTTGTTTTATAGCAACCTGCTTCACATTCTTTTGAAAACTCTTGGCAGGTTTTATACTAGATTAAGGAGCAGTCGTTTTCTGCCTTGCTACAGTATGTGTTGTAAAATGCCTTACCTAAGTTGTTTTTTTTTTTTTTTTTGATGGTTGGTTACTAAATTATTTCAGGGAACATTGTAGTGGACATTTTAACACTGCTGCTTCAGAGCTGTACAATAGAGTTCCAACTTTATGAAAACAACATAGATAATGGTTGAACACTATTCTCTCAATGTGTATGCACATTTTTACTCAGAGTACATTGGTTTTTTTTTTTTAATATCCACCCTACAAGCATTAGGTTACCTGGAGGTTCCCAATTGGCCCCATACGACTGAGTGTGTATGCGAGTGTGCCCAACATTTGGCAGGAGTCAACACTACAGATGGTTATGATCTTGCTACTGATGCTGCTGGGAAAGAACCATAAAATGGATAATGGATGAATGGATATTTTGTATCACATTCTGAAGGAGGTTTACAGCTACAGAACCCTGACTTTTCAGTACTACAAGTATGTGTTTGTTTTGCAATACAGACAGCAACAAATAAATGTTCTCCTGGGGGGAAAAATCAATTTAAAACAAAAAAAAAATGAAGACAGTGGTCAATTTGAACAAAAGGGTTTTCTAGTTAGCCTGAAACATATCAGCTCAGGGTCTGGTGCTTTCAACAAAGAATAGCACAATGCATAACAAATGTATGATGCAGCAGTTTGTTCTAGATGCTCACCATTATTTGTATAAAATAGTGCTTTCAGGGTATGACTATAAAGTGTTTTCCCTTAATTTCCAGTTTTCCTTGAAGATAAAATTAATGTTTCAGGATCAGCTTAACCAACACCTTTGCAAAGTTTTAAGACTGGATGCCTCATGTTGAATGCCGTGCGTAGAATTCACATTAAAACATGGCGTACAGACAAAAGTGGAAACGTGCGTACACACAAAAAAATTCAGATGCACAAAACCATGTGTAAGCCAACTTCCAGAAACTTCAGCTCCATAAACCTAATGCAAAAAGAGTAATGCACGTGCACGCGCCTGTCACCCCACCCCGACTCCTCTCAGAATTACACCCCTTTGAATATGCAAATCAATATAAATAGCCCTTTAAGTTCAGCGTTTTGTGAAAGAGAATGACAAAAGCATGGGGGAATAAAGAAGAATTTCAGCAAATGCAAAGTGGAGGCAAGAAAAATGTACTATTTGTTTATCAGAATTGCTAATATCACCCATAAATATAAGCTAACTGCAGATTTTGTCTTGTTTTATAAGGGCAAAAATGGAGATGGCAACACCATAAAGGCAATATTTGATTTCCATCAAATTTTGCTTGGGGAAAATTTGTGGGTATCTTTAAAAATAAACCAGTGTCAAGGGGCATGCATCATGCATAATACCTGATGCCATGGTGTGGGGAGCTGCAGCATATGATAGCACTTCTTACCAGTATTCACATAATTTTCATGGGCACCATTAAAAATTGGGTTGTTCTATTTGATAAAGCACTGTCATACACTGCTACTACCACCATGCAAACTCTTTGAAGCATCACATCTAAACCTGTTTCACACTGAGAGTGGCATACAATTACACAAATATGGGGTACTGTTGAAATATGGCTACATTTTGCATTTGACACACAGCCATAGCTCATTTCCTAAAGGACACTGAAAAGAAATGATATCCCCTAGGAGATTAGCTGGACTCTCTGATTCAATGCCATATCATGCTCAGATGTCATTTTGTTAATGGCAGACATGGTATTTGCTTTTCTACAATAAAACATAGAAAGCCTTGTAAACGCTTTGAATAAATATTCATTTGTTTGACATATCAGCAACAGCATCTGTTTGGTAATTTAACAATTATTATTATTTGTTTATTTGGCTGCCTTTATCCAAGGTGACTTACAACTTTTGAGATACAATTGATTACATTTCTTTTGTTTTTTAATTTTGGGGCACAGGCAGGTGAAGTGACTTACTTGCTGGATTTGAACTTCAGGTTTGAAGATCAAAGGCCAAAGTCTTTATCACTATGGCACATTGCCTGTCAATGTATCATGGTGTTGAAACTTCATTTTTGCCAGTTTTTTTTCTTCTTCTTCAATTTGTTTATGTAAAAATTAAAGTATGTTACATTAAAGTACTGACCTAAAAACAACCCACTAATTCCTAATTCAACTTTGACGGTTACTTAATCACTGCATACTTAGAAGCATGAGTATGGAAAATTTCCATTTCCCTTCATATTTTTAAAAAAAAAAAAAGATCAGGGACTTCTGTAACAATCCTATAATTTTAGTGACTACTTAAGCATTATTTACAAAATTTACAATTTCATTCTATATAATTGGAATGTCAAGGATACCTACATAGTAGGGGTCAGCCTCTCTTTCTGTTACTTCTTCCTGATACAAAGTAAAGCAGGTGGGAATTCTCCCAAACCACACATCTCGCAAAACATCTTTGTCATCTGCCATTCTCCCACTGTATGAGGTAGTACATAAATAATATGTTTCACACAATTACCTGAAAAGAAGAAATAGAAAAACAAGAGTGACATTCATCTGTTCATGAAAACTTCACTTGCACACAATCAGCAGAAGTAGAAGTTTAGGGACACTTGTTAATAGCAGAGGACAAAAATGCTTGCAAAAAATAATCTCTGTAAAATACAATCTCTGTAATAAAATTTAAAATAGATATTTTCAGTCATGAAAGATATTAATATAAAGTTTTCATTTTACTCATCTTAACAAGTAACCTTCTACCAAACTAAAATGACCAAAAACACTTGTTAAAACCATTAATATGTTTTATTCATGAACTAATTCAGTGCCACATGTATTCTGGCTTTAATCGCTGATTCCAGCTGCAAGAAAAAGAATTCAGATAAAAATCAATTATGGTGCCAGACCGATACAAGAAACACAAGAAGGCAGTAAACATTAATGAAGAAAACATGCAAGAAAACATTGATGATGAAGAAAAAAAAAAAAGAACATCAGTGCTTACAAGCATACTCCTTAAATACAGTAGAAACCCCAGGAATACCAAACTACACCAAAAATGCATCTCTAAACAAGGTCTGAACCACCAGCCAAAGCACTGTAAGGCAGCAATCTTTCATACAAGTATAATAAACACTTTAGATATGTTGAAGCTTAAAACTGTTTTATCTTCAGTAACTATAATTCTGAGTATATATCTAACGACTATGACTTAAGTAATATTAGATAAATAAAAAATAGGGAAAAGTAATACAACAAAACAGAAAGATATGAATTGGATGGAAAACTAAGGACACTCTTAAAATTATAATGGCACTTTTATATTATACTAGTCATTTAGCCTGTTACAATAACGGGCGCTAGAACAGTAGTGCATAAACATTAGTAGGAACAGTCTATATTAAATGGGAAGAGACTTTGACCTCATTTTTTTTGTTGGTCGTATTTTTCTTTGTCTTTCAGGTTCTCTTTTGTTGATGTTTACTTGCTGAGCTGACTGTTCTTCGTGGGCTGCCGCCGTGTATTGTGTGTCTTAAATTTTCTGTGACAGTAATACTGTCTTGTACGTCCGCTGGCTTGTACGTCCGTAATATACCTTTAATTTTCTCTGGCGGTAATACAGGCGTGCGCGTCGGTAATATGCCTTTAATCTCCTCTGACAGTAATACTGGCTTGTATGTGGCTGTAATATGCGTCACTGTATTGTGTACTTTTAATTTCCTCTCGCAGTAATACTGGTTTGTATTTCCATAAACCGCCTCTAACTTTCTCTGACAGTAATATCGCGCATCGCACTGTGCCCTGCGCATGCGCACTTCACCAGAAGACACACACAAACGGACACCTGGACGCACACAGGGATTTTATTAAAGAGGATAAACATTTGCACTAGTAGAATATGAGGGAGAGAGAACATCTGGATTATGGTTATCAGAAGAAATCTCAGCTGTTCAACATCAATGTCAAAACAAAAACTTATTTGACAGCAAAAATGAAAATAAAATGCCTATGATTTACACCTTGTTTTAAATCTTGTAATTTAAATATTTCCAAAACTCTCTGTGCCGGTATGAAAAAAGTGGATCTTTCAGCTCAACATTTTATATTCACGTCAATTCCACGTACAGCCTACTGTTTGATTGTCTTGTTTCTTCTATTTTTGGTCGCTAGTGTACAGTGTAAACGGTAAGAGAGGCAGAACACAGCCTTGAGGAGTTGATGAGCCCTATATTTAGAGAGTTCCTCTAGAAGTGCAAATTTCTTTTACTACATGTTCTCAACCATAATTTAGTTTTATATAAAGAGCATGTTAATCAACAAATAATACTTTTTAAAATTTATTTCACTTACCTAATGAACACAATTAACCAATATCAAGTGTTACTGTGTAAACAACTGTCCTCAAACCCTGTTTTTCTTTTTTCAGTTGGTTTTACTCTTGGTATTTTGATTTTCCTCCTGCATTACAAAGACTCAGAATTGCTTCTATGCTACTAGTAGATAGGATTGTGCCCTCTCAACCCTGAATTGAGAAAAGCCAATGACAAGGACAGGGTTATTGGTGGTTGTTTTGCTTATAAACTACATGCAATATGTACTGAACAGGTAAATCATGCTTTGTGTGCTTCATGTTTGGTATGTTAAAATTTTATTTGCAATACAACATACATTACTTTGAAAAATATGCAATGTAGAGTGAATCATAACATTTGAAACAGCCAGTGTTTAATGGATGTTGCTCTGTGACAACCCAATTACAGAGGAAGAGGAAGCCAATTTAATACACTAAAGTCTAATTACAGCCATCCCTGCTCAACATAAACCTACGTTATTCAGATTCCTGCAATTCCAATTACAGTCAAGTTGCCAGTGTAATGATTACATATGCACATAATGACACAATCCAAACAGATTCCATAAGAAATCACAGAATAAAAGTTACTGAAAACACTTGCAATGCTATTTCTAAGGCACTGTGACTTAAGCAAACCACCGTGAAGGCTGCATGAACTCCAAAAGGAAAACAATTGAAATAGTAATAAATCTTCACAGATGTTAATACCCTGCTAAAATTACTCTTCATCTTAAGAGTATTTAGATGAGGAACCATTGCAACACATTTTGAGGATGCACCAGGATGATCTCTAAACCTTTCAGGAGAATCAATAACTTGAGGCAAAACTGCCATTTACTTGTCCCATTATTCAACCATCTATCTTCCAAACCCGATCACACAGAGCAGGATCATGGAGAAACTAGAGCCTATCCCAGCAAGCAGTATGATGGTCTGCAAATGTTCTTCAGCCTTGGCACCTGGATGATTTCCCAGAATCAAATGGATTGTGAATACTGCTTTGTATCAGAAAATTCTTAAGAATAATGTCTGGTCATCCACCCATGAGCTGACACTCAAGAGTAGCTTTGTCGTGCACCAACACAATGATACAACACACAAAAGAAAGTCCACGTCACAATGCCTGAAAAAGGGCAAAATTTAAGTTTTCGCCAGGCTAATCAAAGTTCAACACAAAACTTATTGCAATGCTGTGGCAGTACCTGAAATGTGCAGTTCATGTTCTAAATACTACTAGTGCTTCTGCATACAAGCATTCTACAAGAAAGGGTGAAGTAAATTTCCTCCAATTTTATTGGAAATAGAGATTAATGCAAAAGTTTGGTTACAGCTAAAGATGGAGCAACTAGTTCCGAGTGAAGAAGAATGATTCCATGTTCATACGCTGCCAGTCTTTAACATAACTTCATAATTAGTCAGTTAGTCCTTATCCAACCCGCTATATCCTAACACCGGGTCACGAGGGTCTGCTGGAGCCAATTCCAGCTAACACTGGGCGCAACTTCATAATTACATAAGGTTAAAAAATTGTTATTTATTCACACAGGTTCCCTGTATCTAATATCACATTTTGTCTGAAGGTCTAAAAGCATTCAGTGTTAAAAGATCAGCAGAGGGAAAACGCTTTTTCTGAACTCTGTAAATCCGACGTTATAACCACAAACAAACCCTGCACTACAAACTTGTTTGGGATACAACAGGATGATGCTACTACGCCAGAAATGTTGCACTGTGCGAGGCGAATTTCCTCGGTCAGCATTCTGGCATCCTCTCCTGTTGGTGTGCACATTTGGAGGCTATATGTGTGTTTCCACTGCTACAGTTTTAAATGGTCAATTTTCTAAATGTATCTGCAGGCTTTCTGCTCAATAAGTTCGAATGTAAGGTACGGATCGGTCAAATTCAAAGCCTGACTCACAACAAGATCCCTCGTATGTGACTAAGCTGTCGGGCATACAATTTTTCACTTGTAGTGAAAAAATATGGTTGTGTTTGATGCTGTATAAAGATGCTATGTAAAACAAATTAAAATTTACCTGAAAGCTGTCTGGATTAAAACGTGACTTTTAATGTCAGCATTTAAAGTGGTTAATTCGTCGAAAACCAGTTGTTGAACAAAAAGCAGTGGTTGGGTTTGTATATAAACGCTTTATGAATTCACTTCGCTCAAACTACGGCACTTCCAATGATGCCTGCAGCAAACAGTGAAAAGTATCGCACTTCAAAATACTCCCCAAGTAAATGCAGGTGTCATCAGAACCTCGTGCAACAGGAAACTGAAAACTATCACTTGTTGATATACACAAGGGTATAATATATTCTGAAAGAAAAAAATTACTTGCAGTACACACCTGGAAACAAAGGAGTACAATCTCGGTAGTCTCACTTCCCTTTGGCAAAGACTGCTGCCTCAGTGTCTCCTTGCTGGGCGGTTCCACCAAGACACAGAAAAGTAACACTACACCACTAATTTTTCACCTCATGCAGGAGAACCAATATATATATTATATCAAACAGTGCCGTTCCGTCTCAAAAACTACCATTCCTATTTTTGTATGGAGCCGATATTATACAGACTTCTTCAAAAAACGAAAACAAAGTGACAAACTGCCATCCGTAGAGTGAAAAATGTGCCGACAGCAACAAACCAACCAGACGCAGAAGCTGTCAGTCGCGTGACCCCTAACCTTCCCGAGAATGCACACGTGCTCAGAACGAGAGCGGCGTCAAATAAAGGGACAGACCTGTAAGAGCGACATCTGGCGAGTGGAGCTTATTTCGGAGAAAACAGTGTTTCATACGTATCTGCGTGGAACAAATCAAGTACTGCGTAAATTCAGCTCTTGTAACGATTTATTGCAGCGATGCTCACTGTCTAGGTAACGTGAAGTAACATGTTAATTAGGTTTAAAGAAAAGTACAAAAGGTAATTCCCTGACCGGGAATCGAACCCGGGCCGCGGCGGTGAGAGCGCCGAATCCTAACCACTAGACCACCAGGGAAACAGTGCCTACATTGTGTTTAATTTTTTACATATTAGTACTACAAATGGTATGTTTTAATATTTGTACGGATATTAAATTTCATTCCAAAGTACTTTTACGATAATGGAACTAACATTATTATAACATATCGGCCAAAGACTATGGACATGAGCAGGCGCTTCGATCCTGTGCCCACGTACAGACTGACATTAGGAACTAGTTAAGGTGACCAGAATTTTTTGGGCCAATTCGGGGACAATTTTGGGATTTAGAATCTACAGATCACGAGTAGGGACTCTAAACACTACAGAGTACAAAGCGAAAGCGTATCACGTGGTTTCTCGCCAAAGTTGCAGGATGCGGTAAAGCAGGGGTAGGCAACGTCGGTCCTGGAGTGCCACAGTATGTGCAGGTTTTTGTTCCAACCCAGTTCCTTAACGAGAACTCAATTATTGCTGATGAAGCACATATTGCTTAAGTGACATTTTAATGCTTCATTTTAGTGGTCTCGCTTGTTAAGGTTCTCCAACCTTAATTGCTTATTTCAATCTTAAACTGCTGCATTCAGTGTTTTAATTGCTCCTTATTAGCAATAAGATGTAAAACAGGGGTAGGCAATGTCGGTCCTGGTGAGCCGCAGTGGCTACAGGTTTTCATTCAACCCAATTGCTTAATTAGAAACCAATCATTGCCAATCTCAGACCTTATTTAATTTTATGGCTTGTTAGTCTGTGCAATGTAAGGCTTTTATATCGTAGATTTTTTTTCCTTTCCAAGGATATCATCCAAATGATTTGAAGCCTAAAACAGATCATTTTCAGTCTGTCACATTTTTCTATTAAGTGTTTTATTAAATCAAACCGTGCATGATGAACACACACAGATGTAATTGGAAAAAAGCTAGCTGGAGAACTGCTGGCTGCTTTGTCTTTTACATCTTATTGCTAATAAGGAGCAATTAAAACACTGAATGCAGCAGTTTAAGATTGAAATAAGCAATTAAGGTTGGAGAACCTTAACAAGCGAGACCACTAAAATGAAGCATTAAAATGTCACTTAAGCAATATGTGCTTCATCAGCAATAATTGAGTTCTCGTTAAGGAACTGGGTTGGAACAAAAACCTGCACATACTGTGGCACTCCAGGACCGACGTTGCCTACCCCTGCGGTAAAGTATAACCTCCGTCAAAACACCGCGCACGCGCGCCGAGTTTAAATTATCGTGGCGATGAGACACATTCAAAAAAGTGAACCAGCTGAAAACGGGGACAAAATCTTAAAACGGGGACATGTTTCTGAGTGGGGACAGTTGTCCGAAAAAGTGGACTGTCCCCGGAAAACGGGGACGGATAGTCACCTTAAACTAGTGTGAATTACTGGAGTAAAGTACTTGGAGAAAACTTAGCTATCCAAAATTACCATTTAGAAATGTATTTAAATCATTTAAGGATATCTTTTAATACAAGTGATCATTTACAGATATCTGTAAATCATTTAAATATATCTGCAATGCATTTAAATATCTGGAAATATATTGAAATTATTTACAGATATCTTTAAATATTTAGAGATAACTTTAAACGAATTCAAGCTATCTCTAAATGATAATTTGGAATGCTATAGTAACAGAGACCGATTGGTATGGGTGATCGATCGAGGTACAGTATATGAAATTAGGAGACTGCACAATTCCAATCCATCAAATTTATTAATTAGTAACCAATTACTACTGCTAAAGAAACATAGTTCTTTTGCCTTTATTTTAATTGGCCTATTTTTCGGAATTCAAAACCCATAATTGTTTCGTTTTTCTTTAAATAATGGCCCCAACAATAGTGTGTTACAATTACTACAATTACTATTGGTGAGGCACACAATCACTTCTGCACTCACTTGTGCAGGAAATTGCAGCATGTAACAAAATTACATTTGTATTAGAAATAAACTTCTGTTTGCATCCAGCAAACAAAGTGTTCCTTTTATCTTGCGAAAACTGTTTTACTCCAGGAAAAGATGAGCTCTTTTTCCACAAGAACACAGCTGTTGAAGGTTTTCCACCACTCAGTGAAATGGACATTCACTCAGTTTTATACTTTCATAGATCACTGGATTTAATTTAAAAACCTCTATGGCATGTGTAATATAATAGTGAATCTTTTGGGTTTTTTTCAGTTTCTGTCATAGTATCTCTGAAAAATCTTTCTATAATTATGCATATTAATGCAGCAGACCCCTGATATGCTTTAGTACATTCCCCTTTTACTGTGGATACACATTGGAACTCAGCCTTTGAGGTTAGCAGTGAAAATATTTAAATTTATTTATATCTGGTATCCTAGTAGGCTGTAAATTAAATGTAAGTCAAGTTAAGATGCCTAGCCTCTAAGGTTTTATTCTAAAATACATGCCAAGAAATGATGCTTAGGCTTTCAGTTTGCAAATTAAATATTATTCATACAATACGTGCTAAAAAAACTACTTAGCTCCTGAGGTTGTATTACAAAGCATGTGCTAGTTACAATCTCTGAACAACTATTAGCCAAAGTTGCATTGCTTTCTAAGGCTATATAACCTAAAGTCAAACTAACTGAAATATTACATTAGCTTATAACTAATTCATCTCATTAAGACAAAACTTTTTTAATACTAAAAAAAATAATTTAGAGTCAGATTTACGGTCTACGTTCCTATTCTATCATTGGTCAGGAGACATGAGGCTGTCGTAAAACTGAGTGAGTTAAAACTTTTCATCTGTCTAAACACGTGTCCAGTTAAAATACTTACATTCATGCACTGGTAGGGGCAGCCAGCTTTATCTAGGAGAGGACCATAAACTCAGATATGGAGGTGTTGTTTCTCTTCCTAGCTACATTACACTCAGAACCGTTCTAGTGCAGGGCAAACACCATGATTTGATAAGGATAAGAGGACAACATCATGCACAAATAGGAGAGAGGCAACCTTTAAATTCTCAAACTGGGCACTCTGCAATTCTAATCTGGCCTCTGATATCATCTATTTCATTCAATTAAATCTGTTTTACATACATCCGGTATGGACATATGATTCCAAAGGAAGCAGTGTATTATTTAGCAATTTACCATGTTAAGGTTTAAAGTTGTTACAGTATGTACCAAACTGGAAAATAAAATGCGGAAAAGTGGCAATAAAAATAATAATGTTAATTTGTTGGGGGATTTTCTTTTAACTAACAGCTGAGATCACCACTAAAGTGGTTCCAGTGGACATAATTTATTCAAGAGATCTAAGGGAGCATAGTTGGTCAGTGTAATTCAGTCTCCCACTGTATGTCTGGTATGGATATGAAAGGTACTGAAATATCTGGGTAGATTGAAAGTCATCATAGGGTATGTCAGATTTGTCAAATGCAGTTGCTGAACCACAATAATTTAAATGACTAAAAATCACTGTGCGTTTCTACTTTACCGACTTAGTGGCAATCTTCCAGTGCAGTCGTGTTCTCCTCTTTTCTTGACAGCCAATAGCATGTTGCCTGAGGGAGCCGATGCTGTACAAAGACTTAACATGTATGACAAGATCAGCCTCAGTCCCTGACTTTTTTTTCTTTTTTCCATTCTGTTGTGGTATGTAAAAATCAGACACATGAGCTTCTCTTCTGTTGGTGAGGTCTAAAGCAAGGCTGTGAATGCCTCCACGTTCTTTATTCCTTGTTGTTGCATTATATTTATTGTTCTTCCAGATGATGATTCATTGATCATCAGTTCTCATGCACAGAATGCCTGGCCCTGCAGCTAAAGACAAAATCAAACCTGTTTGATTTTATTGGAGTGTGTCACAGACTAGTTGGAGTGAGTAACTAAGCATGTCACATTACACAACCAGCTTAAGAGGAGCATGCTACCGACGGCCTCTGACTCACTAAGATTATGTAAATGAAGGATACAACTGGAAATCTCTGAGAAAGCTCAAAATGTGACATTGTTATATTACAGTCATAGTGCCTCCCCTAACTGGTGTACAAATTCATGTTTTTTTTCTTTTTTTGTCCAATTGTGAGTCATTTATTTATGTTAATATCACTTTTGCTAATATGCTAAATTTCATATGCTTTTGTTATGTTCCTTGTGTTTTGTGGTTGCCACTTGCCCATCATCACAAGGGACTACCCTCAGTCCTTTGATGTTCATTCAAATGCACACAGGAGTTGGTGTTTCATTGTGATTTTGCTATGCTTTTTTGATTTACTGGTTTTTTAACCTTTGTGCTATGTTTTTTGACTATTCTTTGTGATTGGGAATTGTTTGCCTTTGATTGCCTTTGCCTTTTCAGGCAACTCCATAAAGTTAGCTGTGCTCCACAAAACTTACTTTTTGTTCAGAGCACTTTTGAAGAATAAATCTTTTATTTGATAAAGATCCGGTGTTTTTTCATGTTACAAGACAGGTTTTGACAGTTTCACTCACTAGTGGGTATTTTTGGAATTGTTTGGTACTTTGTGATTTAGAAACTCTGGCGTATCATGACAAAGCCTTAATGCATAAAGATTTATCTTTCAACAATACATAATGCTATCAAAGACATTGTCCACCAGATGGCACAATTGTGCCTTACAAGCTTAAATACAGCTGCTATTCCCACCAATTACATATGTACTTAACATTGTACTTTGAAATGCATATTTACATATTTTCTACTTTGAAAATACATGTATTGTCACAATCCTTCCCTCAAGTCACAAACCATGATTTGTGAAAATAATTTTAGAAAGTAAGTATATTTGTAAATCTGATGTGCAAGGAATCCATCAGAGTTCCAGTAGGTACCTGTTTTTCTTCAAATCTTGAAACGAACACAAATTACTAAGGAATCTGATTTTATGAGGCTCAATATTTTTCACTACATTGGCAGGATCTGGCAGAAAGTGGGATATACATCTAGACAAGTCACTAATGTATAACATAGCAAAGCGACATACAAACCCACACCCACTCACACCAAGCAAATTAACTATTTCTAAACAAAAAGAGTCACTCATTTATACAGTGCTGTGTTTGCCAAAGCTTGTCAGAGAGGCAGAGAAAATTCAACTGTTATGTTTCAGCCAGGAATCCTCCCAAGTTCTACCAATAAACAGCAGTAATTCAGGGATTTCAGGTTAAGCAGTGATTTTCAGGGTATTTCAACAGGGTGGTGTTGATTCAGAGACTCTAAGCTGAAACCTGTTACTGGAAAGGAAATATTTACTTAGTAAAAACAATTCTTGTGCATTATGTGATCGCTCCATCTATTCGTGTTGGCCACAGGGAAAAAGGCAGTTTTCAATGCGTTAGACAATAAGGAGAGTTATACATTTCCCCAACAATCCACATAAAGTAATGATTAAGCATGCTGCATTTATGCAATCAACATGCACATACAGATTATTGCCCTAAGTGTGAATGAGTATGCATATGTCAGTCACAAATGTATAACAGTATCAGTACTCAGTGGTGTTAGATAGGGGATTGAAAGTGAAAATGTCACAAAGGTACACTGAGCTCTGTGTTCCACAAACCCCAGTAACATTCACTTTATACCTTACAAGCCCTTGAAGGCAGGTGGAGACTCTTGGGACACTGGATACATAGAGCATCACAGAAGATAAATGGGGATCACAGAGAGAGACACGGCACATGACACTGGAAGACAATTGGGAACAGGGCAAGAATGACCACAACTTCAGTAACAGTGCAGGAATGTCTAGTTTAAGTAGCTTTACTTTATGAGGAATTTCCCTTTTGCCATAACAGCAGGAAGGTAATTGTTCTGAAAGTATGGTTATGGATCATTAATTGACAAATAAAAATGCCTGTTATCGGGCTTTAATCTCATTCGGTGTATGTCTTAGTCTGTCAGTCTTGGAGTTCATTGCAATATTATTCATGATGTTGTAAAGTGACAACAATTACACACAGCTTAGCACAATATCCTACCTTATTATGCTTTCCGTCTTCTTCTTCTTCTACTTTGAATGTTACCATTATTGTTATTATCATCTTTGTGGTGAAACCTCAGCTTTGTTATTAGAAAACTACAAAATGATACAATGAGTGTTAATTCGAGGCAAGGAGAACCATAAAATCATGACTTCATTCATTCTCAGATGTGGCCTCCTACTCCTTGTTGGTACTGGGACTGTAACTTCTTCTCATGTCCAACTCTTAGTTTTAGTGTAATTCCTACGAGTAATTCTGAAATGCAATCAATGGACCGGGCTCAGGATAGCTGATAGGAAAAGGAGGAAGTCAAATGCTCAGACAGACCTGGTTAAGTATCAGTCCCTACTTATATCCTTTTCTTCTGCTGCCATAAACACTAAGGTAAAGTTCTATCAGACTAGAATTAACAGCATCACCGACACATGCTCTCTGTTCCCTTTTATGTTCTTTAAAAGTTTTGAAGATTCTGAGTGTAGTCCAAGCTAGCCAACAAAGTGAGGTGCTTGGCCTCTTTGTTTAAACAGGTAACTTGCATCAAGTGACAAACTGAATTGTTTCTCTGCCATGTGGCTAATTCCACATTCTTGTAAATTTGCAGCATTTAGTGGATGATGACTGACTGTACCTGATCATGTATCTCTAGGGAGTCAATTGTGCTATGTTCAACACACTTTACTTTTACCAAGGTAGGCAGGCACGACCTAAGCAACAAAACAACTAATGCCAGTGTCCGTGAAACATTAATATGCCATAAAAGATGGTAAAAAATAATTTTAAAGGAATCCTCCCAAAAATTATTCTTTTAATATGTTACTCACCTTGTGTATTTTGCAGTTAGTGGCTGAGAAAATTTTTATTCTTGTGTTTTTTTGTATTTTTATACCTGTTTACAAGGTTTGGATTTTCTTTTAGGCTTTGGTTGCTCAGATACTCTCTAGTTGGGGTTCTGTTGTGCATTTTGTTTTATAGGTAATAGGTAATTTTCTTTTAGTTTTATTAATATATTTGAGGTTTTTTTTTGCTGTCTGTAAGTTAAAATTTTAAGTGAATTTTATACCATTTTTAAAGTTAAATGATTTTTTTTTATTTTTTAAATTTCATATATTTCACATTTTGATTTTGTATTTTGAGATTATAATTAATAAATTAATCTTAAAAATTAAGATTTTAATGTTGGGCTAGGTGTTATGAAGATTTTGGCCTTCTCTGGACTGTGTCAGGCAGATTTCTTTGATTTCTTTTTACATTTAGATGCAGTATTAGACAAAACCCATTTGTCATAGACTACCGCATTTTACAAGCAATACATGCTTGTTGTGAATTGGGGGTTCCTAAGCACAAAGTTCGAAAAAGCACTATAAAAAGCCACACAAGTGGAAGGACCATCAAATCTTTGGCTTATATGACAAAGGGCAAAGAAATAATCTTTGTAAAACAAAGATTTATTTGTAAAATGCTAGGTTGCCAAAGAAGCTCAGAGGAACACAAAAGCCACAGAATGGATTGTCTTTAAAAATAAGCAATCCAATGGCAGACAAATCCCAATACACAAATCCAGAGAAAGGTCAAAAATTACGCAAAAGAGGTCAAAATCCAGATAACAAAAAAGCACAGAAAAATCACAAAGAACTCACCAACACCTGGCACATACAATGTACAGCAAGAGACTGTGTGTTTCCTCAGCCTTTATAGGGTGAGGGAAGTTCCTTGACAGAGATGGACAGGTGGTCCTGCCTCTTTCGGAACCACACACAAAATACATGACAAATAGTAGAAGTATGTACATATAGACAGAAAATAATACAGAAAATAATACAAACACAGAATAATGCATATGAATAACATTAACAACCCATTCTTAACACAAACAAATTAATCAAGCATGAGCAAAAAAGACATAAAAAAGGAAGGGCGTAATTGTGGCAGAAAAAAAAACAATATTCCTGTGAAAATTAGCATTAAAATCAAACTCTGAATATTGCAGGAAATGAAATGCAACAAAGAGATTTTTATTTATATATTATAGTGCACGCACTTATGTTTATGCATTTTCATGTATATATTTATTTTGAAATATTGTGGAGTTTGAGATGAATATGTCCTTTAGCTCTTTTTTCTATTATTATCCTTTGTATTTTCTTTCCTGTTTGTTCCAAGTTAAGAAGTGCTATACAAATGTCATGAGAGTTGATGTTTCAATGTACTTTACCTCTCATTCTGTTTGTTTTTATTTTCAAACTGTACTTTTTATGTTCTGCAGTAGGCTGGCGCCCTGGCCAGGGTTTGTTTCCTGCCTTGTGCCCTGTGTTGGCTGGGATTGGTTAGGATGTAGCAGGTTGGATAATGGATGGATGGACTTTTTATGTTTTTCTTTAATTTGTATCATGTTCTATTAATTGTTCATTAATTACCAACTCCAAGACCAGCGTTTTGTATGCATGTACTTTGCTCCAGAAATAAATGGACAGTGTTTTTAATGGACTGATTACATGCATCGAGTCATTTGTCCTTTAAAACAGCTAAAAGAATGACAGCAGAGGGGACTTAGAAGTTAAAAGTAGAGGTGCAATGAATGAGTAGTCCTCATATGAGTAAAGTTTACTTGACTGATGTGTGTAGCACTCATAATTTAACAAATCCTAGGAAGATTACTATGATGGTGGAGTAGTATTTACAAATTCTTTCACTCTATGCTTCTTGATTCTCTAAGTGAATGATTTCCTTAAAGTATAATCAGGTTGTTTGTTCAGGATGTAAATGCATTTTAATAAATCTGTCGATTTCACTTTTTTAACTAGACTTTTTAAGATGAGTAGCCTCCTGCTGTTTCTAAGACAATATCTGGAGCACAAAACTGTCTTTTTAATAATAAATAAGTTCTCTTCAGAACAAAGCATAAGCTCTGGCTAATGTTACACATGTATTGTTTTGTATTTGACACACAATATGAGTGTCTTGCATACATTAAAATAAACAAAGCACAAAAATTATTATTCACTGCATATATACATGGATATATAAATATTGTATGAGTCTCAGTTCTCCTCTCTTGAAAAACATAATTAAAAGAAAAATGCCTGGCATCAGTTTATCATTTTAGGTTTTCAGTAGGGCTGCACAATGGCATAAGGGTTAAGCTTGACTGCCTTGCAGAATAAGTGTCCTGGTCTGATTATTTCCATTGCATTCAAGTCTTTAAGAGGAAGGAGAAAAGAAACTCAGAACAGTGACAAGGGAGCCCATGAGACAGAAAGAAAAGCATACACCGGCACATCTGCATGCCAATACAGGAAGATGAAAGCTAGATCCAGCAGTTACATACTTTCTGTATATACTGGTTGTAGGACTACAAGAAATTGTACCAGTGAAAGAAAGATACAGTCAGGGCCAGCCTCAACAAATGAGAGAAATACCTCATGATGAGAAAAAAAACATATAATGGGCTAGCATGAGGTTGGTATACCTTTTGGCCTGACAGAAGGTAACACTTTATCCTAGGATGAATATCAAAAATCTAACTTTTTTAAAAGGGGTGAAAATAAACATAGGCAAAGTAGTTTAACTGGGATCCTGAAATTTTTCAAGAGAGTCTTTTCCTTTTATTTAGGCAAAGTTCAGATGAAAGGTGCAAAACTCCTTACTCTTATATTGTGTGGTATCCACTATGTATCTGATTGACACATGCACTCAACACAATGTCACCATTATTTGCTCCTCTTTTTAAGTGTGTCTTGTGTTAGTAACTGTCACTTACCCAGTCACTTACCACAGTTGTATCCATTTAGAACTTAGGTTGTTGCCTTGATTGATTTAGTAATTGCCTGATAACTCAATTTATAGTTCTTTACAATCTCTTTGGCACTAGTTTCAGAAACCTGATGTCATTTATCAAAACTACACCCAAAACTCACAACCGATGATCAAAATGTAAAACACTTTTTCCAATTGCTTGGATACAATACACATAAACCAAAGATCATTGGTTCATTGAACTGAAATCACCAGTTCAAAATGACACAACTTAATATCAAAGTATTATCATTTTGAAATGCAATTCACACATTGCATTTGAGATGACTGTCTTCATTTCTTTACAGTGATCTTACTATCAATTGATACAACTGCTCTAAAGTAGCTGTTGTATTCCTCTTAATGCATAGTTTAATGGAAACTGAGGAAAATCCCATGACCACATGATGAAAGTGTCAGGATAACGAGATCCACTGACACCAATTCATTACTGATGATTCAGTTCACCTTGTGTATGAATAAGTGGTATCCGCAGTAACATAGCAAAAGTTTAACATGGAGCAGGCAGGTGGTCAAGCAGGAAGAGGAAGATACGGTGGTCAGTTATAGCAGGGGACAAGCACCACATCTGAAAGGTGGTTGTAGGCCTTATCTAAGAGTAGGGCTTGGGCCTCACCAGAGAGGTGGCCATGAGTCCCATTTGAGAAGTGTGGGGGGATGTGGTTCAAGGACAAGGCCACAGACCAAAACAGCAGCAGCAACAGCAAAGAGTATCCCTCGAGATCAGAGCAATGGTTGTAGACCATGTCATAAATCATGCTATGACAATGACTGAGGCAGCTAGAATAATTCAACCAAACCTTAGATAATAAACAGTGTTCTTCAGCATGCACTACGGTGAACATTACAGTTCTGTAGGCTACTCTTAGTTGTCAGATGACTCTATACAGCATGCTAATGTGTAGCGCAGAGTAGGTTATGTGAGTATGTAAATGTGGTATACACTATGAAGTCATGTTTCTCCTGTAATTTTTCCTAAAGAACTGAGGCTAAACCAAATAGTGAAGGCAGAATCGAGCGAAGCGAGCAGGGGGCGGAGCCCCCTAGTTGTACTCTAATCAGTGATTCTCTTCCTAACATACATTTTTACTTAGAAGGAGATAGTTCTGGTGGCTGATGAAAACCATCATAAGTTCATTTTTGTGGATAAGGCAGACTTTAACCTAGCCAAAACAAGGAGGAGAGGTTGGAATTTTTGCTGGTTATAACGTAGCCATCAAAGTACCTGGATAATGTGCGGCCAATGGCTCATACAATGCGGAGCTCCTTGTAGCATTCCTCGATGAGCTAACTAAGGTCTGCAGAGCTGTTGGCGTGATCTATGTTATTGCTTTGGACAAATTTCAGGTTCCACCATGCTCAACTGGCATGGTTTCAGGCCCATCCACAATTCACCACCATGTACTTGCCCCCCCATACTCTCCTCAACTCAACTGAGGAATTTTTCTCCACATGGAGGTGGAAAGAGTATGATAGGCACCTGCATCAACAAGTGACCCTTCTCCAGGCCATGGATTAGGCATGCAATGACATCACAGCAGTCCAGTGTCAGGCCTGGATTCGCCATGCCCAAAGGTTCTTTCCAAGATGTTTGGCAAGAGAGAACATTCATTTTGATGTGGATTAGAACCTGTGACCAAATCTGCATGATTGAGTTGATAGAAATGAGTGAGACCTGTAATCCTTTTTTTGCTTTATGTAAGGCAGGTGAGGTGAGGTGAATTTGATTTTTTTTGTAGTACTCTAGCTTTTTTGTACCTAATTGTTGCTTTCATTTATTGTGTTGTAATTCATCAATACATTTCAGATTTGTTCAGTGATTCTATTGCGTCTGTAGTATTCTCTCTAATAGGCTCTTCACAGTGATATTAAGTGTTGCACCATAATGAAACATGTATCACATATTTTGTACTACAATTTCTAATGGTTGTATGAACAACTACACAGTGATACTATTGGTATCTTGTGTGTGGGTGATCTAAAGAAATGTTGCAGTGATTCTGGAAGTGCAAGGTTTCTTTAACAATATGAGTGCAAAATGCAATGTTTTGAATGTTGGACGGCCTATGTTACAAGTGGTGACCATTTTGAATTTTGGGTCTAGAGTTTTGAAAAATGAAATCAAGGTTCTGAAACTAGTGCCAAAGAGAGCTTTTGCAGCTTTCCCCTTTTGTTTTTCCATTTTTTTGTCAGGTATGTGGTCTTTTGACTACTCTGAATGCTCATATTTATTCTGGTATTATTCTTGGTTTATTCTGGATTTTAGGTTAGATTATTGGATTTTTGAACTTTAGCTTTGTTTTAGTTATTTTAAATTTGAAGAATTATTTTTTTTCTGTTCATTGTTTCTTTTATTTGTTTGCTTTTTTTTAATTCTTTGAATACATTTGATTGAGTATTGTGAAATCTGAATTTTTGAATTATTTTATTTTGTAAATTAAAATTTTTGTGGGTTAGGGTTAGCATCTCATAGCTTAGTGTTCCAGAATCTAAAGGTGGATGGTGGAGTTGTTCTGGCATGAAGAAAAGAAAGCAACATTTGTAATTTAGACAGAGAAAGAGATGGGATATGAGTGGGGAACGTACTTAGTATATCTTTAAGAAGGGAAGTAGGTAAGTCAAGAAACTAGAAAGGCAGGGACTCGGAACTTGTTTTGGGAAATCCAGAGATGCAGCATGGGTTTCTTGTTTTGTCATTTATTTTGTAATATTGTCTCCTTTATCAGTGCCAAACTATATTCTGGTTATAATCCTGCTTTTGCTTCTGAAATTTTATTTTTTCAACTGCTATGTTCTGCCATGGCTTGTAATAACACACAGATGAGCACTCACATCATGTGATTATTTTTTCCTAAGTGGTGGATACTTTTCACCCATTACATTCTATGTTGTTATTTTAAATAGCCTACAGAATGAAATTCATGCAAGTGGCAGCACAGTGACAAGAACACATAAGAGTTTCATTTTACTTTGTACAAATAACAGTAAATATGAACTGAACTGATTACACTGTATTGTACTTTTAATAAAAGTCTTATATTATTGAAAAAGCCACACCACCTTCACATCGTAGTTTCCATGCATGTTCAATGTATGCAGGATACAATAATGAAAAAGGCAGAGTGTGTGACAGAGTGGATTGGAGTACCACAAATCAGTTATCAAGTTTTTGATAGATTACTTGATCTTGCTGAGGATAGAATGAAAATATACTTATATCGTGAAAATGATATAAGTCTTAGTATTTTTAGTGTTCAGAGAGCTGACATATCTTGAAATTATTGTATCTTGTGAGGCAATTGCTGGCCATAGTCCTTGTTGATGCAACAGGAAGCCCATTTAAGAAGCACATAATGATTAACAACTAGGTCAGGGAGCACTTAGGATGTAAAGCACAACGTTCTCAGTGTTAAGATGCCTTTGTTTCCAAAATAGTGTCACCCACAGAAAAACAAACGCAAAAGGGAAACAAGATACCAACACCAGGAGTCTGTTCCAGAAAACAGGCTAGTGTGAAATCTGGTTAATGTAAATCGGGGTTCATGGAAATTGGGTCAATTCCATTTCAGAAAACCTGGATTTAGTGGTCAGGCCAAAGATGCAGATAACCTGTTAATCCTACTTTTTGGAACGGGATTTGGGATTACCTGGTCCAGAAAAGAAGATTTCATGAAATTACTTAGTTACTGGGACAATCAATGTTCTAAAGCTAACTTGCAAATAGCAGGTTTAATGTGAAGGATTAATGCATTGCAGCCTCAATAATTAAGAAGCAGCGTATCCGCTCATAAAATCAAAGGTCATAAATGTCCTGTAAGAAATGCTGATCCCAGATGCACTTTTTCAAAAACAGAAAAAGCTGAAGAAATATTGAAAATGTAATGCCCCTTCTTGAATGAATAATCGACATAGAAGCACAACTCCTTCAACAAATTCTGCCCAGAGAAACACAGTCAGACCCAGATTAGACATTCTGGCATACCTAAAGAAGTGTTTGTATGAATGATACTGTTCTACATCTGAGGCTTTAATATACTTGAGCAACCTCCTAAACATGACATGTTCAATATGACACATTGTACTAACATTGATGGAAATCATGGACATTTCCTTAATTAATTAATTCAATCATTTTTTTGTAAAGGGCAGTTTTCTTCACAACATTGGAGATGCCACAAATATTGGTAAACTGAGCACAAAAGTGTGCCTGACTTTGAAATGATGTCTGCTCACACAAACAGAAACAGAAATAAATAACCAATATCAAAGAGGAATTAGCCACTCTTAGAGCAATTAAATTTAAAAGAGTGCCACATTTCTAGCAATAGTAACTGATAATAGACTCACTGGTGGAACAAGCTCCCCACCTTCATCCCTCCTGCATAGTCCCTCACCTTTTAAATAAATGCCTCAGAGGACTCTCCTCTTCAGAAAACACCTACTGTATACCCAGTATGTTCATTAGTGCAGTTTTGATTTGAAGTTCTGTAATGGACTAAGGCAACAATATTACTTTTGGATTGTATTGTATTTCAACTGGCTGATGGATTTTATGAATGAAGTGTAAATACAGTATATATATCAAATACTCATTACAAATATCAATGTGTTCTCTTATCCAGTCTTAAAATAATATGAGCTTTCACACACATAATTACTGTACAGATGTTGATGCCAAATATCCGGGGTCTCATGTTTAAAATGGGCAAGGTACCATTCAAAGAGGGAGCACTGCAAATCTTTTGTTGCAGATTTGTGCATGACAGCAATTAACTTTTGCATTCTTTTGGCATGTATTTACATAACTATACAGGGTTCAATGCAGGCAGGGTAATGTTTGACATCTTTCACATTAACAACTAGAACAACTATGTATGTGGAACATTTTTAATGTCATGGGTCTTAGACTTTTTTTGCTATCATTGATATTGTAAAAACAGAATACAATGTTTTCTTGACGTCAAGGTCAGGGTCAAGGTACCTTACCTGTCCAGGAAGCCATTTTAATGGAAGGACATGGGGAGACCACTTGCATGGACTATATGTTCCCCCGAGGTGGCAGTCTCCCTTGGCTACAGTGCCTGCATGGATACGTGCAGGGCAGGCTAGGAATTGCAGTCCCATTAGACATACCTGCTGGGTTCCATTGATGCCGCCAGAGAGAGCTGCAGGGACAGACCATTCCTACTTTTAGGAACTTCCACTTGACCTGGATGTGCTTTCAACATGTAGTGCTGTAACACCGGAAGTACTCCTGGGTCTTGTATAAAAGGGATGTAATATGTCACCTCAGGAAGTCAGAGTCTGGAGATGGAGGATGAAGCTCATCTAGAGGAATGGAAGGAGAAGAAGAAAAAGAGGAAAAGAAGAGAATTATGTTTGGGGGATTCTATTACTGGGCGGCACGGTGGCGCAGTGGGTAGTGCTGCTGCCTCGCAGTTGGGAGACCTGGGGACCTGGGTTCGCTTCCCGTGTCCTCCCTGCGTGGAGTTTTCATGTTCTCCCTGTGTCTGCGTGGGTTTCCTCCGGGCGCTCCGGTTTCCTCCCACAGTCCAAAGACATGCTGGTTAGGTGGATTGGCGATTCTAAATTGGCCCTAGTGTGTGCTTGGTGTGTGGGTGTGTTTGTGTGTGTCCTGCGGTGGGTTGGCACCCTGCCCGGGATTGGTTTCTGCCTTGTGCCCTGTGTTGGCTGGGATTGGCTCCAGCAGACCCCCGTGACCCTGTGTTCGGATTCAGCGGGTTGGAGAATGGATGGATGGATGGCTGGATTCTATTACTGATAGAAAGAAGTCTATAAAAGTATTGTGAAAATAAAATTCACAAACTTTAACCTGGGACTTGTGTTGTTGTTGGTGTGTTTCAGATTTGGGGGTTCAGTGGCACTCCCTAAAGGTTACTGTGAGATATGGCCAGCCATTCATCCTGGCCAAAACCCCCAGGCCGCTAGATGGAGCCTTCCCTGTAGCATGGGAGTGCCCCAAAGACCAGCAGGGAATCATGGACAATGGAGTTTTTATTCCCAACCCTGCCGGACACCGTGGGGCCCACCAGGGTACGCTGCAGGGAGGCCCAAGGACTTTTATGTGCCCTATAACCCGGAAGTGCGTCACTATCATATGACCGGAGGGAACGACGTGCTTCCGGGTTGAAGAAAAGGACTTTTAATCTGACCCGGAAGTGATAGGGACTAATTGACTGCTGGGCTGGAGCCACTTCCGGATCGGGGAGTATAAAAGGACTATGGGAAAGCCCAGACGTGGAGCTGAGCTGGGTGGAAGGGTGGCAACGCGTCTGGGACAGGAGGATTGGTTATTGATTTATTATTGTATTGATTATTGATTTATATGTGTAGTGTGGAGTGGAGGGTGCTTAGTACACAGTATTATTATAAAATAAATAATAATTGGAGTTTTACCTGGTGTTTGGAGTGGTACCTGAGGGTTCAAGGGAGCTCTAGCGCCCCCTACTGTTACATTACACTCTCTTTCTGGAATAGACCCTAGGGTAATGATAACAAATTTATGCAAGCTGAAATTTAAACATTTGAAACAAAAACAGACACTAAAGAATCAATGTGGTGTTGACAGCTGGGTTCTGCTTCATGAATAATGATGCAGGAATAGTGATGTGTCTGTGTTTCTGGCCTCCAAAAATTTTTATAATTCATTTTTGTATTAATTAGACATATTTCTTCTTGTTTATTCTTTTAGACTTATTTTGAAAATGTGGTTTTGTTTTTTTTTTTATTTGGTTTGCTCACTACCATTTTGTGATAATGTTTGCATGGCCATGTTGTTAACTGTTGTTAAATTTTGTGATATAATAGTGATCTGACATATTATGTCATATGTCCCACCTACAAAAGAAAATTTTAGTTTTAGAAAAGGTCAAGAGGCAAAAAAAAGGTTTAGGAATCCGCAAAACTCGGATGAGGAGGTGAACTTGAGATAACCTTTTTATCCTGTGGCATTGCTCTCAACAGGTTATGACCTCTGAAGATACACCCATTGTAACACAGTCTATTACCCTAGCAAAGTGGCGACAAAATGGTGGTGGCAAAAATAACAGTCAAAAAAGTGCAAATAATTAAGAAGAATCAAAACTAAGGTCAGAATCAAAAATTCAAAACTTATTTCAATTCCAAAGTTAGTAAAACCTATAAAACAAGTAGTAAATCAGTAAATTGATAAAGAAAAAGGTCACAGAAACAATCATATCTCATTCCTAAAATGATTATGCTTGAATGTAAATTGTTCCAGGATGTGATTTAAATCAACAACAACAAAAATATTTATTTATATAGCACATTTTCATAAGACAATGTTGTTCAAAATGCGTTACAAGATATCACAGAGAAAGTTACAAGAAAAGAAAAACAAATACAGTAACAAAAAAAGAATTAAGTAACAACAAAAAAGGTAAGGTCAAATGGCTGGGAGGTCAGACAAAAAAAAAACTCCTGTTAGGCTGAAGAAAAAACATAAAATCTGCAGGGTTACAAGGCCAAAAGACCACCCAGCCCCCACTGCGCATTCTGCCTAACATAAATGTTCTTAAGTCATTCCTCTTTGTTTCCAGGCTTCACATGATAGGATCTGATGAAATTAGTCTCATGGACAGCTCAGGGTCAATGACTACCAAGATCATCATGGTCATCAGGTACTATCAATAAATAAAGTTGTGTGTCTTCCACCTCAAGCAAGGAGTCACCTTAAGTCTACAGAGAGCAGGTGAAATAGGAAGTGGTCTTGGTGTACCTGGTCGTTCAGCCAACTTATTATGATATTTTTACAATTACATTTAATTTCTGTTCTCCTGGGGTACTTTGGTGCAATGTTTCAGGTTCACATAAGGTTTGAAATATGCATATTTTGATTTTCTTAAAAGTTTTCATAATTGAAGTTTATTTTAATTAGTTGAAATATTTTTGCATCCTTTCCAATGCCGTGTTTGATTTCATAGGTGCCACCATTTTGAGGAGCAGTTGCTATCACAATTCTAACGAAATAACTTGGAAATGACATCAGTAGTAAGACAATATAAAGGTCATACTGTGCAATTCATCATTACCCAGATTTGCAGAAAAAAGAACAAAGAGTTTACAGTGTGTTTACTTTGTGTTCCTGGCAAAATAGCTTGTGCAACTTGTATTGAAGACGGTTTAGGGTTCTATTGTCTGATTTGATGATGGTGTTCATTTGATTTACTGGTTACAAATCTTGCTTGTCTGCTGGCTCATGTTTCTATTTCTGGTACTTTATAAAGATAACTGCTGCTATCACTATCTGTTGCACTACATACCCTACCATCCAGTAAAAAAATAATATCCATGTAGTCAGGTCCCAAAGTGACTGCAGGATTGTGTTTTTTTTTATTCTGTTTGCTTATAACTTTGATTTATCTCTGTGATCATCCCCTACTGTGTTTATATTTATTTCATATACTAATCATTTTGGTTTGCTTGTTATCACTCCAGAAGGAAGGGTCACTGTCAGAGACCCCTTTCCTTATGACATTGACCACATCTTTTCTTTCCTTTTCTTCCAATTACCACTACCGCAGTCTACTATCCTCTAGCTTTTCCATTCTTTCTATATTAATGAACTGCTGCCTATGGCTCCCTTCCTGATGCTTAGTTAAAAAGCTATGGGAGATACGGGAAAATACCTGCTTCCCTGTCTGAAGTTTCAAGTGAATGAATGGGAGCTTCTGTTATAAACTAAATATTTCCCACGCATAAACATCCTGAAAATTCTAAAAAACTCCCACTACAGTGGGAAATACCATCAACTCCTGCAAATAACAAAGAGAGCAATGAAGACTCTTTATAAATAAGAAATATTTACTTTAGCAAAAATGATCTGTGTCACAAAAATAAGCCCTGAAGAGCACAAGGCAAAAGGCACAGAAGGCAATGTCTTCAAAATAGGCAATACCAAAAGCAAACACAGTTACACTACAAAGAATGGGCAAAGCACAGAACAAAACAAAATTTAGTAAATCAAAAAATATCAAAAGAGCAAAAACACTGGAGAACTCACCAACACTCTTGTGCATAGGTTCTTAAACTATAGGTCACTACCCAGTGTTGACTGAATTTGGGTTATGCAGAGTTGTGGCTCACAATAAAATTCAAAAGGAAAGATTCATGTCCATTTTTCAGAGTATCTTGTGATGGGTTTGTTGGTACAACCTGTGTCAGGAATTCTACAAGGGTGAACCAACACAGTACAACCTGCACTGGCAATTCTCTACGGGGGATCCCCTACCCGAAATGATGGTCAGCTGCAATTTTCCAAGGGAGGTGAATTTTAAATTGAATCTCACTTACAAAACACAGGCCTTCACCGAATTCATACAAATTTGTATTTGAATCAGAACATAAAATTCATAAAAATTAAATTAAACTTAATTGAATCACAAATAAGAAATATATAACAAATTGTTTTTAGTTATATTCAGCAAAGGTATACCCTCAAGAAAGGTATACAGTGTACATATAATCTTTTAAAACCAAATCAGTTGCAGAGAGTGGAGAATAGTTTTACTATCTGCACATTGTATGTTGTCTATCCTAGCATTTTATTTTCCTTAGCGTGGAAAAAAAACTTCTTCATTGCTTCTTTGAATGGAAACACCTGTGACTGGATTACCATTTAATGATATTCTGAGACAAACTGCAATGTGTTTCTTCTTGAGTTAATTCTTGAGATTACCTTAAGTAAACTGTAGAGCATCACTAATTACACGATTGTTTCTGTGTTTTCACACTAATTCTAATATTGGTTTGTGTGACATGGTACAAGGTTGGGTGGTGTTGTGTAATAGAGTCTCATTCATGGCCAGAAAAGTGTGAGGCCTACAAAATGAGCTACAAAGCAGACCAAGATACACCTTGATTCTAAGAATGTTGTGACACAGGAGTCCCAAAAGCACATAATTTCCATAAATACTTTCACAAGTTGCTATCTGGGGGGGAATCACCATCCAAGCCTCTAACTAGATAGAAAAGTGGCTTAGAAGAATCTTTATAAAAGATTTATTTTAAGAAAAAAACTTCTGTAGTCCAAGAAACTCCTAAGAGCACAAAAGGAATTACCTCAGAAGGCAAGGCAATCCACAGCAAACACATTCCCAGTACAGAACCACATGGTGAAGTTAACAAACACTGCATAGGTTCAAGTCAGTCAGTTAGTCAGTCATTATCCAACCTGCTATATCCTAACACAGGGTCACGGGGGTCTGCTGGAGCCAATCCCAGCTAGCACAGGGCACAAGGCAGGAACAAATCCTGGGCAGGGAGCCAGCCCACCACAGGGCACACACACACCAAGCACACATTAGGAACAATTTAGGATCGCCAATGCACCTAACCTGCATGTCTTTGGACAGTGGGAGGAAACTGGAGCACCCGGAGGAAACCCACGTAGACACAGGGAGAACATGCAAACTCCACGCAGAGAGGACCCGGGAAGTGAACCCAGGTCTCCTTACTGCGAGGCAGCAGTGCTACCACTGCGCCACTGTGCTGCCCGCATAGATTCAATAATCCAGGAAATAACAAAAGCAGTAAGACATGGAAAAACAGAAGTAAACAATCTCCTTGCTAGCACATTCGAAATCAGCCACCAGGAACTATAGAAGGGCCTCTAAAATATAGGGTGGAGGGCAGTTCCAGGCGGTGAATACAAGGTGACCCTGCCTATTGGGGAACAACCCATAAAAAACATGGGACATAAAGGAAACACAAAGAATAATGCACATAATAAACAGATGAAACATTAATATAAATACATAGCTCAAAAATGGACAAAACAGACAAGAAACATGACTTTGACCCCCAGCCAGGGGAGAAATGCTGACTGAAACATGACAATGACAGCCAGTCCTTAACTACTAACTACAGGCTTTGACATGCTCAGCTCCACAATTAAAAAGTGGTTTTGGAAGTTCAAAACCGGGACAGAAAAGTCCTAGAAATAGACCAGAAATGCCCTACAAGGGAAAGGGTAACTGTAAACCTCTGGCTTGTGAACAACGGGCCAACAACAAATCTTTATATAATGAAGATTTATTAACTAAAATAGAAAAAATATAACAAAATGCTTAAAAAGATAAAATGAATTTGCCTAAAAGGCAATCCAAAGGCAAAGAAGTCTAAAATCACAATCCAATTATAAAATTAAATAACAGAAAAGAAAAACCCAGTAAAGCAGAATAATCACAAAATAATAATACTCAGACACAAACACAATGATCCCCTAGTGGGTCTCTGTCTGTCTCTGCAATATAAAGCCAGAAGGAGGACTAAGCAGTAGTGTCATTACAGTGACCACGCCTTCCAGGGCTCCACCCACAAAGTACAGGGTATGGCAGTACAATTAAAGTGAAAGAGCACAAATAATAAATAAAACTAACCAAAATAACATACAAGCTTGAAAAATAATAATACAAAACTAACAAAGACAATCCTCCCTGTGTGGAGTTTGCATGTTCTCCTTGTGTCTGTGTGGGTTTCTTCCGGGTGCTCCGGTTTCCTCCCACATTCCAAAGACATGCAGGTTATAAGCATTGGTGATCCTAAATTGTCCCTAGTGTGTGCTTGGTGTGTGAGTGTGTGTGTGTGTGCCCTTTGGTAGGCTGGCGCCCTGCCTGGGGTTTGTTTCTGTCTTGCGCCCTGTGCTGTCTGGGATTGGCTCCAGCAGACCCCTGTGACCCTGTGTTAGGATATAGCGGGTTGGACAATGACTGACTGACTGACTGACTGACAAACAAAGACAACAGTACAGCAAATAAATGCACACAACAGGCGGGTCAATTTGACAGCCAATCAAGGTAAACGATGCCGGAACAAAAACAGGAGTGCTGTGCAAAACTACACAAACATCTTAGACAACTCTGTTACAATGTGCTCACTTCAAATATTCATGGCAATTTAATAAATTAATGCACTTCAAAATTGATGCCGTAATGCCTTTAACATCCCCTCACCACTGCTGCAACACTCTGGAGTTGGCGCCTATGGATTACTGTGCAGCCTGCCTCATAATTTCAATGGTGGCAGCACATTGCTGTATAATAGGTCAATATTTGGTATTTGTAGAAACAGTGTTAATGCAATATATTGTTAAATATTGTAGAAGACTGTCTGACACACAGTTGTCATAAATTAAATCCACTGCCCTTACAGGTGTCCACATTTTGCTGTATGAATACATTGAATTTCATGTATTTCAGGTGGACTTTTTTGCTGTTGATCAACATAAAAATGCCCCTGGGACAATTAAGCTCTACAAATCCTTGTCAATTAAATATAAAATAAAACAAAAATAGATATTTATCCATTTGCTATGCCACACCTAAAACAAAAATAGATATTTATCCCTTTGCTATGACACACCTAAATAGGTTCAGGTGCAACTAATCTTCTTTAGATGTAGCCCAAATCCTTGGAATTAACAAGTTTTTTAAAGTTTCCATTCAGAAGTTTCACTTTATAAGTTTCATTTAAATGCACTAATCTCTGGGAAGTCCCGCAGTTGGTTAGTAAAATTCTTGACAAAAATGACAACAAGAAAAGAAACAAATTATGCTACTGGAAACCACCACATAAAAATTTCCAAGTCATTGAAAATGCCTGAAATGGAGCATTTATAACATAACTGTGATACTGAATGCAACAGGGTATGATCTAAGGCTGAGTGTCTCGGTTAGTGTTCCAATAAAGGGAAATGGTAACCTTAAATGAATTAGAGCATTCCACAGCTAAAATAATTGACAGTGTGAAAAAATTCTCCTAGACCCAGTATGGGACAGGAGAACCTGGTTGGAAGTAGGAGGCACGAGAAGATGGTGCACAGCTGAGTGGCATATAATGAGTCATATTTGTAATTACATTTATTTTCATAGTTTTAAAATTTTGCTATAATACCAGTATTAGAATACATACTTAAAATTTTCACCTATTGAACATTGCCTGCACACATGATTAATCCTCAGAACTAGAATAAGGTCCTAAACAAGGAGTCAGATCATTCATGCTACATTATTAGTACGCTGTAGACAACTGGTTACACATGTCAAACTAACAATGACAACAAAAAAAAAAAATAGAAAATGACACAACCAAAATGTCTCCTTGATATCAAGGAATCCTAATCATCAACAAACTCAATTTAAATTTGGTGCCCGGATTATGTGTTAAAACACACACCGATAAAAGATATACCTGGGGATTGTCATCTGTCCCAAATTCCCCTGCCCTTCTTTGTTTAGTTTTTGGTCTGGGTTGTCTGATTTTCTTACTTCTAACCTTTCTTTTAGCACCTCCAGCAACAATTGCTGCTAAAGTTGCCCTTAACTCTTGTTGGAAACCCCCTGATTCCTTTTCTCTTTCTGTCTGGAAGTCTTCTTTTTTAAATCAGATCCTTATTTAGTTGTCAGCAGTAAGGATCAATAAGGCATCTGGCTCTTATATTGAATAATTGACTGACAGTCGGTCTAAGCACAAATGTCCCCTGGTCCTATCCTTAGCTTTTCTTCTTCTTAATGGGGCTGGTGTTGTTCTGTTCCTTCTCTTGCTACTCCTAATGAGATCCTTTATTCTTTTGTTGCTGCTCTCAGTTTTAAGGAAGCAGGATTCTGTTGTGTTACGAGGTGGCAGGGTGGGCTATAGGCACCAAGCATTGGGTTTTACGTTATTGCAGTTCTTGTCAAAATGGCTTGCATTCCATTTTAAAGTGCTGGATTTGTATTTCAATAAAAATTTAATTACAAAAAAAAGAAAAGGACACAACCAAATACATGTACGGTCTGATATTTTTTTTTATCAAATCACTTAACAATGTTACTGAGAACATCATTGACAGCTGAGGTATAATTAACAGTAACAGAATTTAAAAATAGTCTTTTTTCCTGGTGGAGCCAAATTCCTCATTGCTTGTCTAACTTTTGTACTTTTCACTTGAAGAAATTTTTCACACAGTGCATGCTTTCCTGCATACATGTTAACATGTGTGAATTTTAGAATTACAGAGTACAATTATATACAGTGTAAAATGAGATGGCATTAGACGGAGGTTCTGGCAATGATGGAGGGTGTGTGTGTTCCTGGATGGAGCTATAAAATTGATGTAAATGTCACAATCTCTCGATACGCTTGGTGGCAGTGCTACTGGGATGCTACACCCAGGGGTAGGCAACGTCGGTCCTGGAGTGCCACAGTATGTGCAGGTTTTTGTTCCAACCCAGTTCCTTAACGAGAACTCAATTACTGCTGATGAAGCACATATTGCTTAAGTGACATTTTAATGCTTCATTTTAGTGGTCTCGCTTGTTAAGGTTCTCCAACCTTAATTGCTTATTTCAATCTTAAACTGCTGCATTCAGTGTTTTAATTGCTCCTTATTAGCAATAAGATGTAAAACAGGGGTAGGCAATGTCGGTCCTGGTGAGCCGCAGTGGCTACAGGTTTTCATTCAACCCAATTGCTTAATTAGAAACCAATCATTGCCAATCTCAGACCTTATTTAATTTTATGGCTTGTTAGTCTGTGCAATGTAAGGCTTTTATATTGTAGATTTTTTTCCTTTCCAAGGATATCATCCAAATGATTTGAAGCCTAAAACAGATCATTTTCAGTCTGTCACATTTTTCTATTAAGTGTTTTATTAAATCAAACCGTGCATGATGAACACACACAGATGTAATTGGAAAAAAGCTAGCTGGAGAACTGCTGGCTGCTTTGTCTTTTACATCTTATTGCTAATAAGGAGCAATTAAAACACTGAATGCAGCAGTTTAAGATTGAAATAAGCAATTAAGGTTGGAGAACCTTAACAAGCGAGACCACTAAAATGAAGCATTAAAATGTCACTTAAGCAATATGTGCTTCATCAGCAATAATTGAGTTCTCGTTAAGGAACTGGGTTGGAACAAAAACCTGCACATACTGTGGCACTCCAGGACCGACGTTGCCTACCCCTGCTACACCCATGCAGGTGCCCACAGGGTATGTTGGGAATTGTAGTCCAGCTGGGTGCCGCCAGAGGGAGATGTAGGGGATCACTGTCCCTCTTTGAGGAACTTTCACCTTCAACGGTGCAGAACTGTAGCACCAGAAGTGCTTTCAGGTTCAGCATAAAAAGGGGGCCACCACACCTCCAGAAAGAGCTGGAGTCAGGAGGAATTGGACAAGGAGTGTAAAAGAATAATTCATGTTGGTTCTGTTTAATATGTGCAGAGGAACATGCAAAAGGTATTTGAACATTAAGCAATTGCTATTTGAACCCATGAGTGTGCTGGTGAAATTTTGTCTGGGGTTTGGGGTGCTGTTATGACCCCTACTGGTCACAACATCTAGCTTCTCAGAACTATGCACAGAGCAATGTCTGCTGGAAGTAAAGTTAAAATAAATTAAAAGACTGGGCTAATAAATGTTACTCTCCTTTGTAATAATATGTCTTTGGTTACCCTACTACTAGAACCATTATTGTCCTAAGTGCTTTCCAGAACTAGTGTTTGTTGAGAGTGGATAAACATGTGACCATGAACAATCTGGGGAAACTCTACTCACTTCCAGGTGTTGATACTCTGCTGAAGAAAAGCCTGGTCTCCTAGACATCACACGAGAACATTATTTTTCCAGCAGCAGCAATAGGCACCTAAAACTGAACGAATGAAACAGAGGATTATCCCCTGAACTTAATGAATGCAATGTTGCATGCATTGTTGCATGACTTTTGAGGTGATATGAATTATTAAATTGTAAATCATAGTCAGGTAGGCAAGGTGTAGCACACTAACAGGTAAGATTTTTAAACAAAAAAATAGAGTAAAAAATATAGCAAACCTCAGGTATTTGTTTAAAGATCAAATGCAAGAAATGAACACCAAGAATTGGGCCACATCAGACAAAGCTTAAACTCAAAGCTTTAACCCTACTTTAGAAACTAGAAACTGGAAGCAATGCAACCAGAGGCACTGCAGAGACATGGCATTCTACCTGAGGTACCACAAGATACTGTCAGTTGTGTCGCAGTTACTGAGGCTGCACCCGACCTTAGGAGTTTTATTCATACACACAGCTAGAGAGGTGGTGGTAACAAGCAAAACCTGGTACACATCTTTATTTGGAAAAAGGCAAATTTGTGTTGTTACATGAACAACACTCAAAAAATATCTTTAACGTGATGGCACACCCTCACCTGAGGCCTGCATGATTTTAATTTTGTGTTTGTGTTTGCACTTTGGAGCTATCACAGACATGCCCATTACCCTGCTTTTCACTTGGCGTCAGCAATTACTTGGTAGGCACCAAGACTCCTGTCATCTGGATGTACTCTGTCACTAAGAGAGAAACCCTTTTGAAGTCCACAAAAGAGGTGAGATGCAGGAAAAGAGTCATCTTGTTGCAGGACAATAATGACACAATAATATAGATGAATTGTAAAAAGTAATGCAATGCATGATTAGATAGATAGATAGATAGATAGATAGATAGATAGATAGATAGATAGATAGATAGATAGATAGATAGATAGATAGATAGATAGATAGATAGATAGATAGATAGATAGATAGATTAAAATCATGTGTGCAGCTATAATAGTCCAAAATATCTGAACACAAAATAAAGGCGCTGCATTTAAGGATGTTAAGTCATAGGAGAACATTTTCTTGCTGTTACCCACAGTGCTTATTAGATTAACTTGCAACTCTGGAATGAATTGGTGTGAGTGTACTCTGTGATGGACTTGTGGACTTGAGGTTGATGGGATAGACCTCAGCCCCTGTAAAACCTTGAAATGGATGTGTGGGAACAGAAAAAAAATCATGAATAAAAAGTGTAAGTGTGGATGTGTGCAGAAGCTATGAAGAACTGGCAACCTGTTCAGGACTGTCTCCCAGCTTGTAATCACTGATGTTGGAATAGATTCCCAAGGTGCAGCCATGTACTGGATTAAGAGTATGAGACTGTTATGTTTAAAATATTTATAAATGAATAAGCAGTTTGGAAAAGAAGTAAATGAACAATGTGACCTGTAGGGGACATTGAAGCACCCCAAACCCCAGACACAACTCTACAGACACAAGTCCCGATTCAATTAAAAGGTTCATTTTATCCAATACCTTACAAAAGGCTTCTCAACACCATTTGCACCACCGCAATTCTTTCCTCTGCCTCTTTCTTTCTTCTCAACTCCTCTCATGTGAGCTTTGTCTGTCCTCCACACTCCACTCCAACTCACCTGGATGAGGTTGAGTGGTTCTTTTATGAATGATCTGGGAGCACTACTGGTGCTAGGGCATAGCCCACTGGATGCACATCCAGGTCAAACAGAAGTCCCTTAAAGTACGAATTACTAATCTTGGCAGATCCCCCTGGCAGCCCCCACGGACAGGGCTGCCACATGGGACTAGAGGTCCCAGCATGCCCTGCAGGTGTCTGTGTGGTAATCCTAACCCAGGTTTGCTGCCCTTTACCATATTGGGGGAGCCACTGGTATGAAAAGATTATCTCATCATGTCCCTCTAGTACACTGGCATTCTGGCCAGGTAAGGAACTTCAGTCCATCCCTGACAGGGTGCCACAATATTCACTCTGAAACAGGGACATCCTGCCAACCTCTCGGAAAAGGCAGGGAACAGCCTGCCTTTCTTCTCAGACATTCAGTATGGCAGCCTCCCAGCTAGGTAATGAATCATGCACCATCCCAGTCAGGAAGCCAGCCCACTCCTGCCTTCCATCACAACAAATAAATGCTGGAATCTGTTGTACTGAGCATTTCAGAGACATCGCCATCCCACATTTAAAGTGTGACTGTAGCTTCATTGGGGCACAAAAACACTTCTTTAGCTCAGTGGGCTAGATAACTGGTTTTTATAATTGGCTACTGGGTTCCACACTATAAGTATAAAAATTCAAGTCCAGTGGGGGATCAACCAGTGAAAGGTGTGGCATCAATCTAGCACAGTGTTGTAAGTATACATACAAGCTTTTTATTCTTTCTGTTGGTCAAATACACTTAAATTGCTAAATAAAAGTAATAATTGTTGGATTCCTTTTGTCAACTTAATTACAAATCTGTTTACTTTTTTGACATGATACAACCAGTGCAAATGACTTAAAACACTTCATTAAAAATGCATGACTAAATTGCTACTATCACAAAAACCAAATGAACCCTAGAATTAATATTTCATGAGGTTTCCATAATGCTGTTCCACTCAAGCAAAAGGGCAAAGCAAAAATTCACGTCATACTTTCAATAAATTGATTAGCAATAAAATATTTAAATTTACTTCATCAATAAAATTACCCAATGAATGCTTTGAAAAGAGTATTATTGTATTTTAAAAATGATCTTTTCATCCCATAATAATGAGAATGACTTTCGTTTGCATTAATGAATGAATGTTAGATAATTTCATCATACCAACCTTTACCCAAGTTAAGGGAGGAAATCTCTGTAAAATAGCAGTGCCATTCCTCCACTGAGCACATCCACTCTGTCACACTAGGCCAGGTAACGCAGCACATACATATTTGAAATGAGGTAGGAAAACTTCATATAGACACAGGAAGAACATATAAAGCTTGCACAGACTTTGACTGGGCTGGGATTCAATGACTCTATCCTAGAGTCATGAGGCAGTATGGAAAATAAAAATGTATGTATTAGCATAAATAGATATAAAAGTAATTAA
Source organism: Erpetoichthys calabaricus (assembly GCF_900747795.2). NCBI lineage: Eukaryota > Metazoa > Chordata > Cladistia > Polypteriformes > Polypteridae > Erpetoichthys > Erpetoichthys calabaricus. Next base: position 199,592,824 of record NC_041396.2, read on the forward strand.
CAGGTTCTGAAGCATTAGATTTAGCATAAATTAGACATGGCAAGCAAATAAGATATGTCAAGCAAATAGTTAAATAAAGACATTAGTCATATTGCATTTTCTAGTTAAGCTTGAAGCAAAATTACCAATATTGGGAAACTTAGAAAGATAGAGCAGGTAGAGAATGACAAACAGAAACTACCCAAGGACAACAGAAGGGGGAATAAGGAGAACACCTGTTGTTTGAAGGCTAGGAAGCAAGGAATGATACCAATGATGGAATACAGAAAGATGGTCATGGTATGCATGTGAGAAACCAGCTGGAATAGTGAGTCAGCAGAAACAGCAAAGGCATTGTTACAATGAGGTCAAGATGATGTAATGTATGGAAAATAAAATTAGTGTATTCATGTATTAGCATAAATAAATATAGAAAAATATATAAGCATTAACCTTAGTGCAGATATTAATGCAAGTCAGGCCTGCCAAGCAAATGATTAAATAAAAACACATGCCATATTTCTTTTTGATTAAAGCTTAGCAGCTAGCCAACAATATAAAATACGTTGAAAGCCAAGGAAGGGGAAATGATAAGAGAAAGCCCAAAAATGGGAGAAGGAACATCTGCCCGTCCGAGGCTAATCAAATAAACAAAAACAGAAAATAAAAATGAACAATAGACAGTAAAAATACCGGTGCAAGCTGCAGAAGGAAATCAGGAGATAATAATGGTTCCCATGAGAACTCGAGGTACCGGCTGGACAGGTGCAGAGGGGAGTCAGAGGGAACAGTGAATGAGCTAATTTGAGCAAGGTCGGGATGATAAGAAATAATTATATAAACTGTGATTTTTGGCCTGTTCAGTGCTCAGTCCAATTTGGCCATATTGGGTTGAGTATGTGTTATTATTATTGTTTTATTGCAATAAAACCACATACTCTGTTTGCCTATCCTATGTCTCCTAATAGCCTTCATTTCAGGTAAAAACCTCTTGGTGCGTCTTTTGCTCAGAAATTTTTGCCACAACAGCAGCAGCAGTTTCCACTAGGTTTCTGCCATTGTACTGTATCCATTTTTGTGCATACTCTCATACAACCTAGAATTGGTTTCTGTTTCACTTTACTGACTGAAAATGAGTTCTGTTTTCATCCACACAAGTTGATGTCTTTAATAATTACATTACTGGGACAGTGGTAAACTATGTTTCTATAAAAATGTATCTGTATGCATGTTTGTTGAGTGTGCTTGAAAAAATAGAGTGATGTCTTTATCATTGATTCCAGTCCAGCTCATTGCAAAGGCTGCTCCTCTCCACCTTCTTGAGTCCCATAAATGCAAAAAGCAGATTTAAATGGTGTTTTGTCATTTCGAATGATAAAATAATGTTACATTTTTAAACATTCTTAATCCATTTTATGGTCTTGTTTATTCTAATGGTTCTGGGACAAGATAGTGACAAATACTGAATGTGCCCATGCCTGTCCTAAGAGGACTGGGACAAGATAGAGACAAATCTTCCTTTAATTCAGTACCCTGTAGAAGCCCATTTGGAAGCAATTACAGCTTTGAGTCTTCTTGATCAAGTCTCTACAAGCTTAGCTTACCTGAATTTGGGTAGTTTATCCCATTTTTCCTGGAAGAATTTCTCATGTTCCCTTAAACAGAATGGAAAGTATCTATAAACTGCCATCTTCGTGTCTTTCCACACATGTTCAAGAGGGTTTAAGTCTTGGTTTTGGCTGGGTCACTCATGTATAGTCAGACACGTGTCCTGAAGCCATTCCAGCGTTATCTTGGCTACATGCTTTGGGTAACTGTCATTCTGAAAGGTGAATAGTTGTTTAGTCTGAAGTCACCTGCACTTTGGAACTGGTTTTCTTCAAGGATCTCTCTGTATTTGGCCGCATTCAACCTTCTGTTAATTCTGACTAGTCTCCCTGTCCCTGCTGCTCAGAAACACCTCCATAGCATGATGCTGCCACAACCATGCTTCACCATAGGGATGACATTAGGCAGGTAAGTTGTGCCTGGTTTTCACAAGACATAGCATTTGGAGTTCTGTCCGAAGTGTTCAATGTTTCTCATCAGACCAGAAAATCTTTTCCTTCAGAGTCCTTTAAATGTCATCAAGAGTAGCTCCTACCTAGCCACTCTATCATAAATGCCTGACTGATTGTACTTCCTACAGGTTCTCTCATCTTAGCTTCCTATAGTTCTGTTTATCAGTGTTGTAGTTTTCAGGGTAATGATTACCCAGGGCCCACTGGGTGGGGGACCCTCAAAGCCTGGAATGAAAACATTGTTTTTGTCTGTATTTTTTTTTATTATTTCCAAGTAATTGGTATCATACATACTGTACATATAAATTGTCCAGAATTATCGGGTGAGTTACTAATTTTTTTTTTTACAAAAATAGTAGAGTAAAATGCACAAAATAGTTTATTTCACCCCTGCACTAGATTGGTCTCCAATTATGCAAATGAGCAGAGTGCTGATATGCTGGAGTGCTGATTTGATTTCTGAAAGTAATCCATCATGTCCTTCACCAAGAAAAGGAAAATTTGGATTTCAGAAACAAATAGAAACAAATGAAAAAGAAAGAAAAAAATGAGGGAAAACTGCTGCTGACTCGTTTCTTTCATAAGAAAGGTTAGTGCAGCTAACACAAGGGATGTTGTCCGTGTTTAGTTTATGTAGCTTAAGTGTCACTTTCTACAGTTGTTTATCATTTCTTTGTAATTCAGTCATGATATTTTTACAGCTTTTGGCATATTTCCGACTTTTTTCCTCTCAAACTATTATTTTTGAGATAGGGGAGGGCTGCTGTAAACAGTCGCTACTAAACCTTGTGGTAATGGAGGCATGGCTAAAATGTTCTTAGTAAACTTCACCCAACTTATTTTTTTCAGCTTTCTATTTTTTTAATTATTCAGCCTTTTGATCTACATACTTTTGAACCACTACACTGTGGGCTTGGATATTTAATACACTTTTTATAGTATTTAATATATAATTGTATCTTGCATTTAATATACTGTACAGTATAGGCTGGCACATTTGGAAAGCTGGCTCTTTTTGTCCTTGTTTCTGCAAATGAAACATGTTCATAGTGAATTCTTGTGTAGTGGTCTTTTATTATATAGTATTATAAGCCTTTTCTAAATGTAGGGGTTAGAAAACCAAGATGGTATTTCTTTTGTTTTGTCTTAAACCTTAGGAGTGATAAATATTGATATATATTAAAATAAGCGTGAAGAAAATAATGTTTTCTTAAGCATGATACTTCAAGCAAACCTTATTTAATCATAGGGAAGTAATAGTGTTGAGAAAAGAGGTTTCAAACTATGCAGACATAAGCACATATCACAAATTATAACTTGTTTAAATATGGTATGAACATGGCACTAGAATACCATAATAGCCACTACAGATTGGCACAATTGTCGATTCAATTTTTTTTAAAAACAATTCAAAGGACATGTGACAAACATGAACCGGGAGGAAGGGGCCCACAGAGACTGGTTATGTATAGGGCCCAGAGTTCTGTGCTACACCCCTGCTCTGCTCAAGTGACCATTCTGTTCTTGATCACATCCCTAAATGATGCCCTTCTTCCCTGGTTATTTAGTTTGGCCCGTTGGCCAACTCTAGGAGTCCTGGTGGTTCCAGAATTCTTCATTTCACAATTACTGAGACCACTCAAAATTTTAGCTGCAGTTTTACATTCTTGCTCTGATCTATGCCTCACCATAATTTTATCACAGAGGTCTACAAAGAGTTCCTTTGACTTAATGACTTGTTTTTTGTCCTGATATGTAAACTGAATTCTGGAACATTATATACATGTCCAATCAATTCAAATTACCCCAGGTGGACTCCAATTGAAAAATGGATCGATGGATGGATGGACTCCAATCAAGTTTCTAGAAACATCTTAAGGAGAATTAAAGCAAACAATATGCACCTGACCACAATTTGGATTGCCACATCAAAAGGTGTGAATACTTACATGGATGACAAATTTCAGTTTTTGTTTTTTAATAATTTTGCAAACCTTTCTGTAAACTTATGTTTTAATTTTGTCATTATGAATTACTGAGTGAAGATTAAAATTAAATCTATAACATGATAAATTGTGTAGTAAGTGAAGGGGTCTGAAAACTTTCTGAATCCACTGTATGTGCACAAAAGGACACTGTTTTAATGTATTTTATTTTTCAGGTAATCTACATAAATTATTTTAAATGATAAGTGTAATATTTCCTTATTTATTTAGTTTATGTGTATTGTACAGCAAATATAATCAAAAATTAGTACAACACTATGATTTAATCTTTAATTGTTATATAAATATCTTAAATCCCATCCAGATTATCTTCCGGTCTAGGGCACAAAATAACCTAGCACCAGGACTGCGTGGGCCCCTGTGCTCCTGGGGAGACAGGCCAGTGCCCATGGTGCCCATATGTTAAGAGGTCTTCAATCTCCCAGTACAGTACATCAGAGTCTAAACTGCAGCAAGACCAGAACATAATCTGGATGGGATTTAAAGAAAACTCAATCAAGAAGTGGCTGCCCAGTGTGTGTATGCTTCTCTCAGAAAGAAGAAATGCAAAGGCAAATGTCCTCCAAACCTCACTCACAATGATGTTAGTAAGAGGGTGACTTCGCCTGATTCGTTATTTTGAATGTACAGCACTTTAATACTCGAGCTACACAAGCCGTACTTGCTAGCAAACAAAGTATTTTTCAATCAAAGTAGAGATCGCATTTTTAAAAACGTTTGTAATTTTATCCTATTTTGCTGATAATTTTATTAGTATTAGTAGACGCGTCATCATTAAGCATGTGGTTAACGGAGCTATATGAAGTAAACATGGATGATTTGTACACACATTTGTATTTAACAGGTAAGTAAACGTTAACTGCAAACAAAACAGAAAGACGACAGCGAGCCTGCCTGCCTGCTCCTCTTCGACCAGACCAGTCGATCTTTTGCTCCTTTTTACTCCAACAGTGAACAATCTTTTGCCGCTGTTTCCGGCATTTGTGTCTGTTTTCTTACAAACATGCTGAACCAGCTGAATGATCAGACACGTTTTTTTTTTTTTTTTTTGCTGATTTACAGTGTAACGGGTAAAGCTGAAGAGCGCCAACGTCACGATGGCCTGGGAGGAGCTACGCGAAGGGTGGTCGCATTCAGAAAAAGCAAGGCTGAAATAAAACAAACCAGAAAGCATCACAGTGCTGGGTGGATATTTACTAACCCATGGTGGAGTACGGGTTCTGCTAATCTTTTGTAGATGCGTTCCCTTGGTCTTTAAGGACTTGGTGAATGTTGGACTGCCAGTGCATATGCGGACTTTGCCCAGCGAGTTCGGGCTTCGTCGCCGATTCTGGGTTTGTGGTTTCAGGATGAGAGCAGACACCAGTGGAGCTGTCTGTTATGATCTGTGGAAGAACGTGAACGGTGACCTAATATGAGACACGGAAGAACAGCGTCGTCTTCAAAGCTGCAGGTAGGTGTACATGTTATATTTCCGCCATGCATACCGTCAGTCGCTGCTAAAATCCGTGCCTTTAGGGAGCTTCGTTTGTCGCACCGCTCGCTGAGCTCGATTTGCGTGTGTTCAGCAATGGGAGAGGCCAGCGCTAGGAGAAGACAGTGCAATCGGGGCCAAAAACATAAAGTCAATTGCGTCTCCCCGGGCTGGACTAACAACCCAACCTCAACGGTTGACTTTCGTTTGCACGTGCCACAGTGCTTTAGTCAGGTGCCAGCTTTACCTTGGAGCGCTCATAATTGCCCGATTAAAGCGACGCGAAATGTTACCCTGTGTTGTGTTTCGTATTCCACACGGTGGATGTTGCTCGTGTGCAGCCAAGAGGGGTTTACTGATTCGGATTTTGAGGTAATAGAAAAACGGTACATTGCGCGGCCACATCGCCTCACAAGGTGACTGTGTTGTACTGTATACACAGTCGTGCTGTTCAGAGCAGCAGCTTATGTAATACTTGGGGTTGAACTCGCCCTCTCCGCCTCCACTTCCTCCTCTTCAGTTCACTTTTTGAATGGTAAACCTGCCAGTGACTTTTCCGCGTCGGTGGGCGAAACAGCTGCCCCTCTGGCCCGTGTTGCTTTCAGCACTTACGTGAATAAACTGGCCTGGGACTCACCCGCGTAAAAGTGCTGTGTTTCACTCCAGACTTTCTTAATATCTTTAATTCATTTAGAAAATGGAATCGTCATGCATTGCTTGATATTGATCCCTCAAAACCTTTTATAATACAATTCCACAGATCCTTGAAAATTGCGTATAGGCAAGAAAACAAAATAACGGTTTCCACAGGTGTTACACCTTCTTTAAGCAAGACTATCCGCTGTCAAAGTCACTTAATACACTTCAGGGTGCGGCGGCAGGCGACGGTCCAAATGGGCAGCAAGGGAGGAATCAACCGAGGACAGAACACCAGTCTGAAAGTCTCCAGTCAGCCTGCCCAGTACGAATAATGTGAGGGGTACGGTATGAAAAAGACGCTCTTAAAAATTCTGGTTATTTAATGGCATTTTATGTTTTTTATCTGGGTTGTTACTCGTATCACCTTTGCTTGACATTTCATTCTTGGAAGGGTTCTTTGCATATGAAATTGGTTCTTTGTGCGTTGAAAAACTTCCTAATAAGTAGAAAAAACTGAAATCTTTCATCTGTGGTAGGCTATCTAGTAGGGCACTAACAGTTTAAGAAAACCTAGACTTAGCCTGTAATCAAGAGCCCTTTTCAAATTATAACTAGTGGCATTTTACAAATCTTTTGCTGGAACCTTCATGTGAATGGGTCTTTTGGGGACCCAAAACGGTTCTGCAGTGGCAGGAGTGTCTAACTGCACGGCTGCAGTGGATGCATATTTTCTTTTTAACTATTTTCTTAATTACTGACCATTTTCTGTTGCTAATTAATTCTTTTGCCTTCATTTTAATTGATTTGCAGTTTAAGACCCAGACCCTTTAATGGTTTTCTTTATTAGCAGTCAAACAATATGAGACACAAAACAAGCCAACACATGACCAGCTAACCTGCGTCCATCATACAATATTTGAGAATAAAGAAAGGTGTAGGTCTCAGTAATGTTGATCTGCTCAGGTCCACAAAACATTTTGATGGTCCTCTTTGAAAAAAGAAAATCAACACTTTTGGAAATCTTTGGTATGGCAGGATGAGAGCACCAGCATACCATGGAGTTAACATACCATGGAGTTAAATAATGGGTTTGGCTTCTAATTAAGAAACTGGTTGGAATGAAATTTTGGAGTTTATGCTCGTGACTTAGCTGGTCATCTGTTGGCTCACTTCACATCTCATTTGTGTGTGACTGCCATTTAAGAAAAAAAGAAGCAATTCAGAGGATTGAATCTTAAAAGATAAGGTAATTAAAAAAGGTAAAATATGTCAATTAACATTAGAAATTGGTCACTTAACTAAGAAAATGTCAGGAAGGAAAATCTGCAGCCACTGCCGCCCTCCAGGAGTGGAGCTGGACACCCCTGTCCTATTGCACTGCTCTGAAGAATAACTCTTGCACATACGTAATAACAGGGTGATGATTTGAACCTAGAGCTCTGGACCTGAAGACAGCAGTTTTAGAGATAGATAGATAGATAGATAGATAGATAGATAGATAGATAGATAGATAGATAGATAGATATGATAGATAGATAGATACTTTATTAATCCCAATGGGAAATTCACATTCTTCAGCAGCAGCATACTGATACAATAAATAATATTAAATTAAAGAATGATAATAATACAGGTGAAAAAAACAGACAATAACTATGTATAATGTTAAATATTAACGTTTTACCCCCCCCTGGTGGAATTAAAGAGTCGCATAGTTTGGGGGAGGAACGATCTCCTCAATCTGTCTGTGGAGCAGGACAGTGACAGCAGTCTGTCGCTGAAGCTGCTCTTCTGTCTGGAGATGACATTATTTAGTGGATGCAGTGGATTCTCCATAATTGATAGGAGCCTGCTGAGCGCCCTTTCGCTCTGCCACAGATGTTAAACTGTCCAGCTCCATGCCAACAATAGAGCCTGCCTTCCTCACCAGTTTGTCCAGGCGTGAGGCGTCTTTCCTCTTAATGCTGCCTCCCCAGCACACCACTGCGTAGAAGAGGGCGCTCGCCACAACTGTTTGATAGAACATCTGCAGCATCTTATTGCAGATGTTGAAGGAAGCCAGCCTTCTAAGGAAGTATAACCGGCTTTGTCCTTTCTTGCACAGCGCATCAGTATTGGCAGTCCAGTCTAATTTATCATCCAGCTGCACTCCCAGATATTTATAGGTCTGCACCATCTACACACAGTCACCTTTGATGATCACTGGGTCTATGAGGGGTCTGGGCCTCCTAAAATCCACCACCAGCTCCTTGGTTTTGCTGGTGTTCAGGTGTAGGTGGTTTGAGTCGGACCATTTAACAAAGTCATTGATTAGGTCCCTATACTCCTCCTCCAGCCCATTCCTGATACAGCCCACGATAGCAGTGTCATCAGCGAACTTTTGCACATGGCAGGACTCCGAGTTGTATTGGAAGTCCGATGTATATAGGCTGAACAGGACCGGAGAAAGTACAGTCCCTTGTGGCGCTCCTGTGTTGCTGACCACAATGTCAGACGTGCAGTTCCCAAGACGCACATACTGAGGTCTGTCTTTAAGATAGTCCACGATCCATGCCACTAGGTATGAATCTAATCCCATCTCTGTCAGCTTGTCCCTAAGGAGCAGAGGTTGGATTGTGTTGAAGGCGCTAGAGAAGTCTAGAAACATAATTCTTACAGCACCACTGCCTCTGTCCAAGTGAGAGAGGGATCGGTGTAGCATATAGATGATGGCATCTTCCGCTCCCACCTTCTCCTGATATGCAAACTGCAGAGGGTCAAGGGCGTGTTGAACCTGTGGCCTAAGGTGGTGAAGCAGCAGCCTCTCCATGGTCTTCATCACATGTGATGTCAGAGCAACAGGCCGAAAGTCATTCAGCTCACTAGGACGTGATACCTTTGGGACTGGGGTGATACAAGATGTTTTCCAAAGCCTCGGGACTCTCCCCTGTTCCAGGCTCAGGTTGAAGATGCGCTGTAGAGGACCCCCCAGCTCCGATGCACAGACCTTCAGCAGTCGTGGCGATACTCCATCTGGACCCGCTGCTTTGCTGGCACGAAGTCTCCTCAGCTCTCTGCTCACTTGCGCTGTTGTTATTATGGGTGGGGATGTTTTTCCTATGCTGGTATCAGCAGAAGGATGTGTGGAGGGGTGCAGTACTCCGAGGTGAGAGTGAGAGTGGGTTAGGGTGGTCAAACCTGTTAAAAAAGTTGTTCATTTGGTTTGCTCTCTTCACGTCTCTCTCAATGGTGGTACCCCGCTTCGAGCTGCAGCCAGTGATGATCTTCATCCCATCCCACACTTCCTTCATGCTGTTATTCTGCAACTTCTGCTCCAGCTTTCTCCTGTACTGCTTCTTCGCCGCCCTGAGTTGGACTCGGAGTTCCTTCTGCACGCGCTTGAGCTCATGCTGATCACCGTCTTTAAAAGCCCTTTTCTTCTGATTCTTCTTTTTAATGCCTATTCCCCAAAAAAAACAAAGATCATAAGGATGCAAGTCATTTATTTTCTGGCCTTGTTTATTTTGGTCGAGAAAATTTGTTTTTTGAAATTTATTTTTTATGAAGTTAGGAGTAAATACAAAGGTGTATATTCCTCACGTAATAGTAATTTTGATAGAAAAATTATTAGACAAGTTTCAAATATGTAAAACTCAGTAAGTACATGCATTTTTACTTTGTGTTTAAATAGGAACAGTTTTGCAAAATGAAATAAAATTCAAATCGTAAGAAGGGCTTTGAGGTGCAAATTTACACTTTTCTGAACCATTTGCAAAATGGATGTGGAGACAAAAATGGCACTCATGGTAATTTTGTTATATATTTATTTTTGCTAAGAAATTTCTTAATAGGGTGCAATATAGATTTTTATGACTGATTCTTATATGCTACTTTTCATCAGAAAATCAACTGATCTAAATCAGTCAATAAATAAACAGTGAAAACAGTTAATTTAATCTCAGTGAGTGATAGTACTTAATCAGGATGCAGTTAATCTTTTTGTTGGATGTAGCCCTACTCATCACGTGGCCTAAAGCAAGTCATTTTAATTGTATGTGTCTCTATTAAGTTGTTTTGGATACAGGAGTTAGATAAATATACAAAAATAATTTTGTAGACTTGCACAGCATGAATTATTTCATGTTTTTACACTGTGAATCATTCTTTTTGAGTCAAGTCAAGTTAGGGACCATGCACTGGTACAGTGCGTTGCCGCACCAACCACACGATGAAACAGCTCGGAATACCGGTTGGCAACCCCCCAGGCAGACACGCGGTCCAGTCCCACCCTTCGGAAATGACCCTCTATATGCCGCAGCCAGGTGTTACGTGGGCAATCCCTTGGCCTGGTCCAGCCACTCGGGACCCCAACAATGAGGATCCTACGAGCTGGATCACCCTCTGGGAATCTTGCCACATGGCCGTAGTGCCGTAGTTGACACTCCCTCACAATGCAGGTAATGTGCCCCATTCGGGACTTTCATTCTTTTTAAGTAAGATAAACATATTGCATCAACATGTGAAACTGTGGTGCTTACTGATCTAGGGTGTGAAAGAGCAGATGACACTTCCTTTGTTAATGGGTAGCTTTGTGCTCAACATCTGGTAGAGTCTGGCAGAGGTATCTTAACATTGATGTTTCACTGCCTTATTGACCAGAAGATCACTCATTTGAACAGCTGCTGTAAGTGATTTGCAACTTAAAGAAAAGAAGCAAATGTTCGATTAGTTGGTTACTTCTTTCCCAAGGAATTTAGCACCGTTATTACATGGAGAAGCCTTATTTCATTACAGTTACAATACCTGCACATACAGTATGTGCATCATTTTTTTTTTATTACAATGTTGACTCAGAAAAGCTTAAGAAATATAGAGTCATTCTTAAGAAAGGATTATTAATGCTTTACTATTCCCTTTATTATTATTTTGTAAAGAGAAAAGTCTCAATATGTATATTAATATAGCCAACTTTGAAACTGTTGATCATTTTCTTTGACACATCTTTAACATCTGTATAATAAAATGCTAATGTCTATGTTTCCATCCCCTGATTGGTCAGTTTGACTTTGGTCTGAATGGTTAGTTTGTCTGTGGTTGCTGAATCAAGCGTGATTAAGACAGGATTCACCTGGCAAGGGAATGGTGGTGGAAGCACACAAGGAAAGGTGTAAGAGGAACACTGAGAGTCATCGTAAAATATGGAAAATATCTGCAAATAGCTGAATGATATTTTCACAGTGGGTAATGATGGTCCATCCACCATTGTTCGTAGTCCAAAAGTGGGCAGGTGGCAAGCAATGCACCTCAAAATGACAGAGTCTAAGAAGCAGTCTTCATGGGAGCATGATTGAGGGAGGAAGAGGCAAGAGAGACTGAGACATATGAGGATACCAATGACAGGAATACTAAAGGTACATGTAGGGCAAGAGATATCAAATATTTTTAAACGTATTGTATTAACTATCTTCAGCAGGTGGCATAATTAGTTTGCCATTAGCCGCTGCAACCCCCCATGTCTAAAACACTGGTTTCATCTACGCACAATTTTAAGAATTTGGAAATGATTATATTAATTTATATGAACCATATAATATACATCAAGGCTTTGATTATAAGCAATGTCATTTATTGACAACACAGATCTTTCGTTTGTTCTTACTTCTACTGTAATGTGAAGATAACTAAAAAAAATTACTTTGGCTAAAAATAGATTCATGATTAACACCATGAAAATCAATTGTACTCTTTGTGTATTGTGTATGTTTTCGTGTTTTGAATGATTTCACATATTATTAAAAAAATCTTATATAAAGGAATCAAAGAGTAGCTCAGTAGTCAGGGCTGTACTCTCACAGATGTATCACCCTTGTGCTTGACAATTGTTTGCAGAGAGCTTGCGCATTCTCTCAGTGTCTGTACATTTTTCATGCTGTCTTTCCTCATCCCACAGATGTTCTTGTTTTTTGTCAATTCTAATTCAGTCTCATATTTGTGAGTGGGTCGTGCAATTAGACAACTCTCTTTATTCCTCTCTTTTCTGCCAGTTCAATTCTTACCTCAACTCACTCCCAGCTTGTGACTTAATATATCTATGGGATCAAGGCTGCTTTATGTATTTGAATTACTTTCAGGAGTCAAGAGTGGCACTAATATTGCAACTGATATTTCAGGCTAGAGCTTCCTTTTAGTTGTCCCTTGGTGATACACAGTAGTGTGCCTGAGCCATCTCTGTGTCTGTAGGTTAACATTGTAAAGATGCCATCTCTCTGTCAGAGATTTTGGGGATGTGGAGTGATAGCACTAACTTCACCCTGACTGCCCAGAGGGCGGCTGATGGAACGGCCCTTACAGATGACACTGCAGTTGTGACCCGCTGGGCTGGCTATTCCGGCAAGGACGTTGGATGTCTCTGGGTCCATGGTTCTTGAGGCTGATCCTCCAATTAGCTGTGAACCACCCAATCTCACTTAGATTACACAGATGGTGAACCAGCTGAGGGTAGGGAAGGCTGCAGGGATCTGTGGTATCTGGGGTGAACTTCTCCAGGCTGTCATCCTGGTATTGCAAGCAATCTTTGCTTCCATTTGGGAGGCTGACATCATCCCAACTGACTGGAAAACAGGACTTATAATCCCTGTCTGGAAAGGGAAGGATGATCGCCTGGATTTCAGCAACTACAGGAGGATAACACTGCTCTTGGTGCTGCGTAAGATCCTTATCAGGGTCGTCACTTGCTCACCTACCAGTGACTGAAGCAGTCTGGTTTTACGCCTAAGAAGTCTACCATCAACCGCATCCTGGCACTGAGTTTTTTCGCAGCCTTTGTTGAATTTCGTAAAGTGTTTGATTCAGTTTCATCGATCTGCTCTGTGGGACATCCTGAGACTTCGAGGGTTCCCCTTAAGGTTGCTGGATATCATGGCTGGCCTGTACATTGGAACTGTGAGTGCTGTACAGAGTGGAGGCAGAACCTCTGTGTTTTTCCCAGTTGATTTTGGGGTTTGTCAGGGGTGTGTTCTGGCTCCTACTCTGTCCATTGCTTGCATCAACTTGGTGTTGGGCAAGGTCATGGGGTCCAGTGGCTGTGGGGCATCTATTGGTGAAGAAAGATTCATTGATCTTGACTTTGCCTGCAATGCTCTGAGCTTTGTGGATTCAATGGAGGTTCTGATTTGGGCCCTCAAGAGATTGAGCAAGGAGTCTGAGTGTCTGTGCTTGCGAGTATCCTAGATAAAAACCAAGATCCAGGCCTTTAATGACCTCTTAGGTACAGCCATCAGCAGTGTGTCTATTTGTGGAGAGAGTGTCAACCTCGTCAAGAGATTTACCTACCTCGGCGGGTGACATTCACGTCTCTGGTGACTCTTCCTATGAAGTCAATAGATGGACTGGGAGAGCATGGGGGGTCATGAGGTTGCTGGAAAGGGGTGTGTGGCACTCCTGATACCTACGCAAAAGTACGAAGTCCAAGTCTTTGGAGTCCTGGTGCTTCTTGTCTTGCTATATGGTTACGAGACATGGACACTATCCAGTGACCTGAGATGAAGACTGGACTCCTTTGGTATGGTGTTTATTCGGAGAATCCTTGGGTACCGCTGGTTTGACTTTGTGTTGAATGAGCGGTTGTTCAGGGAGTCCCGATTGAGGCATATTACCTGCATTGTGAGGGAGCGTCAGGTATGGCACTACGGCCATGTGGCGCGATTCCCCGAGTGTGATCTGGCTCGCAGGATCCTCATTGTTGAGAACCCAAGTGGCTGGACCAGGTCAAGTGGACGTCCACTTAACACCTGGCTGCAGCAGATAGAGGGTAATTTCTAGAGGGTGGGACTAGACCAGGGGTAGGCAATGTCGGTCCTGGTGAGCCGCAGTGGCTACAGGTTTTCATTCCAACCCAATTGCTTAATTAGAAACCAATCATTGCCAATCTCAGACCTTATTTAATTTTATGGCTTGTTAGTCTGTGCAATGTAAGGCTCTTATATCGTAGATTTTTTTCCTTTCCAAGGATATCATCCAAATGATTTGAAGCCTAAAATAGATCATTTTCAGTCTGTCACATTTTTCTATTAAGTGTTTTATTAAATCAAACAGTGCATGATGAACACACACAGATGTAATTGGAAAAAAGCTAGCTGGAGAACTGCTGGCTGCTTTGTCTTTTACATCGTATTGCTAATAAGAAGCAATTAAAACACTGAATGCAGCAGTTTAAGTTTGAAATAAGCAATTAAGGTTGGAGAACCTTAACAAGCGAGACCACTAAAATGAAGCATCAAACTGTCACTTAAGCAATATGTGCTTCATCAGCAATAATTTAATTCTCATTAAGGAACTGGGTTGGAACAAAAACCTGCACACACTGCGGCTCTCCAGGACCGACATTGCCCACCCCTGGACTAGACCATGTGTCTGCCTGGGGGGTTGCCAACCACGATCACGAGCTGTTTTGTCGTGTGGTGGGTGTGGCAACAAGCAATTCCAGTGCATTTGCTATCTCTGTTTGCATCTGAGTCCTTAAACCTTTTTCATTCTTCCTGGATGTATTTAAGGAACCTACTATGTAGAGCAATGGTAAAAGGATATCCTTTTGCCTCCTGGGTTGCTCTGTTCCCCCCCCAAGTTTCTCTCTATTTCTCTCCGTGTTTCCTTTTTTCTTCTTTCTAGGTGTCCATGCTTTTAGCCCATTTGTGCTATGCAGTAGAGTAATAGGGCCTCTTTCCTTCTGTTGGTGCCATTCCTTCCTGCAGTGTAATCACTGTACCTGTTATTCCTTTTTCATAAGACTTGCTAGGACACTCCCCACAGACCTGTGCTGACCCTTCCAGATGTTACCCTTATTATGATTTAACCCCAGGGGGAAAGCCGAATCTGCAAAAATGCCTTGCCCAACACAGCATGTTGTATATCTAAATGAACATATTAATTTGAGAAATTTAAAAACCTGAAAAATAAAATGAAAAAATATAAAAAAAAAATAGATCGAAACAAAATTCTTAGCCAAATTAACACATTCAAAAATCAGAATTTTATTAACAAGCAAAAAGTTGAAAAACCCAAAAATGTAATATTCAAACTATGACTTTTACAAAGAATGACACAGAGGGGAGTCCAAGGCAACAACTGTGCAGAGCTAATGCCACAGCAATGTGGCTATGTCTGCAGGTGCCATGAATAAGACTCTTAGGTAATACCTGACTGAACACCTGGGAGCCTTAAACAAGTCGTTTTGGGGAATAGGACAGGGGTATAATCACATCCATCTATCTATCTATCTATCTATCTATCTATCTATCTATCTATCTATCTATCTATCTATCTATCTATCTATCTATCTATCTATCTATCTATCTATCTATCTATCTATCTATCATATAACATGCATCCAGCTATTTTGAGAACCTGTTTATTCATACTGAGTGTCTCTCCCCAGCATTCTTTGTATATTTAGTTAACCATACACAAGTGTATATAGCAACAGCCACCATCCATCCATCCATTTTCCCAACCCGCTGAATCCGAACACAGGGTCACGGGGGTCCTGCTGGAGCCAATCCCGGCCAACACAGGGCACAAGGCAGGAACCAATCCTGGGGCAGGGTGCCAACCCACCACAGGACACACACAAACACACCCACACACCAAGCACACACTAGGGCCAATTTAGAATCACCAATCCACCTAACCATCCACAGCCAAACAAATTTGTTATCCTGAACAAGGTCAACAGTTCGTCTTTCTAGAACAAGAAAATGGCTACAGCGGATGTAGAAAATCATTTTTCCAACCAGTTCTTCCTATTGTTATCTACTTCATTATGATAATGAAATGCACACTAATATAAGGGTGGATAATATGGTATAAAGTCACCTTACAATACATGGCAAATAATTTAAGATAAATATAAATGAATATAGAATATACACTAACTGCATACAGTATATTCCATGATTATTATAATTATAGGCTCTGGATCCCTGCAATCTTGAACTGCTTAGTTGTATGGACTTTACAAATTTAAATTCTGTACAACTAATGTTGACATGGAAATAAAGTGCCCTGCATGCTACAATTTAAATTTTCTTTAATAAAAGAAACCGCAGACCTATAAGTTGACTTTGCATTTCCCATATCTTTTGATAAAGTGGTTATTTCATCAAAATTGAAAGAGTTTGAATTGTCCCAGTGTGAATGAGTGTCAGTGTGTAAAAGTGTATTGCGATAGTGTAGCAGCTCACCCAAGGCTTGTTCCTATCATGTACCTGAAGCTAATGAGATAATCTGTAGCTCTCCATGACCCTGAACTGGAACATCACTTTCTGAAAATTAATGGATTGATAAATGGATGGATAAACAACTGTAGCCATCTGAAAACCTGTAAGGTTCGATTAAATATACATATATTTAATGGAAATGTTGACCTTTGGTAGCACTACAAAATTAGATTTATGGGTAAAATATATAGTCCTGACTTGGATATAGTATGTGAGTTCATAGAATTACGGAGAGATAAGTATAAAAACAAGTACATACAGTAGAATACATTTCTGTTGACTAAACAACCAATCAAGATTTTCATTGCTAGATAACATGTTCCAAAGTACATGGAGGTTACTCACGAGGCTCTTAGAAAATCATCTGAAGCTGCAGATGATTAATTTTTCACAGATGTTCATACTCCCTTGCTTCTTTATCTTGCCTTTCAGTCAGTGATAATCATTAAACATAAATGATGAATCAAAAAAGGTGACTTGTTCCCCCTCCTGTCTTCTATTCTGTCACTGCCTACTGCATGTTATATTCTCTCCATTCACATTATATTTATCAAATGTATACATACAGAGACGTGCAATAAATAAAGCATTTTTAGTATTACTTTATATTTGACCGACACCTTTATTCAAAGTGGCTTACAAGATAAGAGTACATACAACACAATCGGTCCAAATCCTGGCAAGGTCTGTTTGGAGTTAACACATACTTTTTGGTTTTTGTAGGTTTTTCTCTGGGTACATCACAAAGCAGTGGATGTTTGGTTAATTGGTGATTCCATATGAGTGAGAGTGGATGTATGGGTGTGTGTGGACTAGAGTTTGATTTGTCAATACCAGCAGGATAGCACACTAGCACAATAGCTCTGCTTAAATAAAGTACAATGCAAATTGTAACAGTTTTTAGAAATGTGTTGGTAATAAACTCTCTTATTAAAATGTTGACACTTTCTTCCTTTTAGACCTACTTATTACTTTAGGGTCCCAACAGCTGGAGCCTATCCTACTGGTATTGACACATCAAATTCTAGTCCACATCCACCCATCTGTCCATTCTCACTCATATGGACTTAATTATCTTTTCAAATGGGTATTCATATATATACAGCATTAGTTTCCTTAATGTTGCTAATGTAATCTGTTTTTGTATTGTTAGAGTGCACTCTGTTCTTACGTGTGTGCATTTTCTTAATTTAAACAGTAGGTTAGTTTAAGAAAAAACATTTTCTGTGAGTGTTTTCTCGAGTTACTTTTTCTCACACATCTCAGTGGCTCATATGTTAGCTTAATTAGCAGTTTTCAACCATGTTATGTGCAAAGTGTTTATCCTGTATTTAATCCAGACTGGGTGCATTTTGTGACAAGTTTATAAGTTTTCCATGTTGTTAAATGAGGGACCATCAGTCTCCTGTTATGGTCCAAAGGACACATATTCTTACATACTGTTGGTGCCTGGATGGCTGTAGGTTGTCCAGCACAATCAGTAATAACAAAGGTAGCACACCCATCACTAAAGTGTGCACAGCGAGAGTCAAGGTTTTCATTCACCATTGTGTCATTGCTGAAATTTTCACAGCCGACACAAGACTCTGACACATTTTGTTTTCTTTCGCCAATAAAACCTAAAATTGCTGTTTATCAAGACATTGTTCTTGTTTCCCTCCAACAAGACATAACCTAAGAGTAGTGATGGGATATTCACAAATGCTTTGTTCTTTTTAAATGACTTTTTTCAGTGAGTCTTAACAATCAATTCAGTGAAGGTCAATGAGAGTGTTAAAGTAACTTCAGTAACTTAGTAGTTGATAGGCTCCTGTTAATGCCACATATTTTGAGTAGATGTGATTGACAACATTTTAAGTCAGTCTTATTTTTGAAACTTTGTTATGCAGACATATGCTGTATATTCGTCATCCATATATGTACTTTCCAAACACAAGTTACATAAACTTTTTTAGTGATAAAGTTAAAACTGGTGATTTGCTATGCACTTTTACAATCATTTGATATTTTAATCATGGGTAATATATATTAAAATGCATGTATGTAGTGTACACTAATTTTCATTTGAGAAAAAAGATAAAAAAAACTATAGGTTGGGCCAGTGACTGGCACTGCCCCCAGATGCAGCTCCTTTTGTGCCCACCCCTCCTTCGCTGTGCTCAGAGCAGCTTACTTGAATGCCTTTTGTTAGGACTTGGCTCTTAAGACAACATGCTTCGTGGAGATTTTTAGCCAGATTTTTACAATATGTTTTGAATGTACACACATGAGCAGCTGGTTAAACTAAGGTTTTTGCTTGACTGTTAAACTGTACCATTTGGTTAAAAAAAAGAAAAATCATGATCTTTACATTTGAATATCATTTTAAAACATTAATTACAATTAAATGATTTAATTGAAAAAAATTTCCCAGCCCCACCTTAAACAGATTCAGCAAGTTAACAAAATTTTACAAAACGACATAATCAGTAAATACGCACAATATGATATAGCATGGGCACCAATCTGTCAATCGATCCTGCAACTGTAGATTTTGAGTGAATTGCTAAAGACTGTTTTAATTCAAAGTACCTGTATATTCATCTCATTAATGGGGTTACATTTAGTGCTGGGTGGTATGACCAAAATTCTATATCACGGTATTTTTCTAAATTATTCCGGTTTCACGGTATTCAACAGTATTTTTTTCCCATGCATGAGTGGATGTTAACCAAATTTTCCACTGCAATTACTGCAGTAGACTGACTAAGAATAACCTATTCCACTGTCATGTGAACTGTACATTGTACAAAAAAAAAAAAAACATTTTAATGTACACACAAGTATTAATACAGGTTTGCAAGTCCCCATAAAGTGATAGTTTTCAAGGGGGTGGCGCTAATGAAGAGAAGGAATCACATTGCATGACAGATGCAGTCAAAATATAGAGCCTTTTTATTGAACAAATTTTGCAAACAACTTGAACTAAAATTTTGACAACATATTTTCAACCATCCAAAGAGGCATTTAGACTTAGTAAAATATCCAGAGTTGCTTGTCAAAAGTTGTATTGCACTGAACATGTCTTAGAAAAGGAATAAATAGTAAAAAATTTTTGTAAACCTACTACACTTTCTGTTAATGTTAACCATCTCTGTCCACTGACACGTTAAAGTGACTTTTTAAACAATTTTACCATCATTAAACTGCATAATATTTAAACTAGTAAATAATAACAATAAAATAAATAATAGTGCAACTTCCAATAATAATACTGTTACTTCCAAGACTTTAAACCCAGGTACATTACACAGTATTCACCAAATAAAAATAAAATAAAACAAGTGCAACTTGGTGATGTCATCTTTACCAAATGAACCATCTCATTAAGGCAAACTGCATTAATATGGACCTTGCTTCAAGCTAAGCTATATACTGTACATATAACAAAACTGAAACTTGCATTTATAATGCTATTTGTGGTATAGCCCTATGGAAGCATATTAGGGCCATGGTGAAGAAAAAAAAACTGTGTGTCGAGAATAAAGTCAACATCTTGACTTTATTCTCGACATTTCCACTTTAATCTCGACACTTATGTCAAGATTAAAGTCGAGATTTCCACTTTATTCTCATAGTTTATTTTGTCATTAAAGTACAATGTCGTAAACTAAACTTCATCCTAAAATCAATGTTTAATTTACTAGATTTTCTCTATCCCCGTCATAAGTTAATGTAGCACATTAAATGCTTTGTGTTAAGTGTTCCCCAACCCAGTTGTTAATCGCTATGTGCTTCTTAAACTGACTTCCTTTTGCACTAAGAGGAGGTGCAGGCAGCGATCGCCGCACAGAATACACTCACTTCATGATATTCCTGCTCTCTGAAAATTTAGAATGCTAAGATAAATACTTGATATCATTTTCATGATGAAATGCATTAAAGCATGTTTTAAACATGCACGGTGGCGTGGTGGTAGTGCTGCTCCCTCGCAGTAAGTGGTCCCCATGTGTACGTTCAGTGTAGAGAACTTTATGGCCGGTGTGATGAGGCTCCAAAAAACTGGATGTATGAATGGGTATCGCACAAGTTTATCTTAAATATTGTGTAAATGTTGGATTCGTGATCTGGTGGCCAGAGACACGAACACAGAATTCAATGGATGTTCTTCTGAGCGGGCTTTCTTTATTTCATGCGTGCTGTCTCTGTCTGACGTACCAAACCCCCATTTCCTATCCTTCCTTTTTCTTTCTCCACATAACTAATCACCAAACGATAAACGTCTTTGTGAAATTAAAACTAGTTATAAACTTAGACCACGGAGTGTTCAGAACGTTAAAAAAATCTTTGTTATACATGTTTAATTATGCCATCCATTCAGGGTTGCACCCATCCCAGCAAGCACTGTGTGCGAGGCAGGAGCAAATCCTGAATGGGGCACTAGCACATCGCAGGGTGATTACGAGTAGTACATACACTAGTAGGGTCAATATAGCAGAACAAAAACCCACATCCTACATGACTTTGAAAGGAAACTGAACCACGCCGAGTAAATCCACCAGATAAACATGCAAATTTAAGGCAAGGAACACCTGGGACATCCTTGCTGCGAGGCAGCAGTACAACCTCCACGCCACCGTGCCCCCACATGATTAATGCATGCTTTAATGCATTTCATCATGAAAATGATATCAAGTATTTATCTTAGCATTCTTAATGTTCAGGGAGCAGGAATATCATGAAATTAATTTATTCTGAGTGGTGATCGCTGCCTGTGCCTCCTCTTAGTGCAAGAGGAAGTCAGTTAAAGAATCACGTAGCGATTAACATGGCTCGGGGAACACTTAACACAAAGCATTTAATGTGCTACATAATTTATGACGGGGTTTGAGAAAATCTAGTAAATGAAATATTCATTTTAAGATGAAGTTTAGTTTACAATGTTCTACTTTAATGACAAATTACAAGAATAAAGTCAACATGTCAACTTTAATCTCGACGTAAATGGTGAGAATAAAGTATAAATGTTGAGAATAAGGTCAACATGCTGACTTTATTCTCGTCATAAGTGTTGAGATTAAAGTGGAAATGTCGAGAATAAATTCAGCATGTCATCACACTATTACACAGTACCCAGGTACATTACACAGTATTGGAAAAAAAATAAAACAAGTGCAACTTGGCTTGCAGTATTATCCAGTAGTATAGAAACAGTATTCAGACATTTGAAAATAATGTTCCACATCCGACCTTTTACAACCAAAGTATCTCAAGACAACAGACACGGCTCCTTTTTTTCGACAAAAGTTCTTCTGTGTCATCATGTTCAACTTTACCGTCTTCTTCAGTTTCAGAATGTTCTCTGTCCATTTTCACTGTTCAATACCCTCCACTAACGCATGTACTCCGCTGCATGCATGTTTAGCGGTGCAGCAGTGAAAAAGGTCCCCCCCTTAAACAGTTTCCTGCTGCGCCACTTTCCGAATGTTATTTAGTCTATTTAAACCGGTGTTGCGGTATAAGAAAAATCCATATCATAGCAAAAATAAAAAACGGTTTTTGGTATGAACCGGTATACCTCCCAGCACTAGTTACATTATAACTTGCCTTAAATTTCCACATATACTGTACTCTGCTGTTCAGCATAATGGATAAGTTGATGATTATAGTTTTCACATTCGCTCCTGTGATTATATTAGGTTAGTCAGTTTAATTCAAAAGTCTAAATATAATCTACATGATTAGACTTTATTGGGCTGCAAGTATATAGTTCAGATGTGAGTTATTTTAAGTTCATTTAAAATTACTACAAATCACAATAACACATTGCCACGAAACTCTAAATTTAAAACTGCCTCATCCTAAAATGGATTTGAATAAATATCTATCAACAGAAAACTAGAAATTACTAATTACTTTTATACTGTGTCCTCAGTTTTCTCTTTCTACCATCTACTGAAGAAAAAAAAGCAGCATGCGTTATAGAAAAATAAACTTATTTTCTTGTTTCATCATGGCTTGGCTATAGTGCATATTTTCATTTTCTTACTAAGTGTGCAAACAACATACTGCAAAAGCACATAAGGCTAAGTGTTTATTGGTTTTGCAAGCTTGCAATGTACAACGTGTATGCAGATGGATAAGGGCAATGGCTTTTTAAAATTATGTAAGACACTCTTTTGATATATCGTATCTCATCAGTCAGTTCCAGATTTATTATCTTGTGTACACATTATAATTACATTCCTGAACATTTAACAATTACACTCCACTGCAAGCAGTGCTTAATGTGGAACCAAATTACTGGCAGTACTCTGTTTAGTCTATGTTTTGTTCCTCCTCCCAATTCATTATTACAATTACATGACTGGATAGTGGGATCTGGATCCCCCTTGTAGGTCAAAGCGCATTTATATTAGTATATGATATCGAATGGAAGGGGGATACGTATGAAGCATTGAACACTGCTGGTATCGGCCTTCATCAAGTACTGCCCACAAGACCCAACAAGCACCTACAGGCAGACGCTTTCCTTTCTGGCACCCAAATCTCACTGCATTGGTTAAGTAAAATATAACATCACCAGGATAGGCTTTGGTTGCTCCGTGATGTTGCCCAGGTTAACTGGGTAAGGAAAACAGGTGGTGAATGAAAAACATTGTAACATTGCTGACAAGCTGCGTTAGCGTGAGGATCAGTCACCCACAGCATGAGCTGACACTTCATTATGCAGATGAGCGGCTTCAGGGGACTCTGTAAAAAGGGCAAACAAGACAAAGTCTCAAAAGAATTTCAGCTTGTGCTGCCACAGTGATCATTTTAAAAATAGTGATTTACCTTAAAAGAGCAATGTAAAAAGCAAGAACAATGGGTACTCATAGTCTGTGAGCTGCATTCTTCCTATTCAAACTTTGTGTGTGATGCGCTGATCAGGCTGCTCCCTCAGCTAAAGCATGCTCCTGCTAAAGTATAGCTAAACTCGTGAATCTCACACTTACTGCTGTGAATATGAGTGCCTGGCAGCTTTTTTGTTAGGTGTGATAGATTTATATGTAAAAACAAAGGGATGGCTGCAGTTGTGGTGCATTGAGGAAATTTATGCATGTGTTGATGACATCTATTTACATCAGTGATGTATATACAGTGCATCCGGAAAGTATTCACACCGCATCACTTTTTCCACATTTTGTTATGTTACAGCCTTATTCCAAAATGGATTAAATTAATTTTTTTCCTCAGAATTCTACACACAACACCCCATAATGACAACGTCAAAAAAGTTTACTTGAGGTTTTTGCAAATTTATTAAAAATAAAAAAATTGAGAAAGCACATGTACATAAGTATTCACAGCCTTTGCCATGAAGCTCAAAATTGAGCTCAGGTGCATTCTGTTTCCCCTGATCATCCTTGAGATGTTTCTGCAGCTTAATTGGAGTCCACCTGTGGTAAATTCAGTTGATTGGACATGATTTGGAAAGGCACACACCTGTCTATATAAGGTCCCATAGTTGACAGTTCATGTCAGAGCACAAACCAAGCATGAAGTCAAAGGAATTATCTGTAGACCTCTGAGACAGGATTGTCTCAAGGCACAAATCTGCGGAAGGTTACAGAAAAATTTCTGCTGCTTTGAAGGTCCCAATGAGCACAGTGGACTCCATCTTTCGTAAGTGGAAGAAGTTCGAAACCACCAGGACTCTTCCTAGAGCTGGCTGGCCATCTAAACTGAGCAATTGGGGGAGAAGGGCCTTAGTCAGGGAGGTGACCAAGAACCCGATGGTCACTCTGTCAGAGCTCCAGAGGTCCTCTGTGCAGAGAGGAGAACCTTCCAGAAGAACAACCATCTCTGCAGCAATCCACCAATCAGGCATGTATGGTAGAGTGGCCAGACGGAAGCCACTCCTTAGTAAAAGGCACATGGCAGCCCGCCAGGAGTTTGCCAAAAGGCACCTGAAGGACTCTAAGACCATGAGAAAGAAAATTCTCTGCTCTGATGAGACAAAGATTGAACTCTTTGGTGTGAATGCCAGACATCACGTTTGGAGGAAACCAGGCACCGCTCATCACCAGGCCAATACTATCCCTACAGTGAAGCATGGTGGTGGCAGCATCATGCTGTGCGGATGTTTTTCAGCGGCAGGGACTGGGAGACTAGTCAGGATAAAGGGAAAGATGACTGCAGCAATGTACAGAGACATCCTGGATGAAAACCTGCTCCAGAGCGCTTTTGACCTCAGACTGGGGCGACGGTTCATCTTTCAGTAGGACAACAACCCTAAGCACACAGCCAAGATATCAAAGGAGTGGCATCAGGACAACTCTGTGAATGTCATTGAGTGGCCCAGCCAGAGCCCAGACTTGAATCCCAGACTGGAGAGATCTTAAAATGGCTGTGCACCGATGCGTCCCATCCAACCTGATGGAGCTTGAGAGGTGCTGCAAAGAGGAATGGGCAAAACTGTCCAAGGATAGGTGTGCCAAGCTTGTGGCATCATATTCAAAAAGACTTGAGGCTGTAATTGCTGCCAAAGGTGCATCGACAAAGTATTGAGCAAAGGCTGTGAATACTTATGTACATGTGATTTCTCAGTTTTTTTATTTTTAATAAATTTGCAAAAACCTCAAGTAAACTTTTTTCACATTATCATTATGGGGTGTTGTGTGTAGAATTCTGAGGAAAAAAATGAATTTAATCCATTTTGGAATAAGGCTGTGATAACAAAATGTGGAAAAAGTGATGCGCTGTGAATACTTTCCGGATGCACTGTATACTGCTCAAAAAAAAATTGAAGGAATACTTTTTAATCAGAGTATAGCATCAAGTCAATGAAACGTCTGGGATACTGATCTGGTCAGTGAAGTAGCAGAGGGGCTTGTTAATCAGTTTCAGCTGCTTTGGTGTTAATGAAATTAACAAAAGGTACACTAGAGGGGCAACAATGAGATGACACCCAAAACAGGAATGGTTTAACAGATGGAGGCCACTGACATTTTTCCCTCCTCATCGTTTCTGACTGTTTTTTTTTACTAGTTTTGCATTTGGCTATGGTCAGTGTCACTACTAGTAGCATGAGGCGATACCTGGACCTACAGAGGCTGCACAGGTAGTCCAACTTCTCCAGGATGGCACATCAATATGTGCCATTGCTAGAAGGTTTGCTGTGTCTCCCAGCACAGTCTCAAGGGCACGAAGGAGATTCCAGTAGACAGGCAGTTACTCTAGGAGAGCTGGACAGGGCCATAGAAGGTCTAACCCATCAGCAGGACCGGTATCTGCTCCTTTGGGCAAGGAGGAACAGGATGAGCACTGGTAGAGCCCTACAAAATGACCTCCAGCAGGCCAGTGGTTTGAATGTCTCTGACCAAACAATCAGAAACAGACTTCATGAGAGTGGCCTGTGGGCCTAATGTCCCCTAGTGGGCCCTGTGCTCACTGCCCAGCACCATGGAGCTCGACTGGCATTTGCCAAAGAATACCTGAATTCGTAGTTCCACCACTGGCGCCCTGTGGTTTTCACAGATGAGAGCAGGTTCACCCTGAGCACATGTGACAGACGTGAAAGGGTCTGGAGAAGCCGTGGAGAACGTTATGCTGCCTGTAAAATCGTTCAGCATGACCGGTTTGGTGGTGGGTCAGTGATGGTCTGGGGAGGCACATCCATGGAGGGACGTACAGACCTCTACAGGCTAGACAACGGCACCTTGACTGCCATTAGGTATCAGGATAAAATCCTTGGGCCCATTGTCAGTCCCTATACTGGTGCAGTGGGTCCTGGGTTCTTCCTGGTGCACAACAATGCCCAGCCTCATGTGGCGAGAGTATGCAGGCAGTTCCTGGAGGATGAAGGAATTGATACAATTAACTGGCCCCCACGCTCTCCTGACCTAAATCCAATAGAACACCTCTGCGACGTTATGCTTCATTCCATGCGACGCTGCCAGGTTGCATCTCAGACTGTCCAGGAGCTCAGTGATGCCCTGGTCCAGATCTGGGAGAAGATCCCCAAGGACACAATCCGTTGTCTCATTAGGAGCGTGCCCTGATGTGGTCAGGCATGCAGACAAGCACGTGGGGGCCAGTCAGGCTACCGAGTATGATTTTGAGTTGCTGCAATGAAATTTCGGGATAAAAGTACCAGCCTGTCGCATCATTTTTTGTTTGATTTTCGGGTTGTCTTTGAATTCAGCCCTCTAAAGGTTGATAATTTTCAT
This sequence comes from Erpetoichthys calabaricus, assembly GCF_900747795.2. Taxonomy (NCBI): domain Eukaryota; kingdom Metazoa; phylum Chordata; class Cladistia; order Polypteriformes; family Polypteridae; genus Erpetoichthys; species Erpetoichthys calabaricus. Next base: position 199,619,428 of record NC_041396.2, read on the forward strand.
TCCCATCAAATGATGTGGCATCCTTTAGTTCCTAACACATTACCCAGTCCATATCAGTATAGATATCCAGCAGGATTTTTGTTCCCATTGAGATCTAATGTGTTTTCAAAGTGGTCCTTTAATTTTTTGGAGCAGTTTACCATCGACCACCAGCTCTATCCCTAGCAACTGGTTTAAATGTTTGATGATTAGGTTGCATCTGTCAGATACATTTTTTTATTAATTTTGCAGACTCAGGGTAGATATTGGTACACAATCATACTGGATTTCAATCACTTGCAAAATTAATTTGAACAGTTAAGCAAACAACAGATAGTTTTCTTTCTTATCATTAACAATGAAAAATTATTACCACATGTCCTGTTGTTATTTTAATAGCTTAACAGTTGACATTTTATGGCCTTTTCAAAGAACAGCAGTACTCTTTTTCAAATGCTTCAGCCAGAACACTTTTTTACACTGTTTAAGTTATAGCTTCACATGTGACAGGATTTTCTCTCACCATTAGCTTAGAAACAATGATTCTTATTCATGCATTATCTGAGAATACAGAAACATCTTTAAAGACTCGAAAATGTATTTGACTGCTCCTTTCTGTGCCTCTAAATTATGATCCATACCGCAATGAATTAAGTCAGGATTCTATACTGGATATCACCAAGTCTTTATTAAAAATAGCCCACCAATCGATTATCACAAAACTGTATTTCATGATATCTCAAATTATATAATTCACAAAACACAAAGCAGATACTCTATATTGAACTTGCATAACATTTACCTTTAGATGTCTCAGACTAATTTTGAGAAGTTCCCTGCTTATTCACTGCTTATTCCTTTCTAAGGTCATATAGGTTAATGGAAACATTTAGATCTTTCCTATTTAGTAACATTATACATTTAGATCCTTCCTATTTTGTAACTTTATAAAACAGAGTATATGTGCTTTTAAAACATTTTGAAATGCTTTTGGGATGAATCAACAACAACTTGTGACAGACAGGGAGCGCTACTGAGCCTTGACTTCAAACATAAGTGCACAAACACAGACAAGAGTACAAATAAAGTGTATTTTATTTTACTAAATACTTTCCACAGGTGCAATGCAGAATCACAAGCACCATCCAATATAATAATTCCTCCACTGTCCTCTAAGTAAGCCTTGTCCTCTACCTCCTGACTCCAACATGCCTGGATGAGTGGCTCTTTTTATGCCAGACCCAGGAGTAGCAGTGGAAGCTCCTTAAAATGTGTGAGTCCTCTTCCCACAGCTCCCCGTGGCAGCACCCATGTACACCAACAGGGCTGTTCATCAGGACTATAATGCCCAAGATGTCCTCTGGGTGTACAAAAAGAAGCTCTACCTGAGTTATGCTACCATCTGACGTATTGGGGAACTTTATAGCCCCAAGAGACATTTCTTCCCAGTGCTTCTGTTATATGTTCCCGACCAGGAAAGGTATCTGCAACTGCCAGAAACGCCTATCCTCCCATATCCTTCCCTTATGGCCTCCCATCCAGGTAAGGAATCACCCTCCTTCCTGTTAGGGATGCCAGTCTGTCCAAGTTGGCACCTTCAAACTGTAAGTCTGTTCCAAAATAAATAATTGGAATTAAGATATCTTATAAAGTACTGTAGTTGAGATATCCTCAAGCTAACTTATGTTTATGATATTTATTTTATAATGATTAATATAAAATTAATTAAAATATATTTTACAAATATTTTTATAGAATTCTCAAATGTATGTTGGGATATAAATTTACATTCATTTTTGTAATGGCATATTCACAGGAAGTTAATAAACGAGTATTGTCTTAATATTAAACAGAAGGGGAATCATTTTGAAATGCATGTGAGATATTTTAAAATGGGGTGGTGTTTTTTTTAGGGTATTTGAAATGTATTTGTAAGCTCTCTCTGTATCTGCATTAATTTTCACAACAAGTGTGCGCTCCAGTGGACTAATACTCCATTGCTTAATGTTACTAGGAAAGTGTCCTATCCCCCCCTCAACACAGTATTAGCAGAAGTGGGTTTGGACAAGTGAATGAAATTCAGTTTCAAATATCTTAAATTTGTTTCAAAGTATTTCAGAATAGCTTCCTGTCTATTTAAGAAGATTGTCAATTATGTTATTGAAACATGTAAAGACAAGACGGACGATCATAAATTGTCTGAGGCACTTCAAAGGCGATCCCTATATATTTAAAAGTGCGAAAGGCGCAAAAAAACGCATGTTAAGCGTAAACAGTTGAAACTTCTTCTTAGGTTCACAGAGTCTGTCCAAGATGGCTATGTTTCCGGTTTTGTTGGTTTTTGGAAGGAAGAGACGGGTCCAGGTAGAGTGACCCGGGAAGAGATGTAATGGTTGGAGGCACGTCAAACTTCCTTTCTGCAGAAGGAAAAGGAGAAGAGAAATCATTATTGATTAGCAACCTTATGTGTGAGGAGTAATATCCAAACCCTTAAGTTGTTCTCCAACCACACGCATGTGACACCTATTTAAAAAGTATGTTTTTTCATATCTTTTTTTAAGTCGAAATTTCAAACATGCTTAACTCATTTCAGATATCTAAGACCAGGCATGAAATTATTTCCAGATTTTGAAAAATTAATTTAGTAAACAAAACATTCAGTTGTATTTTAGATATTTCAGCCATACTGGAATAAAAAAAGACATGAAGCTATCAGTAAGGGGCAATAGAAATAAGGCACATTTTCAATTATCCAAAAGGTCAGCTAAATAAACAAATAAAAATATACAGTATTATATTAATCTTAGTCTCAGACCTACAATGATGTTCAGTTTTTTTCCATCTCTACATAGTCAAAAAAAAATGAGTACTTATATGTCTCCTTGTGGCTAGAGACTGTACTACAGTACCAACACAGTGAATACAAGGGGCTTGTTATAGTATATCACATGCAGAGACAACTGTTTTAATTGTACAGTAGACACAGTTGACAAGATCTTTATGAAGAGTCTATAGCTAATTAAACAAGCTAGAGGAAGGGAACATTTTCTTTAAAAGATTGGTACATTGAGTAGTGCTGCCATCTCTGTTTTTCACAGAGCTAGCGTCCTTGGTTGAAATCCTGCACTTGGAAGTTTCCTCCTCATGTCTGTAAGGATCTTCCCTCAGGTTCTCAGGTTTTCCTCAACTCCTCCCCATTAGTATCCCAAGTATGTCAACTGGACATTCTAAATTGGCCCAGTATTAGTGTGAGTATGGATGTGTAGGTGAGTGGGCCCTAAGAAGTACTAGTGATCTTTCCAGTGCTGCTCCTTGCCTCACACCTAATGCTGCTGGATGAGATCCACCCCTCCATAACCCTAAATTAGATTAAGTAGGTTTCACAATGTTATGTTTTATCCAGAATGTCTAACTGACTGCATGAAGACAAATGTAAGGTTACTCAAGAGGCCTGAAACATAGATAAATGTGGTAGGAGTCACTTTGTTAGGAAAATCTTCAAAAAGTTTCCATATTTCACTCACTGGGGAGTGAAGCATATTTATTTAAAGTGGAGTTCTTTAGATGGTGCTTAGTTTGTATCAACCTTGTAGGTTCTAATGTTTATCAGAGTCTTTAAATCATTTTAATGTCAACATTTCACTTTTTTTTTTTTTTTTTTGCAGATAATTTCACATGTAAAGGGAAGATTGAGAATTGAAATCCTCCGCCAGTAACATCTGGGACAAAACATAGATACATTAATAATGGAGAAGAAAGAACGAAAACCAGGATATTTTGCCAGGTATACCAAGAAGCCTTAGTGGATGGGGGGGGGGGGGGATGAGGAAGCAGGAAACATATTAGTTTATCAACAGAATGTAATGCTTTGTTTATCTGTGCTGCAGTATTTATTTTGAATAGATGCTCTGAAGATTTTGTCAAGGGAAATTTTATTTCTTTTTATGAGGGATTTTTTTTTAATTTTACTGATTTTATTAAAAGAAAACAACATTCCATACAATCATGTCAAACTTAACAAACCATAATTCAACCCCTGCCTGAGAGAAAGAGTGGAGAGACTACAACATGAGAAAATGTTTTAAAACAACAAAGAAAGGACAATGTCCTTTTCCCTGTTATAAATGCTTATTCTAAGATTTGATTAATTACTGTAGATCTTGCAATATTTTAAAAAAGTTTTGAACAGATCCTCTAGTTGAGAATTTAATATTTTTTTATTTCAAATAGTATAGAACATCAGTTACCCACTGACCTATAATAGGTGGGTTGTAATTCTTTCAGTTGAGCAAGATAAGTTTACGTGCTAGTTGTTTATTATAAGCAATTAGAATTAATTTGGCCTTCTCCACATTAAGCCCATTTGGGTGTACACCAAACATGGCTGTTAGGAATGATTGTGACACCAAGGCTGTCTGATAGGCATTCAAAGATTTTGATCCAGAATGATGTTAATTTGGTGTATGCCCAAAACATGTTGCCCCATGAGGCTGGAGCTAAATTCCAATGTTCACATGTTGAATCTTGCCCTGGAAACATTTTGGACAATTTTAACTGAGATAAATGTACTTGATGAAAGATTTTAAGTTGGATGATTGAATGTTTTGTGCATATGGGGCTGGTGTTTACTCTATGCATGGCTACCTCCCACTCCTTTTCAGAGATGCTAAGTGAAAGATCCTTTCCCCATCGTACCCTAGGATCTTTGAAAGTAAGAGACTTGAAAATGTTTTTATATATTGTTGAGATGCTGTCTGAGTCAAGACTGGTCATTGCCTCTGGAATAGAAAAGTGTGGGAGGATCATCTTTAAACTGGGTAGAATATAAGGACTTCTAGTACTCTCTAAATGTGTGGATTACATTTTATGGTCAGTGATTTTATCTCCATGTATGTTGGTAATTTCTGTTATTGTACTGCAAACTTTCTGCTTGTCGATTTGTTGAGCTAAGATATTATTAGCCTTCTGTGTTTGTAGTATTGACGTTGCGATTTAAAGATGAGCTATCAAGAGGTTAAATTCTGATTGCAGAACCTATCTTTTCCTATAAAGTGCCTCGTTTGGAGACTTATCATATTTGTGATCTATTTTGGTAATTTCATTAATTAGCTCTGACACATTCTTGTTTTTGTGGGAAAAATATGAAATAATCTGTCCTCCAATCCAATCTTTTTGCAACCAAAACTAGTCCTTACTTATTAAGGGAGTCTTCTGTAAAAAAAACATGTCTTGGCAACACTATCTTGTTAGGTGAGAAAATACTTTTTTTCTCTATAGATTGTGATTGAGGCCTTTGACATTCCAGCTCTCTTTTCTTCAGAAACATCCCCCCCCCCCCATGTTGAGGGATGGTTTTGAATCATTGATAAATTGATAATTGACTGATTTGTCTAATACAAAGTGTGAATTAGTTTAATTTGGGGTGTTCGTAAGAAATGTAAAAATTTAGTTCTTGAGGTAGGAAGTACATAATAAACAAGAATAGATGCGTCAAATATTGGAAATATTAAAATGTGTGCTTCAATTTAAATGTTTAAATAGTCTTGATTGTAGTACAAATTTGTCATTTTTGACCCTCTTGTAACTGAGTTTGCCCAAAATTACCAAAGTTCTGCAGCTTCAGCATGCTTCATGGGATTCTGGCAAAAGCTTGACACGTTGAAATGATTCCACAGACAAAATATCTTCGTTTTAAAAGCTTTAATAAAAATTCAAAGTAAATCAGTTCACACATAAATAGAGAGCAAAAAAGAAAAGTTCTTGTTAAGGTAAGGTTCTGTTTAAAGCTTATAAATCTTGTTTGTTTCTGTAAGTTCTTCATACAGCTGAACCATTTCTAAATGGTCAGAAAACTGTATGCTTATTCCACTTTAAAATGATCTAAAACGATACCTCAAATGTTTATGCTTGAAATTTGGCATTTTTAACCTTTTGCGGGTTTTCTCTTAAAGGTCTAGTACCACTTGGTCAAGAATCAATTATCAAAAATATTATCATTTGTGAACAGCAACCTCAAAATATCATCAAACAATGCTCTGTATGCCTAAATTACCAGTCCCTATCTTTAAAAGTATTTTGAAAAGGACTTTTATTTCTCTTATCCCTTTAGGGTGTGCCACTCTGCGGTCAGTTGATGTGGTATGCACAACTTTATGTCCTTTTGGTGAAGACACCTATTGGTTTACTCTTTATCATAACGGTATAATTTACTGTACAAATTTGGTCCAAAAGTGGCCAATGAATAAGGGCTTATTCTCCTTTCTGTTCTGTAATATAGAATTATGTGTATAGTGCAACTCCTTGCACATATGTTCAGTTATATAATATTTAAAAATATGTGTAACCACTGTTGTCAGTGAAGAATAAAATAATTTGAGATTGTATAAATTCAATATACAGTGGAACCTCGGGTCACGACTGTAATTCATTCCAAAACTCTGGTCCCAACCCAATTTGGTCATGACCCGAAGTAATTTCCCCCATAGGATTGTATGTAAATACAATTAATCCATTCCGGACTGTACGAGCTGTATGTAAATATATATATATTTTTTAAGATTTTTAAGCACAAAAATAGTTAATTATACCATAGAATGCACAGTGTAATCGTAAACTAAATGTGCTGCCTCACATGGATGAGTCAGATTCTGGAGGCAGCGAGCAAAACTTAGCAGTGGTGGAGACGGGGTGAAGAATTGTTGGTTTATTGTACCTTATTGTATTATTGTGGCTTATTCTATCTATCTATCTATCTATCTATCTATCTATCTATCTATCTATCTATCTATCTATCTATCTATCTATCTATCTATCTATCTATCTATCTATCTATCTATCTATCTATCTATCTATCTATCTATCTATTATTGGAGAGGTGATTGTGGAATGTGCTCCTTTATTTTATTTGTATAGTGTGTGCTGTATTACTGTGTCTGTGGTTTGTGGTCACAATATATACCATATGTTATCCTTATGTTATAAATAAATTGTATTATTTTGCTTGTTTCAACAAGTGTGTCTGGGTGATTTGTGAAATTAAACCTTCAGCCAAGTTTCAAGCTACAACAGAGAAAGTGAAAGTGTTAATGTAGACTCTCACCAGTTGTACTTTTAATATTTTGTATTCTTCATATTTTTGGTGTGTTGGCTGGAAGGAGAAACAGAGATTCAACAACATTTTACCTAAATTGGCATCATGAGTATAGATTTAACTTATGAAAGGCTGTATTTTATCTTCACTGCACTATCAATGTATTCCTACACTTTAGAACAATTTTCTTCATGCAGATTAAGATAGGTGTTTGCTCCCTGCAAAATGGCTGTTCCACCTACTAGAAACACAACATAATGGTGACTCTCCATCTAATTAGGTGCCCAGGCATTGCTTTGTTGTGTGGTGTTTTGCAGTAAACAGTTCATATGTATGAAGGAAGATTGAAGGCATACAGTATGGATTCGCTTTATACAGCCTGGAACCAGTTACTCAGTTCTGTATAAAATAATATATAAATCTGCACCCTGGAGCAATTACAAGGGACAAGATTTTTGTCGTGTATTAGTGTTTCCTACATATCTTATTTCACCCTCATAACCCCTACAGCTGCCACACAGACATATCACGCTGGGAGGGTCAGATTCACTCTGTTTTTATGAAATGCTTCTTCATCCTCTATGACTGCATGCTGACTCTTCTGTAACCTTATAGTTGAGTCTGTGACTCAGCATTCTCTACATCTTAATCATCAAATCACAGAATAAAATTAACTAAAAAATGCCATTTGAGTTCCTGGAACAAAGGGGATAAAAGTGCATAAGTATTCTTCCCAAGACATGTTATTTTGCTATTAAAAGATATTCATTTATGAAATGGATAAAGATGAATAACAGAACATAATAAAATGAACTATAACACTAGAAAACTAAGTTGCAGAATTTTGTTATAATTATAATAAGTAGGTTTGGAAAAAATAAATGAATGAATGATAAAGTAAGAATTGTAACTCTTTAGAATTATTAAATTTTTTTTTTATGAAATATGTATGAACTTTGCCATGGGTGAGATCTTTTCATCTGTCTGTTTTTAAAACTTACTTATTCCTATTCATGATGCTGGGGAGGCCGAGCCTATCCCAGCAGCATCCTGATTGTTGTTCTTTTTTACAAGGCTTATTGTCCCAAATATCGGCAATGCTGCAGACCTCTGTTTTGTGGTGAAAATACAACATTCCTACATTTCATTTTCTATTGATGGTGTCTTCCCACTTTTGTACATTCTGTGCTTTCTTTTTCATTTCATGTGGTTGTACTTGGTATCTTGATAAAGACATTGCTAAGACAAGACAAATCTCTTGAACATCACTTCTCAGCCTTGCACTTCAGTGGTAAAATGAGATTGTTCTTATGATCTGAATCCATCTCAGGTATTCAGAATGGAGTAAAGATCCATTTTGTGTATAATTTAACATATGTGTAACCTGCTTGTAATACTGAATATTAGTCATTACAGTGGAACCTCGGTTCACGAACGTCTCGGAACACGTACAAATTGGTTTACGACCAAAAAGTTTGCCAAACTTTTGCAAGTGTTCACGACCACACACTTGGTATACGAACAAGCCAGTTTCCCTTTCGGTTTGTGCATGCCGATGATTTCCGCACGTGTTCAATCTCTCCCTGTGCATTCCCTGTGCAGCGAGCAAGAAAGACACACACAGACACACGCGAGAGAGAGAGAGACACACACACACACACGTGCGTGCGAGAGAGAGAGAGAGAGACACACACACGCGAGAGAGAGACACACACACATGTGTGCAAGAGAGAGGGCTGGTGGCATAAGGGCTTGTTTTTAAAGAGACAGGTTCCAGCATTGTTTTAACCTCGTATTTAATGAAGACTTTTTTCTATTGGATTTTAACCTCCACTTCTCTTCTGTTTACAGCGATCGGTTCGTAGCGTGCTTTGTTGCAATGTTACTTTTCTTGGTGGTTTATTAAATTATGGATTTTTCAAATGTTCATTTTTTTTCCCTGTGCTTAAAAATCATTAAAAAAGTGTTTTTAGCAAGTGGTTTATAGCGCTATAATTAGTTTTCTCTGTTGTTCAAGGTTTTCTCAGTGTTATTCAATGTTTTTACATTTAGTTTACTATTACGCTGTACATTGTATGGTATAATTAACTATATTTGTGCTTAAAAATCTTTAAAAAAATATATTTACATACAGTTTGTACGGTCTTGAACGGATTAATTGTATTTATATACAATCCTATGGGGGAAATTACTTCGGTTCACGACCAAATCGGGTTACAACCAGAGTTTTGGAACAAATTATGGTTGTGAACCGAGGTTCCACTGTATATATCCATTTATTATTATTACCTGGGCTTTAGTCAGTCCTGGCAGTATTGTGTAGAGCACACACATGCATACACCCACAACAGCTCCTACGAGCCCAATATGGATTATTCAAGTAAAGTGGAGTACCTGGAAAAACACCCAAACCAGTATAGGAAAGACCTATAAATGCTACAAAATGACAAAGTCCACACATCAAATCAAGTCTCTTGGAGTTGTAAGTCAACACCACAACTTCTGTGCAGCTGTATTAGTACTAGTATAAGTACTAGTCACTTCATTAATTTAAGCCCGCTTATTTTTTCTTTTTTTTATGAAAACATAAGTAACTGAATCTGTACCTTTGATGAATGCATGTTTTATTACCCTGGCATATGAAACATATATTGTTTGCATGTTTCTTTGAGTAAAAGTGTCCACTAATTAAGTAAATGCAAATGTTTTATTTTTTATTATAATATTGATCATTCATGCCAGACTGTTCTTTTTTGGCCATGTCACAGGGAGGCAGAGCGTAATCTGGCACTGATTGGCATACATCAAAATTTTGCCCTTGATGAGATCACAATTTGCATTACAATGTTCTGACCCTTTTAACACTAGAATTACCAGAGGCTACGAAAAAACTCGTAGATCTGGCCCACCTTAAATCCGTTCGCACCTCTCCCTTAGCGTCTTTTGTCCTATAAATGTACCGATTAAGACAAGCAGCAAGCAGCCTGCTATTCCATCCCCCACCACCGCAGACCGTGTACAAACGTCTCCCAGCTCATGCTTTGATTGATTATCTGGGAGTCAAGTGCTGGAGTTTTAGAGTGGAAATAATAGATCGTTATTTGGAACACATGCATTTCATGTGTGTTCCGTTTCTACAATAATCTGTGTAAGCACATTGTTAAAAGAAATGTTTTTCATATTTTAGTAGTAAATGACGAAATGTTGGCATAAACTATATAATGTGTGAAGCCTGAAGTCCAAAGATCAAATAAACACTTTCACAAAAGGTTCAAGGACGATACAGCAGCTTCATTGGCGTAGCAGTAAGATTTGCTGACTTGTAATCAAGAGTCCCCAGTTCGATCCTGACTGCTTCCTATATATGACGTTTTCAGTAGTGAGCTGCTGTTATTGTTAATATTATACAGTACACACATACATTTGGTTTGCATCTGTAACAGATGGTGTACGTTTATAGGATTTGTAAAAGTTACTGTTTTTTTTTTTTTCACTTTTATTCTCTCAGTCACGATCACGATACATCCTACCGCCCCACCCAGGTATCTGACGCTGTTAGTTTTAATTTGAAACTGGGAGTAACTGTAGATATGAGTGGTATTTTGAGGCAATGGAACTGGGCATTCTCTGATCTGGAGGGATAAAAGCTGACACACAAACGCTGGTGAATCTGCCTTCTTCGTATATCACCGTCACTTGATTTTTTTTATTCAGTTTTATTGAGTGTTCCTGCTCATGCTGAATTAGTATGCGCCTTATGGTCTATGATGTCAAAAAAAAAAGAAAACCAGAGACATAATTATATATGATATTTGGAATTATTTATTTTATGACCTGTATAGTACATTTAGGAAAACATTGTGGCACGGATGCAACATTATTCATATTATTCAGATTCATTTGCATAACACCACATGTTTTTTTCCCCGATCTTGCCAGTCCCCACATGTTGCTGTTTTTTTTTGTAATCCAGGACATGCAGAGGCAACAATAGTACAGAGAGGTCAGTTCAGCGCTATATGTAATCATCACATTCAAATGTTAACAGTTCACACACATGCAAAGACCGTCCTCCCTACATTTACAACATGTATACCTGTTGCAATGCTCACACTTCTCTCTATGCTTTGGTTCCTATTACGTTGAAAGGGCACCTGTGTTATAGTAGGTTTTGTTATTTTTAATGTCATTGTTCTCTGTGCCTACTGTTATGGACTCATTCATACAGGCAGACCAAGTATGGTACACGGGGGCACAGCATCTTCATTTAGAATTGCCGAGCCAAGCACAGGACTAGAGAGCCAAAAGACAACTGGAGAATTGAATAGTCAGCCTAAAGACAGACTAGTATATTTTTGTCCTCTGTCAGCACATTATCCATGTTGGGAGAATGAGAACTGTATGTAGGCATTGTGCTATTCCTGTATTTTTGAAGGTGGGGTTTGAGTCCTTTCCTGTCCTTGTTTGGATCCAAGAGAAGGAGCCTGCACATGGAGCAACCCGAATATAAGGATGGACCTACGGCCAACACTTTGAAGCTGCCGGGCGGAAGATTATGTCTTCCGTCCGAGGCCGGGTGGAAGATTATGTCTTCCGTCCGGTGAAAATCCTTTCAGCGTAGTGACGAAAGATGGCAGACTGCGTAAGTCAAGACGCCCACATGCTTGAGAGTCTGTCATAAGCTTCCCATCTGTAATACCACGTGAAACCGTCAGTAAAGAGCTAGATTGCAATTGAAAAGAACACATTTCCAGAGAGCTAATGCCTCTTAAGGAAACAACCTGACACTGACTTACTTTACTTTCCTGGGGAAAGCGGCTGTCTTGAAACAGAATCTTCTCGATGTTGTATCCTCCTTTTCTTTTTCCATTACCTTTTCTAGTAAGATGCGACGACGAAGTTACTCTGCAAGGTGAGCCTTGAACACTCTTCTTTGCTCAGTGGCCTCCTTCCAATACAAGCAGGTTTGGGGATTTGGTGATGCTAGTGTATGTGTGTGCTTGTATTCACCTTTCGCTGAGATGATGCGTCGTCCAGGTATTGCTTCTGCCTCGCGCCCAGTCCAGCTAGCTGGATCGATGGATGTAATCATTAAACATCCTTCCTTTTCAGGGATATTGTGGCAAGGTGTCCTGGGAATTAAATGGATGTTTTGGGCTGTTCACAACACAGGGAAGCGAACGTTGTTTTCTCACTGTGATGATGTCTTGCACTGCCACCCGGTGGAATCCTCCAGATTTACGTAAAGTACGTGTGCATGTATAAACAGTACACTGCTTTTGTAGCAGTAGCATCCGCAGGTGCACGTGTTGCGTCACATGAAATATAAACCATCCTCAAGAGGATGCCAGCCCTATGCATGGCACTAAGCAATCATGTACAAACAGTAACCAAGTTAGAATTGTAGCTGCTGGAACTGTGAGGCTGAAGTCCTAATCACTGTGCCATCTTGATGCCTTTGTTACCACTTTCTTGAACTAAGTGTGGTATGAAAAGTAATAAGGTATATATTTTATGACTGAGTAAAGATACAAATAAGTTATTTAACATGTGAATCAAATCTTCATTGGTTGTTTTCCTACAAAATCTACATCCCATTTTTGCTTTTTCTAATGTTCTGGATGTCGGAATGTCCCTTGTACCAGAAATTAAAATGAACAAAAATAGAGAGGCAGTTGGGGCTTGAGAGATCTGTTCCTTCATTGAGAGTCACGATATAGGAGCTCCGTCCTGTGGTGTGCTATGGTCACAGAGTGATGCCTCTTTCAGGCGACCCTGTGATTTATAGACAGGAGACCGGAGCTCTCACTGGGTGTCTGTTCTGCACTGTGGATGGAATGGAAAAGGACATTATTAGTGTCTGCGCCTCCTCTCATCCCAGAGATGGATAGAAATATTAAATAATCAAGATTTTGTTCCTGCCCTCCTTTTGCTGCAAATATTTGTCACAGATTTCTTTTTCTAATGAATTGTGCAGTCTGCAGTAAAGTAATAAGATATTTATTAAAAAAAAGTCTGTAGCTTTTTAATTCCAAAAATAGGCTTGTTTCCTTATATTTACACACTAACACACAAACAATCAATGTTATACACAAATACAGTGCACGTCTACTGTAAAAGCACTCAGATGTCTGTCACATCACCTTTGATTTTAAAATCAAGACTCTATGGGAAGGGAGCCAAGAGCCGACAGAAAGGCTAAGTGCAAATATTGATTAGTTAAGCAAAAAGTTCCCATCAGCTCATAGTCTCGTCCTGGCAAGACCAAACAGAGCTGCTTTTTAGGATGCTGCAACTGACAAAGCTGTGTGAGGAGCTCTACACTTATGCCACTGATTACAGCTTTTACTGGTTAGTAGCCGTATTTCTCTTCCTGTTCTTGCTGCTCTTGTTTTAAAAATAGATAGACAAAGCAAATATTTTGCTTCTTATTTTGCTTATGGAGTAATTGTAAGTCAGAAATTTGCTAATTTATAGAACCAACAGTGGTTTATTCAGGTGCTTTCCTGGATTTTTTTCATTCAAGAACTGTGGTATCTTTTTAGATAGAATTGTAATTGTTTTTTCTTGCTGGATTGCTGGGCCATTGTTAAGTCCCTCCTGCAGTCTGCAGTGTGATGCACTGCTGCAAACTACTGTGTCTCAGACATATACGGTCTCGGATTAGGTTTTTTCAAGCATTTATGTCTGTGAGTTATCAAAAGAGTTTTCTTATTTTTTGGTAGATACATTGTGATTTTGTAAAGATGTACATTTTTCAAACACAATCCTGATGGCTAAATGCAGCAAGCTTTATGCTGTAATACGTAGGCTGAAAAGTTTCAGGTGGTATTGTTAGTTTTTTCAGTGAGTAATACACTTCACCTACCACTTTGTAACAATTCTCCTGGAACGGCATTCTAACATATCACAGCTGCCAGTTGGTTTCAATTTGAGCATAGGGTTTTGAAATAAGCTTCATGAGAGCATTACTGATAAAAATATCAGCACCATTCTCTTAGTGCATTCTTCAGTTGCATTTTTACTGCATGCTTTTATTCTGTGTTGTGCACTGGTAGCATTGTAAGTTTTTCCCTTTGTGGATTTTGCATATTCTCCCCATGTCTGTATGGGTATCTTTTGGGTGATCCAATTTTCTCCCACAGGCCAAAGATATGCAGGTTAAGTGAATTGGCATTGCTTGATTGGACCCTGATGTGTGTGTGTTTACCTGTGATGGACTGATAGACTGGGGCCCTGTCTAGAGATTGTTCCTGCCTTGCGCCTGATGATTTGGCTTCATCTGGAGGATGGATGGGTAGATGTTTAAATTCTAGCAAAAAAAGATTTGTTTAGGGTACATTTTCTTAAGAAAATGTAAAAAAATACAGGGAGTGGACAAGGCTTAAAAGGTGAATACCAGCCCTTACATTTTATTCAAATATTAAGAAAAAATAATATACTAATACTTGCCAATTTCTCATCCACATTTCCAGATGTGGACTTCATTAGCAAAAAAAAGTAGGCCACAACAAATATTATTCTCATTAGCAACCATCTGTATCCTTCTTGTGAAATCCAGCTGGAAGTATCTCCTGCATTTTATCATTATTTTCTTCTTGGCAGTCTATCCCTGGTGCATGGGGCATTGTCTGTCTTTAGATGACCAAACCACCTCTAGTGGAATATAATTTCTGCTGTGTGCCAAGTTTTCTTTGGATTGCTGAACTCCTAAATTTGTCTTGGAGGGATGACCCCAACAACACTTTACAGAAACATCAGTTTAACCTTATGTATTAAAGATCTCATTCTTTTGTTCATTAACCAAAGTTCATGACTATAGGCAAAGACACAATATAGGCTGACCCATACAGGCATTGTCCAAAGATTTGATGTCCATTTTACCAAAAATCACTGTTTAATACATTGTTTACAAGACTGATGAAACTGCACAATATATTAGTCAATAAACAGTGGTTGGGAACAAGACCCTGATGTAAATAAAATAAGACAGAATCAGAACAACAAACAATTTCTAACGAGTAAGCATGCTCATTGAGTAGATGGTGTGGTCAAAAAGAAGTCAAAACTTTGCTTGCACGGTGAAAAATACTAATGATTGTAGTGGTTACACAATTGTCTCCTGTAGAGAGCACAATGAAATTCTTACTTACATGTCTGATCAATTTGCATCATGTTGCAGAAGAATTTTATATGTGCTTTAAATGCACAGGTAACTTTATCAAATTGCCATGACATCAGTTGTCCCGAATCTGATTTGGTGAGGCTCAGGCAGTACAACATAACACAAGAATGATCAGCATTCACCAACTGTCCCCACACACGTTAGATATATTTGTCATGTTGTTGTACATGTAAGTGACTTTTAAAGTCAGGATGTTAATAATTACTGCAGTACAGATACATGCAGTGATAATAGCAAACTTGGAAAAGTTTCCATTATTGCCTAACCAAAAGTACACATTTTTACTGTCTGTGTGGCATTCCTTTTGGTTAATCTTGTTTCCTCCATCTTCATAAAAGACATAGCACATCATAAGTGGACTCATGTATGCCCTGTATTGTCTTCACATCCTAGAATGATTCCTTATATTCTCACCTCCTGTGAACAAACAGTGAGTAATGTGAGTTGACAAAATAAATGAGTAATATTCCTAATCAGCATTTTGGAGACATTCTAATACTTTAAATTATGTAATGCCAAATATTTAAAAGAAAGTGTTTTTTTTAATCTCAGGTTTATTTTTCTGTGAAAGCTAAGACAATTTTGTTATTTGTTTCTGACTTCAAGAGCTTGATATACCAATTTAGAAACACCCTACCACTATGAGAAGCATTACTGCTCCAATATACAATTTTGCAGTCCATTTTTTGACTAGTCACCAGTGAAGATGTACCATTTAGGATCTAAGGCAAGGGCAAATTGTAGATCACATGCCGAGTAAACACATATGTTCCTATGACATAGAGTATGCTATTTTTTGTATTGCCACAATGATGCAGTTATGTTAATAAAGATAGGATGTGACTGGGGTTTGAAACACACTGCAAAGACGCATGTCATCTCATTCAGTTCACATGCAGTGGTATAGGTAAAAGCTCTATGAGAAGTAAAACCTCACAAACATAATGTGCAGCTAAGTACTGACAATGTAATGTGGTCTAGAGGATTCACAGTAAAAGCATCAAAAAAACAGGGAGTTTCTGCAATGACTTTACTTAAAGGCAAACACTTTAATAACTGAACAAGATGGACTATACTGTAAATTAATCTTTTTAAAAAAAATTTATTGATTTTAATTAGAAACAGATAACATTCCATACAGTTAAGTCAAAATTTAACAAATCACAACAAAACAAAACTCAAACCCCCTCCCCCCCAGAGAAAAAGAGAGGAGCCAGCAACTGAAGCTACTTTATAAAAGGAGCAAGAAAAAAATGGTATCCTTTCTGCCGAAATGGAAGCTCATTCTAAAATGTTACTGATTAGATCCTGCCATATTTTAAAAATGTTTTGCACAGATCCTCTAAGTGAGAGTTTGATTTTATCCAATTTCAAATTGTATAGAACATCGGTTACCCACTGACTTAAGAATGGTGGGGTGTGATTCTTCCAGTTGAGCAAGATAAGTTTACATGCTAGTATTGTAGTAAAGGCAATTACAATTTGTTTGTCCTTCTCCACGTTAAGCCCATCTGAGAGGACACCAAACACAACTCTTAATGGGTTAGGGGGGATTGTGATACCAAGGCTGTCTGATAGGCATGCAGAGATTTTTGTCCAAAATGCTGTTAATTTGGTGCACACCCAGAAGATGTGGCCTAGTGAGGCTGGAGCTAGATTGCAACGTTCACAGGTTAAATCTTTCCCTGGAAATATTTTGAACAATTTTATACGAGATAAATGCGTTCGGTGAAAGATTTTAAGTTGAACGACTGAATGCTTTGCACATATGGAGCTTGAGTGTATTCAGTAAATGGCTGTCTTGCACTCTTTTTCTGACATACTGAGTGACAGATCCTTTCCCCAATGTACTCTGGGGTCTTTGAAAGGAGAGACTTTAAAATATCTTTATAAATTATAAAGATGCTATCTGAGTCTTCAAGACTGATCAGTAATTCTGCTGGAATAGAACAAGGTGGAAGGTGAGGAAAACTGGGCAGATTCGGTTTAGCTAAGATTCTAGATTGAAAGTAGTGGAGGAATTGTGTTGATGAGAAGTTGTATTTGAAGCGTAATTGTTCATAGGATGCAAAGGCATTTATCGATGTACAAGTGTTTAAGTGTTTTAATCCCAGATGTTTTCCAGACATTGAATGGTGTATATGTTTGAGAGGGTGGGAAAAGGTGGTTGTTATGTAGAGGTGCAACAGATAAAAGCTTTTCTGTATTAAAGTGCTTTCTACATTGTTCTGTCCATAGTTAATTAGAAACACTGACCTCAGAGAGAATAAAAATTTGAAAACTTTCCCATTTATTATGAAGCATTTCAATGATGAACTCATTTGCCATACCTTGTGTGTCTGATGATTACACACTGCATATAAGTGTAGTGCTAATGAAAATTAATGCTGAACAGTTGCCTGATAAGATGACCATTCTAATTAGTGCAATCAGTAAATGCATTCATTAGAAACTGGAATAGTTATCATTATTTTATTCCAGCACATCAGTGTACAGTAGTTTATGAAGTTCATGCAAGTTTATTGTTATGTGTACACAGTATAATAAGATTCTTACTTGTCTGTGGCCTACAGAGGTTATTTTGCGATTAGCAATACTCATGTTGCAATTTGTTAACAATGTTTGATTTTCAAGAGCCAAGTGTAATATAATCAGAGAGCTGGCAACCCCCTTTTAATATGGGGCAATTGCTACAGCAAAACAAATGTCAAATTAGTTAATTAATCGGTGCTGGAAGATCTTGGCCTCTATATTGGGCAGCATGGTGGTGCAGTGGTAGCACTACGGCCTTACAGTAAGGAGTCCAGGATTCATGTGCCAGGTCCTCCCAGCATGGAGTTTACATGTTCTCCCCATGTCTCATGCAGATTAGGTAAATTGGCAGTGCTAAATTGGCTTTGGGGTGTGGGTGTGTGTGTTCTCCCTAGGATGGATTAATCCCCTTTCCAGGGTTTGTCCTTGCCTTGCTTTATGCTAGATGGCATAGGTTCCAGCACCACCCTGTGACCCTGGTCTGAATTAGGCAAAAATGTCATGATATAATGATTACATGAATGTAATTGTTTTTCTTTTTCTCTTAATTTTTAGATTTAAAGATAATGTAAAATTTTAGTTTTCATATGCACTTAATCAGCATTCTGCAATGGCCTGACATACTACTAAAGGGACTGTAATGGAATGAAATTAAAGGATCAATCAGCTATGAGAATCTAAGTAACATAGACTACCAGTGAAGTAACACCAAATAAATTACTTTTATTTCCTTTTTATGTATTGTACATGCTTACCTATTTTGCTAATACATATTTTATTATAAATACATATTGTGGAATTGATGGTTGAAGCACCTATGTTGAAAAGTTGTGTTGTGCAGGGATGGTTCCTGCTTCCACCTGCAAACCCGTATTGGAATGAGTTCATCCAGATGTATAGATAACAAGGGGGCTCCGCCCCCTGTTCGCTTCGCTCGCCTGCCCCCGGCGTTGGGTATCCTGAAATACATTAGTCGAGCTTGTTCGTTTTGGAGCCGCGCCCGCTTTGCCCTTGGCATTTCAAACACGCGTTGTAGGCGCCTGCGTTCATTGATTTTATCCAGGCGGGCTCGTGTTTGTATATCCGTCAGTCGAGCTCGTTCGTTTTGTATCCAGGTGGGCTCGTGTTTGTATCGTTGAGCTGTATTGTGTTTAAATTTGGTGTAAAGCATTCAGCGGTTTGTACAATCCCAAGCAGCACATTATTCCTAACTTCACTCCGCAGTAGTGCCACTCACAATATGGCGGTGACGCCTGCGCCTTCACTCCGCAGTAGTGCCACTCATAACATGGCGGTGACACCTGCACCTTCCGTACTATCTTTGTGGACCTGTGGGGCCTCCATAGCCTCTCACGTTTGACTCTGGGGTGCAGCGCAGAATCCTCTTTTGTGTGTGGCTGTGTCGTTAGTCGTTAGCTATGGGCACGTTGTTGCTTCATTTCTCATTCACGTTAGTTGAGCTCTTTCGTTCTTGTGCCGTGACTCCTTCGTTCGCGGTGGATAAGACTTCGCTTGCGGTTTATGAGACGCGCGCCTGCGCAGTACGTCTCATGGTCCCATTGCCGTGTACCTGCGTCCATATCCGGTTTATTCTCGGTTAGTAATATGGATTACTGAGCTGAAAAAAAAATCTAATATTTATTTTAATACACCTTTTTCATAATAAAATGTTATAGGGAAGATTAGAAGTTTAAATTTATAGGCATGAGAAATAAATTCACTCCTGTCTGCAATCTAATGACTGATGAGCAATTCTTTAAATGGATTCTTAATGTGCAACAACTGCAAAACATGCTCTTTGGCATTTAAGTATACCAAAGGTACAAGACAAGACATCTAAAAAAACATTAAAGTTTTCACCATACTTATTACTCAACAAAACTCTCAAATCAGAGTTCTGATGTACTGGGATAGGCATGAGCTGCCCCACAACAATGCCCTGGATAAATGGATTCAGAAAATGGATGTATAGATGGATGGATGGACAGATGGATGTAAAGTGTCAGATGATTAATTACCTAACACTCCATTATTTGTGGGCCTCCTGGTTTGTACTCCTCATTCATAACTGAGTGTGGAATGACTAGCTCTTCAATGTCTATGTTTAATTAGGCAAAGTTGGGTCATTTGAATTTTACCCTTTATTTACTTTATGTGTATTTTTATGTGTTCCTTTTTCTCCCCCTCTTGATTTTTTCTTAGTTATATTCTTTTTTATTTAATGTAGCATACTTTATGGCAAGAATTAGTTGATTTACAAAGATAGCTAAATTATAAGCTTTCATCCATTTTCTGAGCTCTTTTTTCATTGCAGGGAGTCAGAGTCTTTTTGACCATCAATTTCAGGCACAATGTAGGAAACATAAGTGGAGGACACCAGTCTATCACACTAACATCCATAATTACTCATATTGACAGAGCTCTCAGTAGACATAACATGAGCATCTGTTGTGTGTTAGAGGAAAGTGAAATTCCCAGAGAAAACCTTTGTCAACATGGAGTAGAGCTGCAGACTTGTCATTAAGCCAAGTTCTTCAAACTGTAAGGGTAAGCAATCAGTCAATTTAGACACAGTCTAGTTTATCATCATGTTTAGTGACTGAGGACACTCCCCAAACCCACAGATAGTCCAATGGCAGTGCCTGGTTTGGGATTCCTGTCCTCCATTTTTACACGTAGGAGCCCAATCTGTCCCAGATGCAGCAATAAAGCAGGCATCTCACTAGTTTATAATAATGTCTACATATGGTGCTCTAGGTAAATCTAATTTCAGGGAACTCTTTACATAAACTGGTAGAACATTAGTGCCCCTTTCTGTCCTGGAGATTTATATATTTTAAAGAATGGTTAGGTTTGTTTGTCTGTCAAAACATTGTGCACCCCTGGGCCTTACAGCTTTATCTTGGTCTCACATTGTATACTCACACTACCACAGTGCTTGGAATGATTAAGATGAAACAATGGTTTAAAGTGTTGTTTATAGATTTCTTTTGCATATGAAAAATTTCTTGTTATTCATGTAAGTGAGAAGTTGATCATTTTTTGTTACTAGTTAATTAAACAGTGCAACCTTTGTGCAATTTGTATAGGAAAATAAGGTAAATAACAGAAAATATGAGACTACCCAAGTTTTTGAGGAAGTAGGAACAAAGTGCTTTTAATGCATCTAATGAAAGTAAAACTGCAGAACTTCAACACAACGGACATAAAACAAAGTTCATTAGAAAGTGAAATGAAACTTTTTACTAATTATGTAAAATTATAGCTTTTGTGTCCCCATAGTATTTGCCTGTAACATGCTGCCATCAAATTAAACTGTAACCCACAACAGTCATGCTGTTACTGAAGCATTTTTGAAGTTTCATGAATTCATGTTTGAACATTTGTTTTACTGATTATAATTGGGTTTTATGAGCATTGTATTTTTTACACTTAAATGCTTTTTCACATATGCCACCACTAATAATAATGAGAACATATTTTCAGTAGACACCATTTTTGGGTTTGTTTTTCTGAACGGTAGAGATTGAAATGTTAAGCAAAAACCCAAACCTAAAGATAAGCAACGGTCAATTATTTTGTTGAAGTTCTAAACAAGAAACGTTGTAATGTGTGAATAATTTGGAAATATGAATTTTAAAAAAGTGTTTTAGCAAAAGAGTCATTCATGTATTCAAGGAACTTCTAAAATCATTAACCCTTACATAAGATGATGTTTAATAAGCCATCCATTGATGCAATAGATAAACATCATTAGAAACTAGCAGACGTTAGCACTAAATAATGTCATCAAAAATATATACAGTAATCCCTCCTCCATCGCGGGGGTTGCGTTCCAGAGCCACCCGCGAAATAGGAAAATCCGCGAAGTAGAAACCATATGTTTATATGGTTATTTTTATATTGTCATGCTTGGGTCACAGATTTGCGCAGAAACACAGGAGGTTGTAGAGAGACAGGAACGTTATTCAAACACTGCAAACAAACATTTGTCTCTTTTTCAAAAGTTTAAACTGTGCTCCATGACAAGACAGAGATGACAGTTCTGTCTCACAATTAAAAGAATGCAAACATATCTTCCTTTTCAAAGGAGTGCAAAGCAAGCAGTCAAAAAAAAAATCAATAGGGTTTTTTGGCTTTTAAGTATGCGAAGCACCGCCGGTACAAAGCTGTTGAAGGCGGCAGCTCACACCCCCTCTGTCAGGAGCAGGAAGAGAGAGACAGATAAAAAAAATCAATACGTGCCCTTTGAGCTTTTAAGTATGCGAAGCTCCGTGCAGCATGTCCTTCAGGAAGCAGCTGCACACAGCCCCCCTGCTCACACCCCCCTACGTCAGCGCAAGAGAGAGAGAGAGAGAGAGAGAAAGTAAGCTGGATAGCTTCTCAGCCATCTGCCAATAGCGTCCCTTGTATGAAATCAACTGGGCAAACCAACTGAGGAAGCATGTACCAGAAATTAAAAGACCTATTGTCCGCAGAAACCCGCGAAGCAGCGAAAAATCCGCGATATATATTTAAATATGCTTACATATAAAATCCGCGATGGAGTGAAGCTGCGAAAGGCGAAGCGCGATATAGCGAGGGATCACTGTATACAATTGAATTCAAACAAACAAAAATGAGGAAAACAATCAAACACTCCAAGATAATCTTTAAACAGCTCCAAATATGGGCACCTGCTAATTGCTTTACAATATTTTGGGACTTTTTTACCACATTTCCAGCAGTACCAGGAATCATCAGGATGCACACCTCAGCTCATAGTCTGATTCTTATTGTTTGTCAATTACAAGTAAATACACTAAGAAGGTGTTACTTGTACATTAATGACATCAGATTCATGTAAGATATTTGCATATTTACCAATGTGACAGATTTGACAGAAACTTGTGCAGGAGAAATTGTTCCTTTTCCTGTTTTTTTCATGCTTGTTTTACTGGAGGTAGTAGAGAAGGAGAGAATTAAAACAAAACTGATGCCATTATGAACAATGCTGCACTTCCTGTCTCTGACACATTAACACTGAGTAATTTTAGCCAAGGAATTATTCAACAGAACTGTGTCAAGAAACGGTACTGTATAATGCCTCACTGTGACTGGGACTGCCAAGTCAAACGTTTTCTTTCTTCTTAAATCTTGTTCTTGCTTTTTAGTTGTTATTTAGGAGTATGTTCAGACCATAATGTGTGTGTGTGTTTGTGTATTGTATGTATATATTTATCTAGCCATGTATTTATGTCCCTGTGACCCTGTGTTCGGATTCAGCTGGTTGGAAAATGGATGGATGGATGGATGTATTTATGTATCTCTTAATGTATTTACTAGATGCATGTGGTCTTCGGGACAAAAAAACAACCCGAAGACACCCTAGCAGTTTTACTATATTTATGAACCTGGAGAGGCATCAGCTAACTCTAAAGCTAAGAATTAAGAGGAGGCAGAGGACGTGGACCCATCTGTGCTTGCTGCCCCACTGACTTTCATAAGAAGACACTAGTGATACCATATCTTACCCATATCACTGGCAATTGAGTCCTATTAATCTTTGTCTTGAGAAAATACCTCCAGATAGACAATGTTTTTAGTGAAAACTTCAAGCCTTGCCCTCCGTTGCTGAGGTGTTTCACTTACACTTTGTTGAGCTGTGGCATTTGCTTCCTTTCAAAGTTGTGTCTGTTCATCTGTGTCATTAGCACAACGTCACTGTTGCGTGGCAGCGTTTGCTGCACACAGGTCTTTTGTAGTGAGGTGTATGCAAGTGGTGAAACATTTTTAAAGTGCATGCATGCGCCATCTAGTGGCTGTGGTTGAGTGTGAGCGGAGCAGACTGCTCCATACACACACAGGTCTTTTCTATCTATCTATCTATCTATCTATCTATCTATCTATCTATCTATCTATCTATCTATCTATCTATCTATCTATCTATCTATCTATCTATCTATCTATCTATCTATCTATCTATCTATCTACTGTATCTCTGGCGTACACTAACTTTGTTTCTGGATTCTGCAAAACTCAGCTATACAGAGTGCTTCATTATGGATCTAAATTTCTCCAGTTTGTTTGAACACTATTATCAGTAAAAACAACAAAAAGTGCTTGCATGTCAACTGTAGTTCAATAGACTTGTGTCTGCATTTTGCCCAAAATACAATATGGTTTAGTGCTGAAGGAACTGGACCTTACCTTCCAGTGTTGCTAGCTCAGTCCCTGAATGTGCCTTGGAATAAGACTCCAAACCTGTCAATTAACCTGCTTGTGTGTCATGTTATAATTATTTATGTAAACTACTACAATGTATCTGTGTACTTTTAAAGTACCTTGGGAATAAAGAAAGACAGTCTATGAAATGAGCTTTGTTTGTATAGTTTGACTACAGTTTTATCAGCTACATGACAAGACAGCTTAAAACCACTCTTTGACAACTGGATACCTATGGTCTCTTTCAAGTAATTCTTATTGGTGGAGTTCTTCATTTGGGACAGTAACCACGTGAGCTGTGAAATTTAATGGAACAAAGGTAGTAGAATTAAAACAGGTTTGGCCTGAATCCTGGTTCTAGATGAAAAACAACATTACAAGGAGATTTTCTGTTAAAGACTGCCAGGCATACACATCTCTAAAGACTATATGTCCAAATTTGGAGCTTTGCAGATTTATTTGTAGTTTTCTTTGCTAATCTATCACAATTACTCTTCACGTTCAGTCAGAAAAAAATCAAGGTAAGAATAAATGATTTTATGTGACATTTTAAAACAGAATACCATGCCATTTTCTAAGCCCACTTAATCTTGAGCAGGGTTGCTGGGGCTGGAGCCTATTCAAGCAAACATAAGGTGCAAGGCTGGAACAATTTCCTGGTCAGGGCGCCATCTTGTTGCAGTGTGAACACACACATGCATTCACCACACACACACAAGGGCCAATTTAACATCGCCTGTCCACCTGCATGTCTTTGGACTGTGGGTGGAGACCCTCACAGACATGGTGAGGACAAGCAAATGCAGAGAGGACCACAGATATGAACCCTGGTCTCCATACTGTTAGGCAAGGTTTGATGTTATGACTTTGCAAAATATGAACACAACACTATAGAATTATTTAACAGAAAGTAAAAAGAGGTTAAAGAATAAAAGTAATATACTGCATGTCAAAAGATATAGCTCATTTTCTAGATGTTTTTTGTAAACAATGTATAATTTGTTTGCCACTATCTGTAAAGCAGAATTAATAACAGTGGTGTGTCCTTGTGATTAATCCGCCCCTACTTCTCCTTTTAAAGATGTTTACAACTTCACTTTTACCATTTTCAGTTCAGTGGCTACACTCTTCTGTAGTGAAAGTTCATTAGTAAATATCTACACACAGAGAAAAAAGCTAACAACAGTTTGCTCACTTCCATCAATAAGTTGGAAGATGATAAGGAGACTCTTGCTTATCTAGAAGGGATGCAATGTACAAAATAAATTTGTACTAACAGGAAGAGGAAATGTCTGGCCATTAATGAAACCATCTGCAACTTGTCCATTCAGCAGTTTACTGTTAACTCCTTCATTTAATAGCAGATCTTTACTGTTAATGTTTAAAATTACGAGTTGTTTCAGATAGTTTAAATGCTACTTGTACTCTCCAGCCGAATGTTAAATGCAGAGGCATGGGCACTTCCATCTGTACATCAGTTTTACTTTTCCCAGTGTGGCCACAGGTACAAGAACCTGGAAAGGAAAGAACAAACACAAAACCTGCTCTTGTTGCTAGAAGTCCAGTATATTGCAAAACATGATCACACACACACACAAGGCCCCATTGGAAAAATGTAGTCTGTAAATGACTTACCAGCATTGAAGGTGAGAAAAGGTCTGATTTCCGGGAAAAAAGTACAAGAAGATAGGATCACAGTCATACTCTCTGTACATGGTGTCATACTTGCTGTACTTCTGAAAATGGGCTTATTGAAATAGTTGCTAGATTTAATGTGAAAAGTAATTCTTTCTTTGAATCAGTCTTCCCACTACGTTAATCTACTGAGCAGTGTGGAATTTACTGGCTTTAAAAGTACTGAAGAAAACCAAACAGAATTAGGGGCTAATAAGTAGAGGAAAAGTAGGTCAACATCAAAGTGAAGGCAAGGACTAAAGTCCTAGAACAGTAGCATTAACACTGCAAAATGAGATCACAAAGTTTAAGTCAACACAATATCCTTCTTAAACACCAAGGATGGCATCATCTAGCTACACACCAAGTAAAAAGGCAGCGTCTAGCAGGAGGTATCGCAGCTAGGATCTTTAACCAGGCTCTACAGTGGTATTTGGAAACAATGATTTATGTGGAAATCTTTTATTACAAAAAGGAGAATTGTTAAACAAGTTAACAAAAAATTATGGCAGCAAACTTCTTGAGAAGGAATGGTGTGTTTCTCCTGGAGTGCTCAGTTTATTTCTAAATAAAATGTATTCATATTTAAATTTTTTATAATGTTTGGGTCCTACAGACTCAGAAAATGGATGGATGCCTTAAGATAACTAAAGATGATGAATGCACTGCCAAAGGTTCAGTGGGATGAAGGATTGCTGCAAGGGGTGAAAATGGATGGGATTCAGAGGATGCATTGCACGACAGCTAGTAGCTGTGTGGGCCCATAAAGAGCCACACAAATAATTTAGTTACCATGACAGACTCAAATATACCACTCTATCTTCAAGGGGCACCCCCAAGAACATATACTGTATCTATACCAACTTTAACAGCGTGCTGCATCATTTCTTCCCACACCTTGCTTGTGGAATTACAGCCGTCCAATAGTCCCAGCTTGTAATCAGTGGTAACCAGGAATCAGAACTGGGTTCTTGTACAGAATGAAGAAGGGCAGATAACTCAGAGTCAGATCTGGGTACATTAATCATTAACTGTATTGGTTAGATATAGAGTATGCATTAAGCCTAACAGTGTCCTCGAACTGTGTTAAAAGTAGCTAGACCTGTGAAACAATCCCATTATGGATTTTATAATGCTGTCATTGATTAGTGATCTGGGAGTTTGTAGACAGGAAAGCAAACACCAGGTGTCTAGTGTGGTGAAGCTGTAGTTAGCAGCAGGCATTTTTTCTGAAAGACAGAAAAAAAGGTGAGTGGTTTCCCTCTTTGTGCAGTACAGCAGTCTGTGCAGAGCAAACAAGGGTGTTTTATTTTGATACAGTATGTGTGTTTTACTAGTGTTTCCCCCTGTTCTTTTTTCCATTATTTGCTCATTAATACAGTAAAAGTGTTTATTTTATATTATTTTTAAGACAGGACCTTGATAGGTTTGTAGGGTCAACATTGTCTTATGTATAGAGTACAGAGAAATTCTTAATTGCATGTGTGTATAAGTATGCAGGTGCTAGTCCCTGAATTTAAATTAAGGAGGTTCAAACAAATAAATGACAGATGTTGTCTTAATGCCACAAAATGCATTTTTCTTATTTAAATCAGCCCCCGTGATCCTGTAGTGGAATGTATGAATGGCCCAAATTATAAATGCTCAGATACAAAAATATTAATAGCTGCCAGATAACAACCAAACAGTTAACATAATCATTGTACAGCACCAAGCCAAACAATATTATTAGGTAGCAATTTGCCTGTAATAAATGATGATCTTTTGGAGAGATGGTGCCATGTTTGCTAAAATAACATTCTAGTTTTGTTTTGTTTTTACTAATACTTTGGTAGCATCATTTTGTTGCTATTTTCTAAGCCAGATTGTTTTCATAGGTTTTGTTTATCAGTTTGTAGGGATGCCACCATTTCATGTTTCTGGTTTTCATTGGATCCAAATGTGCCATGTGTCCTGTGATTTTACCCATGTGCCCATATTAAACAGAGTCTGAACTTTGTGGCAAAGGGAAGACTACAAAAAAAATATTTTTGAATACTTGTCTTGTGAAGAAAAAATGTGGTTTCGATTCTAGCAATGTTTTCGTCTTCAGATCTGGTGTAATTCATTTTATCTGATGATTGATCTTTTGTCTTACTGTGTTTTGACCTTGGCTACATTTAAAAATCCTTTTATAATGTCTTTTAAGTATCTGACCCTTGATTTAATTTAAATGTCTGTAGGACTTATAGTACAGTATATGGAAAAATCCTGAGAGTTGTGACAGGTAATTACTATTTATGTAGTAATTGTCAACAATGTTCATAATTGTTACTGCAGTCCTACTTGTTTATTACTTCTGATTACTTCATCCTGACAACCAGTACTTTGACATGATGATGGAATTATTCACACATCTTATAATAAAACATCACTCTGCTCTTGATGATTAAACAAATCATCCATCAAAACATCATCAAAAAACATCATCAAAACATTTTCTAGATAAATTACTGTGCTGACAGAATGCCATTTGCTCCCTTTGAGTACGTGATAAACTAGCTTTGCGTTCCATCCAAGATGATCTCTGCTTCACACCCATTCCTGCCAGGATGGGTCTGGGCTCACTGACATTTGTGTGTTTCTGTAATAGTAATTGGTGTTCATACGTATATTTTGGGTATTTGGTATAATTGGGTATACTAAAATTTAGTTAAAACTTGAATAATTTATGATATAAATGTGTGCCAAGATGATTTGTACAGTATGTGATCATAACCAAAACATTTAAGCAAAACTTAGCAAAAGTTTTGAGTCTGCTTTAGTATGTTTTACCTATTTTTTCAGTTTACACAATATACAATATGTTTAACACAGGGTGGTGACATAATGTTTGTACTGCTGCATGAGTAAAATAAGTAGATCAAAGTGCTTTCTTTGCTTGATTTAATACATAAGTTCAGCAGCAGAGCATGCTCAAATCTGCTCAAATCAGGGTATTACTGGGAGAAGGTGGGAAGCTCATCCCGTCAGCATGGGGTGCATGTCAATTTTAGGACTTATTTGCATGCAACTCACACTCACATAGAGTCATATTAAAATTGCCAATCAACACTGCATGCATGTCCTTGGGATGTGG
Source organism: Erpetoichthys calabaricus (assembly GCF_900747795.2). Taxonomy (NCBI): domain Eukaryota; kingdom Metazoa; phylum Chordata; class Cladistia; order Polypteriformes; family Polypteridae; genus Erpetoichthys; species Erpetoichthys calabaricus. The sequence continues at coordinate 199,648,210 of NC_041396.2, forward strand.
GAGGAAAGCTGAAGTAAGCAGAGAAAAAGCTATGCAGGCACAGGCAAATTGTGTCATGTCTGAATTTTTGATTGGTATAAAAATTTGTGATTTTGACAGATTAGTTAGATGACAGCAAGGTAAACTAATTATAAAAGAAATGAGTATACTGGATCTCATCTTTTACTTTAAAATTAATTCTGCAACAAGAACACTTGGACACAGCTAAAAACTTGTTAAGAGCACATCTCTTTTTTTTACATAAAAAACCACAGACACAGAATAAATTACTAAGTAGCATGCGGGTGAGTAGGACATTAGGGACCTTCACATCTTGACTTAATATTATTTTGGACAATCTAGATGAACAAGATGGACAAGCATCTTGGATTGAATCTCGTTACAGTTGTTCTAATGTGCTAATATTCTAACAATTGTCTGCACTTTTTATTGTATAAAAATAAAATGAATTACAATATTTTGATTCTTTATTATCCATTCCCTCTAGTGAAGCTGAAGTATCACCAAAATCATCCATTCATGTTGCAAGCCTGATTTTTCCATTGCAATGTGGTTGTTATACTAAAACCTATGTGCTTGCAGCATAAGGCAGATGAACCAACCTTAGATAGTATAACAAACAAAAAAAAGAGAGAACAGAAAGGGTTGCTGCAACGAAGTGTTCCCCATATAATTAATAACAGAAAGTGTACAACAAGGTACAAAATAAATGTGAGAAATGTCTTCTCAGACACAAGTCAATCAATGACTGTCCAAGATGGTGCTGGGGCCAATTTTCAATGCTCTAGGACAGGAAGAGACGGGATCAGGATTGTGGTTACTGGGAGTGGTGTCATGGGTGTTCTGGCTGTCAAGTCCAAGAAGAAAGGAATCAGGCAACAGCACCAACCCCTGGTTCAGAGGACATTTACTACCAAAAGAGCCCTTAAGCTAGCTTTCTCCCGTGTGCATGCATGTGACAATAGGAATGAGCCCATCAGAGTGTACATTAACACACACAGGGCCAATTCACTAACTGATATGACGTGTATGTTTTATTAATTTGTAAGTGGCAAACAGGAACACTTATAGTAAAAAGTCCAAGTTGAAACAGGGAAAAATTCACATTGCCAATAATTAGGCCAGAAATTGAACTTGGATCCAAAGGGCTGTGTGGCAACAGCACAAGAAATTTATAAATTATAGATCTGGTGTCAGATGAAAAGAAAAACATGAAAAGAATATGTCTCAAACAAAAGGATACTTAAGAATGTGGAAAGTGGAAAAAAAGATTTGGGAGCCCACTAGCTAACTTGGGTAAAGCCAGAAGTGGCTATTAAGACAACGATGATGATGATGATGGATCTGTTGTGCAGAGATCCATCCATCCATCTCCTTCCGCTTATCAGAGATCAGGTCGCGGGGGCAGCAGCTTGAGCAGAGATGCCCAGACTTCCCTCTCCCTGGCCACTTCTACTAGGGATCCATCATCTATATATATAATTCTCTAAGCCGCCGCCAGAGCAGCACGACACCCATGAAAGCACGCAGGAAGGAGCCACGCCCACCAACTCTAAGATCATTGGATACGACGAAAACTCGCACAGCCACGTCCACCAACTCGGACGCAAAGCCTCGGAAAACATGCCGTCATTTCTGTTTGTCTGTGCCACAGTCCACATGCAGCTCTGAGCCACGTTGACTTTTCATTAGTCAACCTCAGTGGAACCTTGGTTCACACAGAGGCAGCGCCAGAGAGAGACAGAGGCACACACACAGGCAGCACGAGAGAGAGAACCGCACACACACACAGGCAGCGCCAGAGAGAGACAGAGGCACACACACAGGCAGCGCGAGAGAGAGAGCCGCGTACACACACAGACAGCGCCACAGAGAGACAGATACACACACACAGGCAGCGCCAGAGAGAGACAGAGGCACACACACAGGCAGCGCGAGAGAGAGAGATGCGCACACACGCAGGCAGCGCCAGAGAGAGACGGAGGCACACACAGGCAGCCCGAGAGAGAGAGACGCGCACACACACAGGCAGCGCCACAGAGAAACAGACGCACACACACAGGCAGCGTGAGAGAGAGCCGCGCAATCCTTTAAAACTGAGGTTAAAACACAATGAAGGAAGCAGTCTTTAAAAACCAATAAGCCCTGTGCCTCTTTTTCATTAGCGTCTCACCTGCTTCACCGATGCAGGCCCTGCAACAGTTGAGACGCTCTTTCAGCAGCTGACCTTCTCTGTGCCTGACTCCACTACTGTCAGTTGCCTGATTAAAAATGGCCTTTTGAAGGGGAGCTATGGACCCGCTATACCACAGGAACACATTGCCTTCGAGCCTGCTCTCGCTCACTCTAACGTACCGGCTTCCTCTCTGTCCTCACTCGCTTGCACACTGCACAGGGGAGAAATGCCCGCAGCGTGACTCCACCCGGAAACCGTTTCAGTCACACTTCCACGCCCCTCCCTACGCTGTGAGTGTGATGATTATTTATTTAAAAATGGCCTGTGACATTGCCTTCACATTGTTTTCCTTTTATTTATGATCCCGTCGAGCAGATCAGGCACCCAGGCAAACAACACTGAATAATCAATAGCTGCAACCACTTTGCCCGCCCCAACTCCTCACCTGAGTCGGTTTCGTCTGTGTTCAGCAGTGTTTCCCAAACTCGGTCCTGGTGAACCCCTGTGGATGCAGGGTTTTGTTCCAACCAGATTTCTAATCATTAATGCCGGTGAAACTCATCAGGGATAAGTTGGTTTTTCAAACGCAGCCGTGTAGCAGATTAGTCTAGCAGGATGTAATAATCCGGATGAATGCGCGCCCCCGCGCTGAGTGAAAAGCCAATGTATATTGAGTCTAGAAAACATGATCAGCAAGTCTTTGATAGGCTGCAACAAAATGATGAAAGAACGGGCGCATTTTTTTCTCACAAGCTGGGTGGGTGGGTGTTAGTTAGTTAATTAGTTACTCGAAGGATTTCAAGATTTATTATGCACAAGCGGTAACACTGCAAAAGCAGCCCAAACCAGAAAAGACGGCTGGCAAAAAGTGGCCAACAAATTAAACACGTGTGCATTGTACTTACTGAAAGCAGCATTACGGATTTTGCAAATGTTCATTTTTTCCCTCTGCTTAAAAAACATTAAAAAAGTGGCGTGATTGTGCGACGCATACTACGCCGCGGGTTGGTATGCAGCGTGTAAAACAGTTTATCGCGGATAATTTGCCTTTTACTTTAACACGAAGACAATTTCCTGTTAGATTTGCCTTTGCGATGACAATTAATAAGGCACAGGGCCAAACTTTCAAAAAGATGTGCATGTATCTGCCAAAACCAGTTTTCAGTCATGGACAGTTGTATGTTGCTCTCTCCAGAGTTCCATCTTTTCATTCACTTACTGGTATGCCTGCAGGAACACGTGCAGCGAGCGAGCGAGAGCGAGTGACACACACACATACAGGCGCGAGCGAGAGAGAGCGCGCTGGACGAATAAGAATACTTAATTACATTGATATACCGGTGTTTTCAGTATTCAAAGCGCTATCCACACAGAGAGAAACCGGGATGCGAACCCAAAATCTTCCACTGTCTCCTTACTGCAAAGCAGCAACACTACCACTGCGCTACAAGGCAGTTAAAGAATGCACCGGGCTCGATTTTGTTTTCACTTCTGTTTACAGCGATCAGATCGTAGCGTGCATTATTGCAATGTTACTTTTCTTGGTGGCTTATTACATTATGGATGTTTCACATGTTAATTTTTTTCCCTGTGCTTAAAAGACATTAAAAAAGTGTTTCTTAACTGTGACTCCGGAACAACTCAGTATGCAAGCTATATTAAGCGTCAACAACGAAGACTCGCTACACCTTAATGAACAAGTGCTGAAACTTATCCCTACCGACGAAGTAACTTTCACCAGCGTGGCCTCCATTGTCACAGACGATCCTGCTTTCAGTCACGGACAATTGTATGTTGCTCTCTCCAGAGGTCCATCTTTTCATTCACTCACAGTGGTATCCACAAACCCACCACATTTGGACAACTGTGTCGTTCAGGAAGTGTTCACCCATCAATACATAATTATGCGGCGTATGCTACGCCGCGGGTTGGCTAGTTTTCATTATTGTCAATCATACATTGACATCTCATTAGAAAAATGGGTATCATTATGGATTACTCTTTGTATGCTGTACTTTTTTTCTAAGTTCTGCTTTTATTTGCCTGTTGTGTTACACGTGAATTTCAGTTTACACCACTATACCTAGCATCTCGTGCCAATAAATAAAACCAGTAAACTGATCATTTCAGCTATTTCAGTACAGTATGTGTAAAAGTTGGTGTGACATACAGGTGCAATGTTTAAATAGTGAAGGCCTTTGTAAAGTAATGTAGAGGTGTTCAGGTGGATATGCAGTATCACTGTAGTAGCTGCTTGCTGGTAAAAGGCTTGTTCCAGGCTTTACTGCAGCATTCTGCTTATTTGCTGCAGCTCATGGGCCACTTGGGAAAGGAAGCAAGGAATATTGCTAATGCGTTTGCCACTCCCATTTTTGCTTTGCTCTGTTTATATTTCTTAATGTTAGTGCCAAGAGTAATTTGGGGTCTCTTGGTTCTAGCTACTGCTTTCTAGCAGCATATAAGTGTGAAGTTTTTTTTTTCTATTGAAGCTTTAATTACCTATTTGTAATTGCTGTAACAATACCACCCTTGGCTGCTACAATAGAATTAACACAAAAGTCAACAAAATAATATATAAGAGATTCACCGTTTTGGGTTATCTATTGATACGTATTTCGTTTATGATCATGAACTGTGAGTCTTGACTGAAAGGATAAGTTTCAGGGTATAAGCGTCAGTAAATCAGAGTCTGTGTAGGCGGCTTGGCAGGTGGCTAGCCACTGCTCCTCTGGACTGAGGGGAATGAATTGAGAGAGGTTTGGTGAACATGCACCCTATCTGTCTTTTGCTGGAATTGTACTGGATAAAGACTAATGGAGGAGAATCAGGTCAGGCTTGAGAAAATATACCTTGTGGACACCAGGGGGGTTGCTCCTGTTCCCCAAACGCCCAACATAAGCAGGATTGGACACAAGTATAAAAGGAAAAGGGTTTTTTTATTGTGGGAAACTCTTTTTTACAAGTGTTTCCCACAACAGCTTCAAGTATAAGTAATACACAGGCACTATTATAACTCTTTTCTTCTTTCTCTCTCTGTCACTGCCTCCTCCACTCCTCCACACAAGCATTGCCCTTCTTCTCCCGACTCTAGCTCATCCATGTGTGGCAGGCAGCTCTTTTTCTATCTAATCCTTGGGAGTTCTTCTGGTTGTATGATGCTGCAGCTCTGAAGCGTCCCAAATCCTGCAGCTCCCCCTGACACCCCCCCCGACCCCAACCCCTGGGACTACAATACCTGGCATGCCTTCTGGGCACTCATGTTGGGATCTGAGTTTGGCCACGCTGTCATCTAGCATCCTGGGGGAGACAAAGCCATGTGTAAGCTGTCTTCTCCTGTCCTTCCTCCTCAACAGCATCCCAGCTGTCCCTCACAACCTCAAAGACAGAAGTAAATGCTGAGGAAAATGACAAAGATGCTTTACCTTACTCGGCTTGTCACCGCTAAAGCCCTTACCAAGACAGGCAAATTAGACCCATCCAATGAAAATGGCAAAAATCACTTTTAAGTATAATGCCATTCTTTCTCAGATTGAAGACAATAACAACCTTTATATACACTAACCCAGGAGCAATATAGAGATCTAAGCCATCCAGACAGTATATTATATTTTTTCATGAAACCAGAGTAGAAAGTCAGAGAGACTTGGCAGTTTATTTGCGGGAACTTCACAAAAGTGGCCTAATTTAAAAGCATCATTAAGCTTTCAGTGGTCTGCTTCCTTCATGTATCATCAGATAACAGCATGAATTAAATGCTACTGCCAGAGTTTTGGCACAGGCCAAATGTAATAAACACATTGCTATACAGCTGGCTTAACCATATAGGCTTCCTGGTCAATATCCTGTTTTCTTCGAAACCTTGACACTTATTTCTAAAGCTATTTTCAACACCCTGCATTACCTGTCATTGGTATTTGCCTCATGCAAGTGTGACAACATCCTTTGATGCCAGTCTTCCCACTATTATTCAACTCTTGGTGAATTAAGCTTTATGGCTTATACTATCTGGAATGCTCTGCCTAGGTTTGTTTGTAAAGCTCAAAAAACACCATATTTTCTGTTTCTAATGTAACTTAATTTTCATCTGTACTGGTGCACCTCAATTATTTACTTCCAAATAATATCACTGTGTTTTCTACTGCAGAATTTTCTCAGTTTTGTTTACTTCTTATTAATTTTTTATGTTGTTACCTCAATTGCATGGTTTGTAGAACCTCTTATGATGGGAAACTTTGTGAAGAGCTTTAATATGTTAAGATATTTCATATATCTATCTATATAGTTTTAAATTATATTTATTTTGGGCAAGTTGGTTGGTGCAATAGTTACAACGTCTGCTTCATGGAAATTGGCATTATAGCCATTGTCTGTATGCAGTTTACACATTCTACCCAAATCTGTTTTGGTTTCCTTTGGGTTGTTCTCTTTTACTTTCATATCCCCAAGTATGTGCATGATAGGGTAACGTAACTGTTCTTAATTATAATTGTGGGTTTGTGCATGAGCGGACCCTAGGATGAACTGGTGTCCTGTCCAGGGCTGCTTCCTTCTGGGATAGACTCTGAGCACCCATGCGAATGATTAAATAGGTTTCGGAAATGCTGTGTTGTGTTATGTTTTACATATTTACAATTCCCATGATGCATAAAACAATCATTTTAATGTGATAAAATAATTTGACCAATATATTTAACCAGCAGAGGGTGCTGTGGGATTGCTGTCTGTGCTTTAAATAAGGGGGAAGGCAATGTATGAGAAGCTTGAGTATGGACCTGGCAGTGTGTGTCTACAGGAAATCCTTTTTTAGTGAAAGTTATAACTCATGTACGGTCTCTTATATATGTTGAAGCAAACCACACACATACTTTTAGAAGGTGCATAAAATAATTTAGATTTAGATATTCTTATTAGAGACACACTTGAACATTTTGATTGAGACTAATACCTAATGTATACCTTTAGAGCATTTTGCCTCCTTAACATTTTAGTCATGCACATGTAAACCAATTTGACAATATGCACACCTATTTGGGAAGAAAAGTCAGGTTTAGAACACAATCTTAATCTAACTCTTTTTGCAAAATGCTGTTCTCCTCTCCCTGTGGTTTGGTGTAATTACAGTTGGAAGTATGATGTCTAAATGCACTAAGAACTTGTTTTTCTTTTTCAGGCTGAAAAGGAGAAAGCAAATAAAGCAGAATTCAGAAAATCCATCTACTGATGGCACTAGGCTTCCAGTTGGTCGGCTGAACAAGGAAACGAAAACCCATTTAGATTCCTCAAAAGCGTCCAGAGAGAACAAAGAAAACACTAAAGATGAAAATGCACAACAGAAGAACAAGAGAAAAGAGCTTGAAGTGCCTGAGTGGTCTGAACAGAAAAAATGCTCTGCAGTTAGTAAGTCTCCTGTTTTCTTCTTTTTCGTATAAATGGGGAGGGTTACGTCAAGAAGGGCATCTGGTGTAAAATTTTGCGAAATCATTATGCGGACAACAATACAAATTTCCATACTGAATCGGTCGAGCCCCAAGTTAATAATGACCGCCACTAGTACTGTTAGCCAACAGGGTGCTGGCAGAAATTGGGCTACTGTTGGCCGAAGAAGAAGAAGGAGAAGAAGAGGGGGGAGACGTGTCTGGAGACAGGAGGAGAGGAGGAAAGTAAAGAGAGTAGAACTGTGGGTAGGAAGTTTGAATGTTGGCAGTATGACTGGTAAGGGGAGAGAGTTAGCCAATATGATGGAGAGAAGGAAGGTTAATATATTGTGCGTGCAAGAGACTAAATGGAAGGGGAGTAAGGCCAGGTGGATCGGAGGTGGATTTAAATGGTTCTATCATGGTGTGGATGGGAGGAGAAATGGGGTAGGAGTTATTCTGAAGGAACAGTATGTCAAAAGTGTTTTGTAGGTGAAAAGAGTGTCAGACAGAGTAATGATTATGAAGCTGGAAATTGGAGGTGTGATGATGAATGTTGTTAGTGCATATGCACCGCAAGTTCGTTGTGCAATGGGTGAGAAAGAAGATTTTTGGAGTGAGTTGGACGAAGTGACTAACAGTGTACCCAAGGGACAGAAAGTGGTGATTGGAGCGGATCTCAATGGGCATGTTGGTGAAGGGAACAGTGGAGACGAGGAGGTGATGGGTAGGTATGGTGTCAAGGAGAGGAATGAAGAAGGTCAGAGGATAGTGGATTTTGCCAAAAGGGTGGATATGGCTGTGGTGAATATGTATTTTAAGAAGAGGGAGGAACATAGGGTTATGTACAAGAGTGGAGGAAGATTCATACAGGTAGATTACATCCTATGCAGAAGAGTTAATCTGAAGGAGACTGAAGACTGCAAAGTGGTGGCAGGGGAAAGTGTAGTTAAGCAGCATAGGATGGTGGTCTGTAGGATGACGTTGGAGATCAAGAAGAGGAAGAGAGTGAGGGCAGAGCCAAGGATCAAATAGTGGAAGTTGAAAAAGGAAGACTGCAAGGTTGAGTTTAGGGAGTAGGTGAGACAGGCACTAGGTGGCAGTGAAGAGTTACCAGACAGCTGGATAACTACAGCAGATGTAATAAGGGTGACTGCAAGAAGGGTGCTTGGCGTGACATCTGGAAAGAGGAAGGAGGAAAAGGAAACCTGAATGAGTAAATACAGGAGAGTATACAGAGGAAAAGGATGGCAAAGAAGAAGTGGGATAGTCAGAGAGATGCAGAAAGTAGACAAGAATACAAGGAGATAAGGCGCAAGGTGAAGAGAGAGGTGGCGAAGGCTAAAGAAAAGGCGTATGATGAGTTGTATGAGAGGTTGGACACTAAGGAGGGAGAAAAGGACCTGTACCGATTGGCTAGACAGAGGAACCGAGCTGGGAAAGATGTGCAGCAGGTTAGGGTGATAAAGGATAAAGATGGAAACGTACTCACAAGCGAGGAGAGTGTGTTGAGCAGATGGAAAGAGTACTTTGAGAGGTTGATGAATGAAGAGAATGAGAGAGAGAAGAGGTTGAATGATGTGGAGATAGTGAATCAGGAAGTGCAACGGATTAGCAAGGAGGAAGTAAGGACAGCTATGAAGAGGATGAAAAATGAAAGGCCATTGGTCCAGATGACATACCTATGGAAGCATGGAGGTGTTTAGGAGAGATGGCAGTGGAGTTTTTAACCAGATTGTTTAATGGAATCTTGGAAACTGAGAGGATGCCTGAGGAGTGGAGAAGAAGTGTACTGGTGCCGATATTTAAGAATAAGGGGGATGTACAGGACTGCAGTAACTATAGGGGAATAAAATTGATGAGCCACAGCATGAAGTTATGGGAAAGAGTAGTGGAAGCTAGGTTAAGAAGTGAGGTGATGATTAGATAGATAGATAGATAGATAGATAGATAGATAGATAGATAGATAGATAGATAGATAGATACTTTATTAATCCCAATGGGAAATTCACAAGTGAGCAGCAGTATGGTTTCATGCCAAGAAGGAGCACCACAGATGCAATGTTTGCTCTGAGGATGTTGATGGAGAAGTTTAGAGAAGGCCAGAAGGAGTTGCATTGCGTCTTTGTGGACCTGGAGAAAGCATATGACAGGGTGCCTCAAGAGGAGCTGTGGTATTGTATGAAGAAGTCGGGAGTGGCAGAGAAGTATGTAAGAGTTGTGCAGGATATGTACGAGGGAAGTGTGACAGTGGTGAGGTCTGTGGTAAGAGTGATGGATGCATTTAAGTTGGAGGTGGGATTACATCGGGGATCGGCTCTGAGCCCTTTCTTATTTGCAATGGTGATGGATAGGTTGACAAACGAGATTAGACAGGAGTCCCCGTGGACTATGATGTTTGCTGATGACATTGTGATCTGTAGCGATAGTAGGAAGCAGGTTGAGTAGACCCTGGAGAGTTGGAGATATGCTCTAGAGAGGAGAAGAATGAAGGTCAGTAGGAGCAAGACAGAATACATGTGTGTAAATGAGAGGGAGGTCAGTGGAATGGTGAGGATGCAGGGAGTAGAGTTGGCGAAGGTGGATGAGTTTAAATACTTGGGATCAACAGTACAGTGTAATGGGGATTGTGGAAGAGAGGTGAAAAAGAGAGTGCAGGCAGGGTGGAATGGGTAGAGAAGAGTGTCAGGAGTATTTGTGACAGACGGGTATCAGCAAGAGTGAAAGGGAAGATCTACAGGACGGTAGTGAGACCAGCTATGTTATATGGGTTGGAGATGGTGGCACTGACCAGAAAGTAGGAGACAGAGCTGGAGGTGGCAGAGTTAAAGATGCTAATATTTGCACTGGGTGTGACGAGGATGGATAGGATTAGAAATGAGTACATTAGAGGGTCAGCTCAAGTTGGACGGTTGGGAGACTAAGTCAGAGAGGTGAGATTGCGTTGGTTTGGACATGTGCAGAGGAGAGATCCTGAATATATTGGGAGAAGGATGCTAAGGATAGAGCTGCCAGGGAAGAGGAAAAGAGGAAGGCATAAGCGAAGGTTTATGGCTGTGGTGAGAGAGGACATGCAGGTGATGGGTGTAACAGAACAAGGTGCAGTGGACAGAAAGACATGGAAGAAGATGATCCGCTGTGGCAACCACTAATGAGAGCAGCAGAAAGAAGAAGAAGAGTCTCCTATATACAGTAGCTGTAACCTCCGCCTCTTGTCTTGATGATGATGCTTTTTTTTGTTTTTTAAACATCTTGTGCATGAGGTTATGCACAGTAATGTACTGTATACTTCAAATACAGAAGCACAGTGGTTAGCATTATTGCCTTATAGCTCCATGTTAATGGCTTGCATTCTGTCCTAGTCACTGTTTATGTGAAATTTACATATTCTAATCATGCCTTTGTGGGTACTTCTCATAGTACTCTTGAACGATTTTTTGATTGATTAATAATCAATAAGACATTCACCCCAAGGAGACCTGAAGTATGAAGAAATCTGTACAATTTATGAACAAGGTTCATAAATTGGTGAAAGTTTACATTAACAATTTCACTTTCTCTGTTGTGATTCGAAACATGGCCAAAGACTCGCTTTCATAAATAACCCAGACAAACTTGTTCAAATAAGAAAAATAATACAATTTATTTATAACATACAGTATGGATAATAGAAGATGGATATATGCAAGTTTATACATATATATAGGCAAAAGACACAAACAACACAAAACATAAAATTACGAAATCTTATTTTAAATTTTTCTCTCCTGTAGAAAAAGGCACATAACTTATTAATTCTGTTTCTTGGCTTAGATAGAACTTTCCTCTCTTATAAGAAAAGGCACACAACTCATGAATCCTTAATTTTCAATCCATGAGATTAAGATGGATACGTTCTTTGCCAGGTCATGAAGTTTTTACTGCAGGCAAGTGGCGTTCATTTGCTCACAGCTGCTAGCTTTTGCCCTGGCTCAAGGACCACCAACCCCCATACCAAGTTCTCTGTCTTAGTGTGTGTACATGAGTGCATGCACATGTAAGATGCTGCTTTGTCCTTTCCTTTCGGATTTAGGGTGAGAAATTTGTAATAGCCAGAACTTATCCTTCATAAGAATATTATGTTTAGTTACAGTTAAAACCAATATTGTAGTGTATTATAGCTCACTTTGTCCTGTCTGTTAAATTGCAGTTAATTGTTCTCAGAATCAAAGTATACTTATGGTTTTGAGGTGAGTAATGCTTGGTTCCTTTCCTGGCCAGCTTTCTCCAGAAACATGGAAGACGTTTTCGGTGCACTTACTTCTCTTTGCTCAGGAGATCTACTTCTTCGCCTTTTGTCGCACCTTCTCGTTGCAGGAAGTACTGCAGTCTTCTCTTCAAGGGTTTTACACAAAGTATCCTCGGATGGTAGTCAACTGCTCAGTTTAGTTGTGATCAGTCAGTTACCTGTGTTAGAAAGGCCAACGCTTGCCTTAAGTATGGTCTCTCGCTCTCTTGCTCCTGTCCTTGCTGTCCTTCAACAAGACAAGTATTCCACTTTTTCAGTCCATCATGGTTGCCCTCTGGAGTAAAGTGATTGCTTTGACCTCTGTTGCCATATCCTATCAGCTATGAGTTCTGTCTGTGGGCAGCCAATTTATGGCCAGGTCAAGCTGTAGCATAGTGAGGGAAGAGCCTTTAGTTAGGGTGTTACAAAGATTTTATAGGGAGGAATATAGAGAAAAGCCAAGCAAAATGACACCTTTTATTGGCTAACTAAAAAGATTACAATATGCAAGCTTTCGAGGCAACTCAGGCCCCTTCTTCAGGCAAGATGTAATAGGGAGGAATAGAAATTGTGTCATTTGCTACCTGGATGCACATAAGTCAGTCATCTTGGATGACCGTTGATGCAAAGTTCTATCCATTAATATTACTCATCCTTAATTTATGGTCCTTTGTTTAGCACTTGAGTCCATTTTGCACCTTAGAGAGAGAGATATCCCTGGCTGTTACATGGTCTGGAATTGATCACCTAATCAGAAAAGGCTACAGATACTGCATTCCAATTAGAGGCCCAGTCTGACAAACTGAGACTTTTAGCTGGCAGTCAGAGTGTCTGGCAATAGTTTGCTAAGCCAGGACTTGGGTTCTACCTTGGTAAAATGAATAATACCAGTCTGCATGACACTCTTACATCTCAAACACATGCACTTTTGTTTAAGTGGCATCACTAAAATTGCTTGTTGTGAGTGACTGAGTATGGAATGTATGTGTCTTTCAACCTGTCCAGGATTTGTCCTTACCATGCACCCAGTGCTTTCAGGATAGGCCCCAGATTACGATAATTCAAACAATGAATGTCAGAAAGTGGGTAAATGGATAGAAAAATGCATGCAAATATATTGAAATAGAAGTAAGACTTTATGTTTGTTGTATTTAACTGTATTGGTAGAAACTTTCTTACTGGATGCATAAAGTCATGTGTACATCCCTTAAGTGATGTTTCCCTATTTGCTTTTCTATTGATACTAATTTCTTTTAGAGTCTGATTTTCCCCTCCTTGTCAAAAAAATTGTTTTATTGCCATGAAGCTGCAATAGCTGATGTTTTTTCTATTTATTGTTTTTACTCCCATCACAACTAAAAGCTTTTATGAATTCAATTAGATGAAGACTGCAAGCCTACTATGCTCTCATAAACATTGATTCTAAATTATATCAACACTTTCATTTGCTTCAAATATTGATTTTACAACACAAGATTCTATGAGGCTAATGGAATGTTCTTAAGATTCAGATCAGTGAATAAATAATGATATACAGTATGTATGTCTGTTTTTAAGTTTATATTGATTCATTGTGTGAAGTTATTTAGCTCAACATCATTATTGAAGCAAACCATTTTTAGTATCTAATAACCTATGTTCAAATGGTATGGAGCAATTATTGTAAATTTACTTTTCTACAGGATTAATGCTCTGAAGAACTCTCTTATGATATATAATTATTGATTGACAATGATTAATAATTTGCTAGTGTCTAACTCTAGTAAATTTCTTAGTTAGGTTACTTTTAGCAAACAGAAAAAGACATTTCCTGATTAAACTTAAAATACCATTTTAGTTTTGCTAAACAATTATACAGTTTGCAGCATTTCTACCCTACATTCGATATTTATATAGTGAGAACACAGACATACACCAATTTATGGCTGACTGAGTTAAGGCCATTCATAATAGGTCCATAGGAAAACAATAAGGTAATAATGTTCTAGAAATTGACAAAACCATTTTCTGTATGCCACAAAGGCCATATGCTTTTTGTTTATCACGTGCTTGCTGGTAGCGCTGCAATCTGTAAAATGATACACTCTGAATAGAAGCAGTGAGAGAAGCGGTGGTTTGAGCTGCAGAGGTAGCAGTGTCTCGGCTGTCTGTTATTCTGTACTTAAGCTTCAACTAACAAATGGTCACAAACTAGCAATAAGTAGAAAAAATAAGATAGAAACCCCTTTTAAATAGTAATAAATTATTATTATTATTTCACAGGGTCTCATATGTTTTCTGACTCTTACAACAACAACAACATTTATTTATATAGCACATTTTCATACAAATAATGTAGTTCAAAGTGCTTTACATGATGAAGAAAAGAAAAAAAAGACAAAGTAAGAATTAAAATAAGACAACACTAATTAGCATAGAATAAGAGTAAGGTCCGATGGCCAGGGAGGACAGAAAAAACAAAAAAAAAAATCCAGACAGCTTGAGAAAAAAAAAATAAAATCTGCAGGGTTTCCAAACCATGAGACCGCCCAGCCCCCTTTGGGCATTCTACCTAACATAAATGAACAGTCCTCTTTGTATTTAGGGTTCTCATGGAAGGACTTGATGATGATGGTCATATAGACTTCTGGCTTTTAATCTATCAATGTAGGAACATCATGGTGCTATGATTAGGTGGTGGTGGCGCAGGTCACCACCACTGAAAACCGGGAAAAGAAACAGAAGAGAGAGTAGGGGTTAGTATGGATTTTAAAGCCACCATGAATAGTTATGATAATTAATTGAATATACAGAGCATCAGGATTAAACTAAAATGAAGTTATGAGAAAGCCATGTTAAAGTAATGAGTTTTTAGCAGGTTTTTGAAGTGCTCCACTGTATTAGCCTGGCGAATTCCTATTGGCAGGCAATTCCAGATTTTAGGTGTATAACAGCAGAAGGCTGCCTCACGACTTCTTTTAAGTTTAGCTCTTGGAATTCTAAGCAGACACTCATTTGAGGATCTAAGGTTATGATTTGGAATATAAAGTGTCAGACATTCTGATATATTAGATGGAGTGAGATTATTTAAGGCTTTGTAAACCATAAGCAGTATTTTAAAGTCAATTCTGAATGATACAGGTAACCAGTGTAGTGACATCAAAACTGGAGAAATGTGCTCGGATTTTCTTTTCCTAGTTAGGATTCTAGCAGCTGCATTCTGCACTAGTTGCAAATGATTTATGTCTTTTTTGGGTAGTCCTGAGAGAAGTGCGTTATAGTAATCTAGTTGACTGAAAACAAAAGCATGAACTAATTTCTCAGTATCTTTCAGTGATATAAGAGGTCTAACTTTTGCTATGTTTCTTAAGTGAAAAAATGCTGTCCTAGTGATCTGATTAACGTGCGATTTAAAATTCAGGTTACAGTCAACAGTTACCCCTAAATTCTTTACCTCTGTCTTGACTTTTAATCCTAATGCATCAAGTTTATTTCTAATAGCCTCATTATATCCATTATTACCAATCACTAAAATTTCTGTTTTCTCTTTATTTAGCTTGAAAAAATTACTATTCATCCATTTAGAAATACAAGTAAGACATTGTGTTAGAGGGCCCTTTAATGTTTGTTGTGTTTGGCACTGCTGCATGTGCTTCATGTGACTATTTTTTATGCATTCGGATCACCTTCCCTTATACAGACCTAGTGTGTGGGAACCAAGACTCAAAGATAAGTTTGTTCTACTCCATACAAGAAGTTAAAGAATGCTTACAGGTGTCCCACACCAGACCCGCAGAGCCTCAATTGCAAAGACCTGTACACTTTGTAAACAACATACAACCAATCTGACATAAAGCCCAATGGCTGGTTCCAAATGGAGCTGTAAATCAGCACGACTGTACTTTCATGTCACTGTCTTTTTTTAACAAAGTAATTTGTTGTGCAAATAAATCATCTTAACTCTTTTAGGGCAAATGTCGACTTTTGTCAGATAGGAGGGGTTGAGGGCGGGAATCAATTGGAAATGGTGACAAAACCCGCCATTACGTTGTAGTTTGATCGTCTTTGCTTGAAGGAAAGTGAACTGTGTTAGTCTGACTGAGTGCTGGTGTGAGTAGTGAAGGGTATCAACATTTGACGAGAGATCGGAGCGAAAATACTCCGTGGACACCATTTTACATATTGTCACTGAATTGGACCCAGACTGGTTGAGCTCTGATTTTGATGCAAGTGACCTGGAGATCGAGATATAAAACGAAAGTGAGGTATCTGCGTCAGCTGATCGTGGTGCTGAACACGTTCATGTAGCTGATGCATCTATCTGTGGCAATGTTCACCTGGGTGGACCGTCACTTAAAATGACAGGAGATACAAACCAGCTTGCATCGCAGTGTCACCTTGACTGACACTGCCACTGCTGCCCTCGCCTCCCAAAGAGAACATGGCAGCCAGCCTGCTGCACATCCCTGCTAGCTGTCATTCCGGTCGTGAGTGGCTTGAGCCACAAGAGACTGCAAACTGGTGGCCACAGCACACAACAACAGACATTTTATGTTGATTTACATGTGAAACTATAGCTTCGTGTGCTTTTCAGAAAACTGCATTTTTTGGAAAAAAAAAATATTCAGCCCTCAAAGAGTTAATCAATTACCTTACATGTACATTTTGTACTGTACTGTATGTCATAGACGTCAGTTTTACAGAAAAAAACAACACATATTTGTACAGTTAGAGTTCACATGAAGAAGCCTCATACTGTGAATGAGAGTTCACAATCTTTTGGACAATAGGCTATGTGGGCACTTTTTGTGACTGAAGACAGAGAAGAAAATTAAAATTAGTAAAAACCTTTTATTGATACATACCAGACAAGGGTAAAATGACAGAGAAATACAGTCCTAGGACACTGCACTTCATCTGCCTCGAGCGCAGATATCCTTGCTCTTTTATACCTTTCTAGTCTCCTGATCGTTGACCACGTAAGCAATAAAAATAGCGTCCTGACTCATTTTGTATTATTCCAATTGGTAAAGTCTTTACCCTAAAGGTATATTTTCTTGTCACACACATCATTGAAAGAAAACTTCCAGAAAGTATATATGCTTTTTGTCACGTACGCAAAACACAAACAAGTTTGATCATTCTGTCCTATTTTCTGTACTTACACACATACATTTTGTTCAATTACATCATTTTATGTTTTTACAGCTACACTTAAGTTTTTAATATAAAATCTCGACAGTAGGAGCTCTCCATTGTATAACTACAGAGAGGAGAATATCTTCATCCAGCATTGTTTTTATAACTGGGCAGATCAACATTTTGATAGTGCTACGTATAACTGTCCATGACTACATAATGGCCTATCAATGTATATTCCAAGACGGTTAAAAAAAATCTCTGACCCTGAGAATTATTTGTAGTTATAGTACTAGGGTGTTGTACTGTGTTAGCCATTATGGATGTAGTGAGAAGTCAAGCAACATGACACCTTTTATTGGCAACTCAAGCCCCTTCTTCAGGCAAGATGTAGTTATAGCAAATGCTAAAACTATTGGAAGTTGCTGTCCATGCAAGATGAATGGTAAGTTACTTGCTAAAGTATCCCAATATCTAATTTAATATGTGGAAGGAATATGACTTATCCTGCATGATCCCCAGTCATAACTTTGCCGGCAATTGAATGTTTATGCAGTTTTACAATTTGTAAGCTTGGGCAAGTACATAGGCTTAATTTGTGGACTGCAAATACATAACTGAACTACTACTGTTCTTAGCGGAATGGATGTATATAAGGTATTTTGTTTGATGCATGTGTGTTAAATTGGTTGTATTGATATGAGAGAATCATTGTTGTATTCTCCTAATGAAGACGAAAAAAATTATATATAGATGTATGCTATATTATGATGTACGTTTTTGAAGAAAAATGAGCTTTGCATAAAAACATCGCATTAAAACGTCACATGAAATTATTGCACAGTTCAGCTAATCTTTTTATATCTAGAAAGTAGATAATTTTTTTTTACATTAGTGCTTCTTGGGCGCATTAATATTATGGTTGTGGGGGCACAACTTTTTAAATGCTTAACTAGTGCTGAAAACTTAAACTAGATGTTCCATGCATTTTTTTTCTTCCAAGCCTGCACTCTCCACTAACATTAAGAAGACCAATTTATATCATATATCCATATTACTAACCGAGAATGGAAGGCATGGATGCAGGTACACGGCGATGGGACCATGAGACATAGTGCGCAGGCGCCTACAGCGCGCGTCTCATAAACCGCAAGCGAAGTCTGATCCACCGCGAATGAAGGAGTCACGGCCCAAAAACGAAAGAGCTCAACTAACGTAAATAAGACATGAAGCAACAACGCGCCCATAGCTAACGACTAACGACACAGCCACACAGAAAAGAGGGTTCTGCGTTGCACCCCAGAGTCAAACGGAAGACGCTACGGAGGCCCCACAGGTCCACAAAGATAGTACGGAAGGCGCGGGAAAGTACGAAAGGCGCAGGCGACCTACAACGCGCTTCTGAACTAAACGTCCACACTACACAGCATGGTCCACGCACTTCTAACACACTGCAAGCATAAACACGAGATGGTACAGAAACCACACAGATCCGGACTCCACAACATATGTGAATCACATTACAGTGATACAATATTAAGCACTTTACACATGGACAACTGTATGTAGCCCTCTCAAGAGAGTACAGAACCCTACACGTGCACACTACAAAGCATAGTCAAACCCGACATAGTACGGAAGGTGCAGGCGCCTACAACGCGCTTCGAAAGCACCGCAGGCAAAAACCCGAGATAGCACAGAAGCCCCAAAGATCCGGACTCCACAGCATATGTGAATCACATTACAGTAATACAATACTATAAGTACTCACAGAAAACACAAACAGAAGAGGCTTCGGCGTCCCGCCCCACAGTCAAACCAGAGAAAGTACGGAGTCCCCAAACGTCCACAAAACACAGCATAGTCAAACTTGAGATAGTACGGAGGGCGCATGCGCGGATACGTGGGTGCCTTCAACACGCGTCTGAAACCGTGGAAGCAAAACTGTCTCGTAGTGCTGGGCGGTATACCGGTTCATACCAAAAACCGTTTTTTATTTTTGTTATGATATGGATTTTTCTTATACCGGAACACCGGTTTAAATAGCCTAAACAACATTCGGAATGTGGCGCAGCGGGAAACTGTTTAAGGGGGACCTTTTTCACTGGTGCACCGCAAAATATGCATCCAACAGAGTACATGTGTTAGTGGAGGTATTGAGCAGTGAAAATGGACAGGGAACATTCTGAAACTGAAGCTGTAGCAGACGATAAAGTTGAACATGATAACACAGAAGAACTTTTGACGAAAAAAGGTGCTGTATCTGTTATCTGTAGATACTTTGGTTTTAAAAGGTCGGATGTGAAGCATTATGTTCAAATGTATGAATACTGTTTCTATACTACTGGATAATACTGCAAGCCAAGTTGTACTTGTTTTATTTTATTTTTTTTTCAATACTGTGTAATGTATCTGGTTACTGTGTAATACTGTGACGGTGCCGGTCCCCTACAGACTCCCTCTTCCCACGTGGGAGTCTGTTGAACCAACACCGTCGATAGTTATAACCGAGATGAGCTGAGAAATCTCATTGAAGCCAGGGGATGTTGGAAAGTGCTCAAGTGCTTTTGTTAAAAACAGTCAAAGTAAAACCAAAAGTGTCCGTTGGACAGTGTTCAGAAAAATACAGTACCCAAATAAATAGCAAATCCATAAAGCCAGTGAAATGTGGGGATAAAATCCATAATAAATATATCCATTAAAATGCAGTCTCTCTCCTCGCCCGATCGCAGCACACCACCTTCTGTCTCCACAGCTCACCCTTCACTGGCGTTGCTGACGGAGCCTTTGCAGCACGAACTGCTTTCTGCCAACCCCTGTTTTGGCTGCCGCCACACTGCGCAGCCAGACCGTCCGAGGTCGGCACACCTCCCGTCTTCCTTCGTGCTCACTCAGTCACTCCTCAGATCCATTTGGAGGTCTTACATTTCACTCGCCCCACTCCACACGCTTACTCAGTGGAGTGAACCAGCCCCTAGATCGCCTAAGCCTGCACTCCCTCACGGAGCCCCAGCTCGTGCTGCCTTCTCCTTCCTGGTGTCTGGATCGTCTCCCATGACTGCCTTTTCCCTTCTTTAACCTCCTTGTGTTCTATCTTTTCTTTTTTCCTTCCCCCATCCTGCCGGCCCATAAATATACGTCTCCGTCTGTGGGCTCGGCGCCTTATTCACACGCCACACTAAGCCGACGAAGCAATTGAGAATGATCAGATGCGACTCGCCCCAGTCACCTCATCAACTCCCTGCGGTCGAGCAATCGTGCCCACGAAGACAGACACGGCGAACTGGATTTAAAAATGGACCATTTTTTTTGTTTGTTTTTTTTGACCCACTAAACAACAAATAGTATTATAAATGCAAGTCGCAGTTTTATTATTTATTATTTATTATATATATATATATATATATATATATATATATATATATATATAGCTTAGCTTGAAGCAAGGTCTATATTAATGCAATTTGCCTTAATGACGGTTCAGTTGGTAAAGATGTCATCTCCAAGTTGCACTTGTTTTATTTTAGTTTGGTGAATACTGTGTAATGTACCTGGGCTTGAAGTTTTGATGTAATAGTATTATTACTGGAAGTTGCACTATTATTTATTTTATTGTTATTATTTATTAGTTTATATATTATGCAGTTTAATGATGGTAAAGTTGTTTAAAAAGTCACTTTAACATGTCAGTGGACAGAGATTGTTAACATTAACAAAGTGTAGTTGGTTTACAAAAAATATTTGCCATTTATTTCTTTTCTAAGACATGTTCAGTGCAATACAACTAAATGCCTGTTTGGATGGTTGACAATTTGTTGTCAAAGTTTTAGTTTAAGCGGTTTGCAAAATTTGTTCAATAAAAAGGCTCTATATTTTGACAGCAACTGTCATGCAGTGTGATTCCTTCTCTTCATTAGTGCCCCCCCCCCCCCTTTGAAAACTATCACTTTATGGAGCCATGCAAACCTGTATTAATACTTGTGTGCACATTAAAATGTTTTTTTGTACAATGTACAATTCTCATGACAGTGGAGTAGGTTATTCTTAGCCAGTCTACTGCAGTAATTGCAGTGGAAAATGTGATTAACTCATGCATGGGAAAAAATACCGTCGAATACCGTGAAACCAGTACAATCTTGAAAAATACAGTGATATAGAATTTTGGTCATACCGCCCAGCACTACTGTCTCGGCTCCAAAACCAAACAGCTCGACTAACGGAACTACAAAAGCGAGCCTGCATGGACAAATACAATGAACATAGACGCCTACAACGCGCATCTGAAACTGCGGAAGCAAGGCAGGCACGGGTTCAAAATGAAACACCACAACTGACGGAGATACAAAAACGAGCCCGCCTAGATAAAATCAATGAACGCAGGCGCCTACAACGTGCGTCTGCAAAGCAAGCATTATGGACTGCATTAGTAATATGGATAGTTCATTTGCATCTACCGGGGTAAATATCTGGTCACCAGCTGGCAATTGCCCATACTGCTTTCGCGTATGTGGACAAATATTACATCGGATTGGAACAGTGCATCCTGAACCACATCACGAACGCAAATATGCACATATCTTCGTGTTAGATCCAGATGACGCAATCTATCAACGAATGAACCTCTGACGGAGCTACAAAAACGAGCCCGCATGGATACATAGGCGCCTACAACGCACGTCTGAAACCGTGGAAGCTAAAATGTCTCGGCTCCAAAGCCAAACAGCTCGACTAACGGAGCTACAAAAGCGAGCCAGCATGGACAAATACAATGAACATGGACGGCTACAACGTGCATCTGAAACTGCGGAAGCAAAGCAAGCACGGGTTCAAAACGAAAGACCACAACTGAAATATTCCAATATATCTTTCTAATGTGCCATGCTATGGGTTCTTTACTTCCTTTGTTCGTCATCTACACCTTTACACTCCAATATATCTCATACATACATCAATGTATTTCGGCTTACCCAACACCAGGGGCTGGCGAGCGATGCACTATTATTACAGAAAATAATGAATTATTCATTTTGGTCATTTTTATGTTTATTATGCAGTATTTGTTAGTGAAACTTAACAGTAATTTGCCACCATTTAGAATTTAGTTGCATTTATAATAATTACAAACCATAACTTAACATAAATTTTGTTACAGACATGCAATGCCTCACCCAAGAGTATGCTCACATTTCTTTAAATATACTTCAGAAATTTATCATCCTCCTTTTCGTAAATACTTGTAAACACAAAAACGTGAAAAAGAGAAAAAACAAATGGTTTTATTAATAAGCTGCTCATCAAAGTTCATTCTGCTACAACAGTTTACTAAAAATGTTACAGAACAACACAGTAGTTTGGTTGAATTTGGTTGACACAGTGGTAAGCACTGCTGGTTTATGGCTCCAGAAAATGGAGATTGTATTTTAATCCCAATGTATTGCATGGAGCTTCCAGATTTGCCCTGCGTCTTTGTGAATTTTTCTTTTGGTACTCTGTTTTTTCTCCTACATCCAAAAAATGTACAGGTTATGTTGATTGTTGGCTCCAAACTGGCACCATATTAGTGAAAGTGGTAGTATACAGTACATATCCCTTTAGATGGGTTTATGTTTTATTTAGGGCTGGCTTCTTGTTTTCACCCAGTACTGCCTAAAATTGGAAAAAGTGGATTCAGGAAATTAATTTATTCCTTCATGTAAATGTGTACAGTATTCAGTGGATTCAGAAAGTATTGAGACCCCTTTTTTCACATTTTGATATATGTTTGTTATACTAAAATCATTTAAATTCATACTCAATCAAAACACTCAGTACTCTAGAATGACAAAGCAGAAACAGGATTTTAGACATTTTTGCAAATTTATTAAAAATAAAAAACTGAAATACTGCATTGATACAAGTATTCAGACCCTGTGCTATAACACTTTAAATCTGTCTCAGGTTCATCCCATTCTATTGATCATCATTGAGATGTTTCTGCACTTTGTCTGCCGTTCATCTGAGGTGAATTCAGTTGATTGGACATGATTAGAAAAGGCAGTCACCTCTCTATATAAGGTCCACCAGATGACAATGTGTATCAGAGCAAAAACCAAGCCATGAGGTCAAAGGAATTGCCTTCAGAGTTCAAAGACACGATTGTGTCAAGCCACAGATTAGGGGAAGGTTACAAAAAAATAAACAAATCCTGCAGCATTGAAGGTTCCCAAGAGCAGTGCCTTGTTCATAATTCTTAAATGGAAAATGTTTGGAACAACCTTTATTCTTCCTAGGATTTGATGCATAGACTGAGCAACAGGGGAAATGGCCAAATTAAAAAAGGGAACAAAAACCCTTTGGTCACTCTGACTGAGTTCCAGTGAACCAGTGTGTAGATGGGAGAAATTTCAAGAAGGACAACCATCACTACAACACTCCACCAATCTGGGCTTACTAACAGTGTAGCCAGGTAGAATTCTTTCCACAGTAAAAGGCATATGGAAGCCTGCTTGGAGTTTGCAAAAAAGCATCTAAAGGACTCCCAAACTGTAAGAATCAAGAATCTCTGGTCTGATGAAACCAAGGTTAGGGTAATGTCTGTAGGAAACCAGGCACTCATCTGTGGTGTAGCGGGTCCACAGCTCATGTCAAAAAGGCCACTTTTTAAAATGATTAATCGCCAGATTCGCCACTTAGCGAGGGGGCATGGTGTGTGTGGCTGAGTGGTTCCCAGGGAGTTTGTGATGCGGGCAGTTCTCACTTAAGTGCACAGGTGAGGAGTCGTCCGCATCCGTAATTGTTCCTGGGACCTGCTGATTTCCACAGCTGATCCACGTCCCCGTGATAAATAGAAGCGCAAGGCGGCTAGCAGGAGAATGAAGAAAGAAAGAAAGAAAGAAAGAAAGAAAGAAAGAAAGAAAGAAAGAAAGAAAGAAAGAAAGAAAGAAAGAAAGAAAGAAAGACGGACGGAGGTTAAGGAGGAGAAGACGGCAGAAAGCTGGATGGAGAAAGCTGATGCAGGAGAGAAGGAGAACGAGCGAGTGCAGGCTTGTACTGATAACAAGCAGCTGGGAGAGGCGAGCTTGAGTGGGGTGTTTGGCCAGCACCCGAGGACCGATGGTAGTGGTTGCTCCTGCTGAGTGCTTGTTGGGAGCAGGAGTGACCAGGAGAAGGTTGCCTCGCCGCAGCAAAGGCAGCGGGAGTCGGAGATTTGGAATAGAATCCCCAGCGTGAGCGTCCTGGCTGTTGGAGGAAAGCCAAGTCTCGGTCTGGTAGGGGCTAAATGAAGCCAGGGATCAGGAGGCCATCAGACCAGTCGAGTACAGCAAACAAGGTCAGCTGCATGTAGGGTGACTCCCCTGGTGCATAGCCTGGATGGGAGGAGCAGGGGAGTCACCAGTAAAAGAAGGCACCGTACTTTGTATTTTTAAAGAGACTGTTTCCAGCCATTGTTTTAACTTTGTTTTTTTTTTAAAGGATGTTTTTTTTCTAATGGATTTTAAACTCCACCCTTTTCACTTGTTTTTATGGATTATTTATTTAAGCATATTTTGATACACTGCACTTATTTATTTGAACACTTCTTTTGTTGGTTTTGTTTTTAATAAAAGCAATTTTGTACTTTTTGCACCATCCCCTTGCTTTGTTGTGCCTCACTGTCAAGCTCATCGGTGACATTAACCGATGGTGTCGGGTTCAAGGGCTCCCAGAATGAAGATAGGAGCGTGGAGCAGAACCTGCATCGTCACATCATTGTGCTCATCATATGTGCAGTACCTTCCAACGGTGAAGTATGGTAATACAGTAGCAACATCTTACTGTGGTGTTGTTTTTCATTGGCAGGAACTGGGAGACTAGTCAGGATTGAGGGAAAACTGAACAGAGAAAAGTACAGAAGTATCCTCAATAAATACCTGTTCCAGGGTGCTCTAGACCTCAGACTGGGCTGAAGGTTCACATTCTAACAGGACAACAATCCTATGCACAAAGTGAAGACAACACAGAAGTGTCTTAGTGACAACTCTCGGAATACCCTTGAGTTGCCCAGCCAGAGCCCAGACTTGAACCCAATCAAACATTTCTAGGGAGATGTGAAATTAGCAATCTACTGAAGGTCTCCTGGCTGAGCTTGAGAGGATGATCTGCAGAGGAATGGCAGATAATCTCCAACTTCAGGTGTGCAAAGGTTGTAATGTCATACCCAAGAATAGTCTTTGTTGTAACCACTGGCAAAAAATATGATTCAATTAAACACTGAGCAAAGGGTCTAAATACTTGTGTTAAGGTAACATTTCAGTATTTTATTTTTAATAAATCTGCAAAAATTTGTAAAATTCATTTTTGCTTGTTTTTTAGGATATTGAGTGTTGCTTGATGTGGGGAAAAATTAATTTAAACAAGTTTAGCACAAAGCTGTAATGTAACGAAATGTGAAAAGTGTTAATTAGACACACTTCCGTCGTCTTTGACACTGCATCACCGCTTGTTAAAAAGCTTCCTCCACTTTTCTCTATCCTGTGCTACTTCCTCCAGGTTTCTTCCCCTAGCTCAGAGATGGGCAAACTTTTTGGCTCAGGGGCCACATTGACTTTTAAAATTTGACAGACGGGCCGGGCCAGCACTAGATGCATACATCCATTCATCTTCCAACCCGCTGAATCCGAACACAGGGTCACGGGGGTCTGCTGGAGCCAATCCCAGGGCACAAGGCAGGAACCAATCCCGGGCAGGGTGCCAACCCACCGCAGGACACACACAAACACACCAAGCACACACTAGGGCCAATTTAGAATCGCCAATCCACCTAACCAGCATGTCTTTGGACTGTGGGAGGAAACCGGAGTGCCCGGAGGAAACCCACACAGACACGGGGAGAACATGCAAACTCCACGCAGGGAGGACCCGGGAAGCGAACCCAGGTCCCCAGGTCTCCCAACTGCGAGGCAGTAGCACTACCCACTGCGCCACTGTGCCGCCTAGATGCATACATATTCCTTAAAAGTTTTGAAGAATCGCCGTTCTAAGCTTACAGATGGCTTAACGTCTATTACAGAGATGATTGTGTGGCGATTGGGTATTTGGAGAAAAAAAAATAAGGACAGGAATTGGAGGTTAGTATGTTTGAAAGAGACAGTACTTCTGTAATAAATTATTTCATCGAAGGTCGCACGTGGCGCAGCAAGCCTCTTGCGTGAAATATGAACAATCACTGCACCACCGTGTTCCCATGTTTAATAACATGCTTTCATTCCTATCATCATGAAAAAGATATCACATATACATCTCAGTATTTTAATTATTCAGAGAGCTGTAATATCACGAATGCAATGGATTCTGTGTCCTGTCGGAGAAAGAGAAAGAATGGAAGCACGTAGTGATTCACACACATAGAGCACATAGAAGATCAAATACAGAACAAAGTATTTAACGTGCTACTTGAGAAACTAGTAAAATAAAGATTTTAAGATGAAGTTTATGATGTTCTACTTTAGTGACAAAATAAACTACGTGATTAAAGTGGAAATTTCGAGATTAAAGTTGACATTTCGTGCTTTTTTCCCCAGTGTGTGCCTATTTTTTTTTTCTCTCTACCCTAATAAGCTTTCATATGACACTCAGACGGTGGGCTACGAGTCGCCTTTTCACGCCGACTTTGATATGTGACTTCTTTTTTATTTCGGGCACTGTGCGACTTTGTGAACTTGAGCTTTCGAGTTTCTCCGACACTATGTCACTCGATCAGCTTCCTTTTGTTGATTATAGCCCTGCCACTGTTTAAACCAACAAATAGTACCTTTTTCCTTTGCTTCCACTTGGTATTCGCTGAAATTCTTATATTTTCCCCCGTGCTTTTCCCATTGTCTTTTCACATTAGGCTATTTATATCGATTTGCATATTCAAAGAGGCGTAATTCTGGGAGGAGTTGGGGCGGGACAGAAGGCGCATGCACGTGCGTTACTTTTCACGCTGATCGGGATTTATGTAGTGGAAGAACGTGAAAGTTTGCGTGCGCACAGATTCCTGCATGTGGATTTTACTGTGCGTATGCACATTCCCGCTTTTGTGCTTACGCCATGTTATAGTGTGAGTTCTACGCACGGCGTTATACATGAGGCCCCTGGTGATCAACGTCAATTTCTTCAAGAAACTTAATAAACTGACGATGCTGAAGTCCCCCCGCTCGAATAAAGTTAACGAGTTTTACCACTGGCTTCACTACGTAGTCAAGCTGCAATACGGATTAACACAGTGCTTCCTGGTGGATTAGGCAGTGTAAGAAAATTACCTCCTCCTCAGGGTTGTCCTCCTTCTCCCTCTCCTGGATTCTTTTGAGCAACCCAACGTTTTTTCCAGTCAGATTTGGCGATCCATCTGTGGTAACGTTGGTGAGCGTACTCCAAGGTAGCTTCTGCCTATTTATGACCCCCGACACGCTGTCATACAAGACCTATCCCCGCGTTTTCCCCTTTAGGGATTCCATGGCCAAAAACTCCTCCGTTATCTCAAAATTGTCATTAATCCCTCTGATAAAAATTAAAAGATGAGAGGTGTCCTTTATGTCATTACTTTCATCCACTGCCAAGGAACATAATGTAAATGACTCCGCTTTTTTGTTTAACTTGCTAGCTAAGTCTTCGTCAATTAGCTCAACACAGCGAGTCACTGTCCTGTGTGATAAGCTAATTTTTTCAAATTTGTTCTTGCTCTCAGGACACAAAATACCTGCTGTCTCTACCATGCACTCTTTGAGAAACTCCCCTTTGGATAAAGGCTTGTTGGTCTTTGCTAATTTGAATGCCAGCACATAACTTGCCTTCGTGCTTGATTCTTGGATGGCAGTTTGTTGGATAAAGGTGTTTTGCTGAGCCTGCAAACTAGCTGCCAACCTCTAAGCGGTAGCTGTCCTTTCTTGCGTTGACTGGTTGTTAGCGTAATTAGCATGCTTGGTGGAAAAAAGTGACGGCTGATGTTGTATTCCTTTAAAACCGCAACGGTTTCTTGGCAAATAAGACATACAGCCTTTGACCGGACTTCAGTGAAAGTTGTGCATTCCTTATTAAACACTTGGCACTCACTGTCGACTTTTCTTTTCGTTGGCAAACTCATTGTTGGAGATGGGTTCAGAGCAGTAGCAGAGTAATAACAGAGTAACCCGGGCTCCGCAAAATCAAGTCAATGTATCACTGCGCCTAATGCGCCACCTGGTGGAACGCCAGGCATTACAGGACAAGGTCAAATGAATGCCGTCATAATTATGATATGATTTGATTTGGGCAATTTTGTACCAATCTTCGTTGGGCCGGATTAAAAAGACCAACGGGCCGGATTTGGCCCGCTGGCCGTAGTTTGCACACCCCTGCCCTAGCTCATCTGTCTCTTTCTTTCTCTGTGATCATTTCTTTCCACCTCTTTTTTGGGTTTCCTGCTCTTCTTCATCCTACTGGAAACCATCTTTCCACTCTTCTTGCTGTCCTGCCCATCTTAATATTCTAGATATGCCTATTTCATTTGGTTCCATTTGACCAGTCTTTTCTCTCAAATCCTTGTTACTAATTGTCAGCAATCAAACATGTCCATTTTGAGATAAAGTAAAGTTGCCTAAATACTTTCTGAATCCACTTTATATGTCGCAAATTTGAAATAATTGAGAGATAAGTGAATGATAAACAGAAATAAAGGGAAAGCCAACAAGTACAACGTACTTTCCCATTTAACTAAACAGACTTGCAAATCTGTTATTAAAAACATTTAAACAAACTATTTTCTACTTGCACTTCCCAGCAAAAACATCTAAGATGACCCAGTTTGATATATCTTGCTCCTTTCACATATATTTTTGTGGTTAGCCATTTTAGAATTCAGTTTGACTCATTTGTACTTTTTTAAAATTGGCCTCTAATATGTACAGAAAGGAAATTACATGTATATTGAAGCACAAAGGAATAAAGCTAAACCAAAACACAATTTTTTTCTAGTATGTTCCACATTTGCAGGCCCCAGTGGAAAGATATTTTATATTATTGTAAAATACCACATGTAAAGTCCCAATAGATTTTTTAGAATTGAATGTTAGATAGATAGATAGAATGTTGTACTTAAAGTTTAAAAAAAACAAAAAACAATACAACAGTTTGCTTTAGAGTTTTTATTTTAAAGGGCAAATGTAATTTTGATCATATTAATAGTTAATTTTGTAATGAGAGATGAATCAACCTTGTAGCCCTTACACATTTTAGGCATATTTCTCTTTATTATTCAAGTACCATTCCAAATGAGACAGTATTTTGCATTGTGTTCAAAATACTGTACAATGCAATACCAGTTGGTACCATGTGTCTTAAACAATTTGTGCTGTACAATTTCATGATAAAATTTTGGTAAGCAAGAAATTCTTACCCATGCAGTTCTAGTTCCAAGTGCAAACACAGTAACAATTTATGGGGAAATACAAAAACTTTGAATTCATTATTTACGGTGTCATTACGGTAAATAATTTTCAATTGCAAGTATTTTCAATTGCTTTTCATGCACAAAAGTGGCACCAGTCAGTGGTACAAACAATACAGCTGACTAGGCAGCATGTCTTTGGTGATTACAGTTAGATGGTGAACTTGACTCAACAGTATAAGTAATCTAGAAAACTATCTTCAGTTTAGTGGAGAAATGATAAATATGCACCACCTATCCCCATGCAAAAGTAAGTAGATGTGAGCAAGTAAAAGTTCAGATTTTATGTCAACACAGAAAGCTCTGATGAAGTTTCACTATTAACATTGAAACAGAGTTGGATATCATCTTGCATAAAAAGCTATGAATAATATGGCCAAGGGGAAGCATATAAATACAGAAGGGGAGAGGTGTGAGGACAGAACCCTGAGGAACTCCTTGTGTGACTGGCGCTGAGCTGGATCTTCTGATGTCAAGACTGACAAACTCTTGTCTATCAGTTAGATAGAATGTCAACCACTAGAGGGCAGTGCCAGAGATACGCAGCATGTTCTCCATTCTGGACAGTAGAATGTCATGTCTGACAGTGTCAAATGCTGCACTGAGGTCTAACAGAATTAATATGCTGGTTTGTCCAGAGGCCACTGAAAAAGTTTCTTCAATTTATTCTAAGTTAAGTAATTGGTGAATTAGGATACCACAACACACTCAAGAACTTTTTACAGAAAAGGAAATAAGAAATAGGCCGAAAATTGTTAAAATTGTCAGCATCAAGACCAGACTTTTTTAATATTGGGGTTACAGAAGCGATTTTAAAAATGGATTGCATAAAGCCAGTGTCAACAGTTCGGATTGTGGCATGAAGGCAGGATCTAAGAATTGTGGCGAGGATTGGGTCCAGTATACAAGTAGCTGGCTTTGTCTTACAAAGTGGGTTATTAACAAATGCAAATATAACTGGTGAAAATTTAAAAAAGGAGCTAGATGCAGTTGGAAGACAGGGAAATATATAAATGGATGATGGATTTATGTTAGTTGAGTTATTTAGATTTTTAATTTTATTATAGAAAAAGTGGAGGAATTTTTCATAGACTTAAGTGGAGGAGGTAATTGGGCCAGATGCAGGTTAAAATAGCTTGTTAACTACAGAGAACAAAACCCTTGCGTTATCATGCCTTCTGTTATTCTGCCATAGTGCTTGTTCCTGGCTGTCGTTAGTGCATCTCTGTAAGCCCTTTGATGGTCAGAGAAAGCCTGGACATAGACAGTGAAGCCAGTCTTATGTGACATTCTCTCAAGGCGTTGGCCAGCTACTTTCATAGACCGTAGTTTTGAGTGTTACCATGGAGCTGAATGCTTATAGGAAACCTCCTTATGTTTTAAAGGAGCTGTTTTATCTAGTGCTGAATGAAGCGCTGAGTTATAGTAGTCAACAAGACTAACTAGTATTGACGCAATAGACAGAAAAAGATCAGAAATGGGTCCAGCAAGGGTAGAGTAACAGATATTTTTAAGGTTTCTGAAATACTAGGGTGTTGTACCGTGTTAGCCATTAAGAATGTAGAGAAAAGCTGAAGAAGGGGCCTGAGTTGCCTCGAAAGCTTGCATATTGTAATCTTTTTAGTTAGCCAATAAAAGGTGTCATTTTGCATGGCTTTTCTCTAGGTTTCTGAAAGAACTTTGACATTTACAGGTAAGAGAAGGGAGAGATAATGAAACAGTGAAAAGTACTGCTTTATGGTCAGAGACTTCAAATCACTGCTGTAAGTGTTGCTGATGGATATGCCAGATGCACAGATCGGGTCTAATATATGACCACCAGAGTGGGTAGGAAAATCATCACTTCAAGAGAGGCCCACCAAATCAATAAGCTGATTAAAAGGGTATTCTCAGTTATGGGACACACTCTGGACATCCAGTAGTGTGACGTATGGTGCTGTGGCTCAGCAAGTAGATATTATTGCGGGTAGCAAAGTAGAGAATAAAAAAATGAGCACAATTGTGAACAAAACTGCGCATATTCTCTCTGATACCTTAACACGGAGTACTTTCAAGTAACAAATTATTCAGTAGGGGTGTGTTAAGAAACGCTACTGGGTTTCCTTTATACCAACAGCAATATGCTTTCATAATGGTTCACTGGGACTGGGACTGCATTTTTATCTTTGACCAAATCAGAAATTTTCTTTTTATTTTATTAATTCTGTTGTGTAATTGACAGAGGTTGTTATTGTTTCTTATAATATTTATCTGTTTATGTATTTATTGAGGTTCTGTAAAAAGCTGCTTTTCCTCCCTTGGGACAAATAAAGTGCTATATCCAGTACAGTATGTGAAGGTTGGCTGTGATAAAATTAAACTGTGCATAGTGAGTATGTTTATAAATATTTGAGCAGGACCTTCCACACAGAATTGTATGACTGAGTCAAATGTATGGCCAATTTCATTCCTCATTAACTATTTTAGTGAAAGAGCTTTTAACAAACTTTTCTGTTAATGAGTTTCTATTTTATACATTTTAAAAAACATATGAAACAAACTGCCACTTAGCATCACACCTTTGATTAAACTTTATTGTGTAAGCATGAATTTCCAACAAACATTTTTAAATAATTAGGTTATACCAAATGTTCAAGTACCATAAAAATAACATAGCATGTTAATCAAAGTCTACAGCTTTTTGTACTGGACTGCTTTTTCATTTTGTACCTTTGTCTTATTTATGTCATCATCAAGCCTTTTCATTGGTGTCATACAAATCAAAACAATATAATTTTTACACATCAGTAAATAAACAATTTTTCTTTCTGGTAAACAATATCCATCCATCCATAATCCAACCCGCTATATCGTAACTACAGGGTTACGGGGGTCTGCTGGAGCCAATCCCAGCCAACACAGGACACAAGGCAGGAAACAAACCCCGGGCAGGGTGCCAGCCCACCGCAGGGCGCTTGCACACACACACACACACACACACACACCACGCACACACTAGGGACAATTTAATATCGCCAATGCACCTAACCTGCATGTCTTTGGACTGTGGGAGGAAACCGGAGTACCCGGAGGAAACCCACACAGACACGGGGAGAACATGCAAACTCCACGCAGGGAGGACCCGGGAAGCAAACCCAGGTCTCCTAACTGCGAGGAAGCAGTGCTACCCACTGCGCTACTGTGCTGCCCGGTAAACAATATCATGAAATAAAAATAAAGCCAATGCATGTACATACCCTTTGATTTGCTATCCTCATCTCATCACAGTTGAGATTATAAGGAGAGATGAAAGCAGTCTTTTGGCAGTAAGGTTACAAGTCAAACATTCATCACAAATAATGTGAAAAATTAGTGTTATTCCTAGTGTTTCAAAACTTCTCAAATTTTGAGGAAGTATGTAATGGCAAGATATTGAAATGAAGCTTAACATGTAAAGCTAATTTAACAGAAAATACAACAATTGTCAAGACATGAAACAGTTTAGTTTAGTTTTGTTTAGTTTTAGTTAGTCTAACTAGAGACATGAACAGCGGTTTTTTGCATTGTGTCACCTTATGGCTAAGCTTACCACATTCAGGCCTGTTGAATATGACTATGGGAATCATCACAAGTAAATTAAATCAAGAGTTACTATTCATCCATCCATCCATCCATCCATCCTCTTCCACTTATCCAAGGTCGGGTCGCGGGTTGAGCAGAGATACCCAGACTTCCCTTTCCCCGGCCACTTCTTCTAGCTCTTCCAGGAGAATCCCGAGGCGTTCCTAGGCCAGCCGGGAGACATAGTCCCTCCAGCGTGTCCTGGGTCTTCCCCGGGGCCTCCTCTCGGTTGGACGTGCCTGGAACACCTCACCAGGGAGGTGTCCAGGAGGCATCCTGATCAGATGCCCAAGCCACCTCATCTGACTCCTCTCGATGCGGAGGAGCAGCGGCTCTACTCTGAGCCCCTCCCGGATGACTGAGCTTCTCACCCTATCTTTAAGGGAGAGCCCAGACATCCTGCGGAGGAAACTCATTTCAGCCGCTTGTATTCGCGATCTCGTTCTTTCGGTCACTACCCATAGCTCATGACCATAGGTGAGGGTAGGAACATAGATCAACTGGTAAATTGAGAGTTTTGCCTTACGGCTCAGCTCCTTTTTCACCACGACAGACCGATGCAGAGCCCGCATCACTGCGGACACCGCACCGATCCGCCTGTCGATCTCACGCTCCATTCTTCCCTCACTCGTGAACAAGACCCCGAGATACTTGAACTCCTCCACTTGAGGCAGGATCTCGCTCCCAACCCTGAGAGGGCACTCCACCCTTTTCCGGCTGAGGACCATGGTCTCGCATTTGGAGGTGCTGATTCCCATCCCAGCCGCTTCACACTCAGCTGAGAACCGATCCAGAGAGAGCTGAAGATCACGGCCTGATGAAGCAAACAGGACAACATCATCTGCAAAAAGCAGTGACCCAATCCTGAGTCCACCAAAGCGGACCCCCTCAACACCCTGGCTGTGCCTAGAAATTCTGTCCATAGAAGTTATGAACAGAATCGGTGACAAAGGGCAGCCCTGGCAGAGTCCAACTCTCACTGGAAATGGGTTCGACTTACTGCCGGCAGTGCGGACCAAGCTCTGACACCGATTGTACAGGGACCGAACAGCCCTTATCAGGGGGTCCGGTACCCCATACTCCCGGAGCACCCCCCACAGGATTCCCTGAGGGACACGGTCGAACGCCTTTTCCAAGTCCACAAAACACATGTAGACTGGTTGGGCGAACTCCCATGCACTCTCCAGGACTCTGCTAAGGGTGTAGAGCTGGTCTACTGTTCCACGACCAGGACGAAAACCACACTGTTGCTCCTGAATCCGAGGTTCGAGTATCCGATGGACCCTCCTCTCCAGAACCCCCGAACAGACATTTCCAGGGAGGCTGAGGAGTGTGATCCCTCTGTAGTTGGAACACACCCTCCGGTCCCCCTTCTTAAACAGGGGGACCACTACCCCGGTCTGCCAATCCAGAGGCACTGTCCCTGATGTCCATGCGATGTTGCAGAGACGTGTCAACCAAGACAGCCCTACAACATCCAGAGCCGTGAGGAACTCCGGGCGTATCTCATCCACCCCCGGGGCCCTGCCACCAAGGAGTTTTTTGACCACCTCAGTGACCTCAGTCCCAGAGATGGGGGAGCCCACCTCCGAGTCCCCAGGCTCTGCTTCCTTATTGGAAGGCATGCTAGTGGGATTGAGGAGGTCTTCGAAGTACTCCCCACAACGTCCCGAGTCGAGGTCAGCAGTGCACCATCCCCACCATATACAGTGTTGACACTGCACTGCTTCCCCCTCCTGAGACGCCGGATGGTGGACCAGAATCTCCTCGAAGCCATCCGAAAGTCGTTCTCCATGGTCTCCCCAAACTCCTTCCATGCCCGAGTTTTTGCCTCAGCAACCACCGAAGCCGCATTCCGCTTGGCCTGCCGGTACCTATTAGCTGCCTGCAGAGTCCCACAGGACAAAAGGGACCGGTAGGACTCCTTCTTCAGCTTGACAGCATCCCTCACCGCCGGTGTCCACCAATGGGTTCGGGGACTGCCACCACGACTGGCACCGACCACCTTACGGCCACAGCTCTGGTCAGCCGCCTCAACAATAGAGGCACGGAACATGGCCCATTCAGACTCAATGTCCCCCACCTCCCTCGGGACGTGGTCGAAGTTCTGCCAGAGGTGGGAGTTGAAGCTACTTCTGACAGGGGGCTCTGCCACGTTTGGGCCTACCAGGACTGACCGGCATCCTCCCCCACCATCGAAGCCAACTCACCACCAGGTGGTGATCAGTTGACAGCTCCGCCCCTCTCTTCACCTGAGTGTCCAAGACATGTGGCCGCAGGTCTGATGACACGACCACAAAGTCGATCATCGAACTGAGGCCTAGGGTGTTCTGTTGCCAAGTGCACATATGAACACCCCTATGCTTGAACATGGTGTTTGTTATGGACAATCCGTGACGAGCACAAAAGTCCAATAACAAAACACCACTCGGGTTCAGATCGGGGGGGCCATTCTCCCAATCACGCCCTTCCAGGTCTCACTGTCATTGCCCACATGAGCATTGAAGTCTCCCAGCAGTACGAGGGAGTCCCCAGAAGGTATGCCCTCTAGCACCCCCTCCAGGGACTCCAAAAAGGGTGGGTACTGCGACTGCTGTTCGGTGCATACGCACAAACAACAGTTAGGACCCGTCCCCCAACCCGAAGTCGGAGGGAGGCTACCCTCTCGTCCACCGGGGTAAATCTCAATGTACAGGCTTCAAGTCGGGGGGCAATAAGTATGCCCACACCCGCTCAACGCCTCTTACCGGGGGCAACTCCAGAGTGATACAGAGTCCAGCCCCTCTCAAGGAGATTGGTTCCAGAGTTCAAGCTGTGCGTCGAGGTGAGCCCGACTATAAACCTCTCAACCTCGCGCACAAGCTCAGGCTCCTTCCCCTTCAGAGAGGTGACATTCCACATCCCAAGAGCCAGCTTCTGTAGCCGAGGATCGGACCGCCAAGGTCCCCGCCTTCGGCCACCACCCAACTCACACTGCACCCGACCTCCTTGGCCCCTCCCATAGGTGGTGAACCGATGGGAAGGGGGACCCACATTGCCTCTTCGGGCTGTGCCCGGCCGAGCCCCATGGGTGCAAGCCCGGCCACCAGGCGCTTGCCATCGAGCCCCACCTCCAGGCCTGGCTCCAGAGGGGGGGCCCCGTTGACCTGCATCCGGGCGAGGGACAACGGCGTCCAAATTTTTTATTCATCATAGGAGGTTATGTTGAACCGCACTTTGTCTCATCCCTCACCTAGGACCAGTTTGCTTTGGGTGGCCCTACCAGGGGCATAAAGCCCCGGACAACAGAGCTCCTAGGATCATTGGGACACGCAAACCCCTCCACCACGATAAGGTGGCGGTTTGAAGAGGGGGAGTTACCATTCACCCAAGTTCTAATCACCGTGAAGGGAACCTCAAAGCACAGATTATTTACTGTTCTTAGTGTTGGCATTAAACTGGAGAAAAAAATTGTCATAAACAACAGCACAATTGTATCAAACCTGAATTTCCACCTTTCTGGACTCTACCTACCATGAAATTTCTGCTTTCTATTGACCACATTCCATACTGTCCATGGTACCTGGAGCTGAGGTATAACAGTGGAGTATAATTACTGGAGAGAGCATGTTGAAATAGCTTACAGGTGGTCACCTGGTACTGGTCAGTGGTGATCATTTAGCTGTGACATAGCTGTAGTGGATTGCTGCATAATCCAAGTAAACTACTAATACATCCACATATGAATCTTTACAGACATTTTAATTGTTAAAATGTTTATGGAAGAACTAGTCATTTAGCCCGTTACAATAACGGGCGCTAGAACAGTAGTGCATAAACATTAGTAGGAACAGTCTATATAAAATGGCAAGGGACTTTGACCTCATTCTTTTTGTTGGTCGTATTTTTCTTTCTTTCAGCCTTTCTTTTGTTGATTTTTACTTGCTGAGCTGACCGTTCTTCATGGGCTGCCACCGTGTATTGTGTGTCTTTAATTTTCTGTGACAGTAATACTGTCTTATATGGCTCTATTCAATAAGGGCGCGCACAAAAAGGCGAGCTTCAAAAGGGCGACCTCAATTGAGCGCGGCGAATAAAGGCGTTCGTAGATAATTTAGTTCAAATGGCTCTGGAATATATGAAGAGCAACAAAGGTGCAGATCTTTATTTACGCGCGCCTTTATTCGCTGCGCCCAATTGAGGTCGCCCTTTTGTGCACACCCTTATTGAAGGATACCGTCTTGTACGTCCGCTGGCTTGTATGTCCGTAATATACCTTTAATTTTCTCTGGCGGTAATACAGGCGTGTGCATCGGTAATATGCCTTTAATCTCCTCTGACAGTAATACTGGCTTGTATGTGGCTGTAATATGCGTCACTGTATTGTGTACCTTTAATTTCCTCTCGCAGTAATACTGGTTTGTATTTCCGTAAAACGCCTCTAACTTTCTCTGACAGTAATATCGCGAGTCACACCGTGCCCCGCGCATGCGCACTTCATCAGAAGACACCCACACACGGACACCTGGACGCACATAGGGATTTTATATATATAGATTCCAAAGAATGGTGTGATGTTGTATAAGGTGCTTTTGGCCTTTGATCCAATGTCTACTGAATTGTAGGGACATATTTTTTGCCCAGGTGCCACATTGTTGCCATTTTATCAGGGAACTATGATTAAACAGAGTTTCCACACCCCTATATTTTACTGTACTTAAATCAGTAAAAATTGCCTCATATATACTTTATTATAATTATTACAACACATTTATGGTTTTACAGAAAAAAGTATTAGAGAGTGTTTGTTAAGTAAGGTGATATAAAGGTTTCTGGATCAATATTTAATAAATATACAGTACATTCATTCATTTTGTAACCCACCTATTCAGTTTAGGGTCATGATGAACCAATGCCTATCCCAGCAGCACCATGTGCAAGGCGGGAAACAAACTAAGATTGGGTGCCAGTCTGTCATAGGGAACACTCATGCATAAAGTATGCCTGCTCTAACTCAAACACAGACAGTTTAATGCATACAGTTTGGTGGGGGTTGAATTTTGGTTTGTTAAGTTTGACTTGATTGTATGGAATGTTATTTGCTTCAAATTAAAATAAAAAAATACATAAAGAATCATACATGTAACCTAATATATTCAGTACATGTCAGGGATGTGAGAGAAAACAAAAGAATATACCACCAGTTCCTGGGCCCAACTTCAAACCAAAGGCACTTTAGCTATAAAGCAGGAGTGCTTGATATTATGCTACCTTAATAAAATACATAAACATCAAATAGAAATAATAGTAACAGTTGCAAATAAAGTTACAACAATATTTTTTTTGCCCTGCTGATGTACTGAATTCATACAGCATGTTTCTTTTGTCTAGTCTACATTATGGTACTGCACTTCCTTTACAATCCTTTGTAAAGCATACTGTAAAGGAGGATTAGCATCTCTTTATTTGCTATTTCATTGGAAAGAAAGACATTTAGGCATTGTATCTTTTAGATACATTGTATCTTTTAGATGTAATTTTATGATTTAAAGTAAAAATTAATTTTAGTGATTGGTACTGAAATAATTAAACATGAAGCATAGAATTCCATATTTTCAACTGATAGACTCATTGTAATCTGTGGAATGAAATTTTGGCAGCTAGACCCCAACCCCATTGTTTTACTGTGGAACTGCAAGTTTACAAATGCGTCACCCATCCAATCTAACAGATCTTGAGAGGATCTGCCCCGGAAGAATGTGATAAGCTACCCAAATCCAGGTGTACAAAGCTTATAGAGACACCAAAGAAGACATGAAGCTGTATTTGTGTTCTAGCTGTAGCATTGTTTGGATTGAAAATACAGTTGTGTAAGTGAAAAATGATTTTTCCATTTCATTCTATATGATAAAAGAGTAGTTGATAATATTTTCTTTCTTAAATGTTAGCTTTAAGCAGGATAAAAAACATGTGCTAGAAACATTAGATTTATTTATCCCTCTCAAGCATGTATATGTAGTTTGCAATATCAGATTGTTTCACTTGTAGATTTGTTAATTAATTTCCATGGAATTTATCTGCAGGGAAATGGCTGCATTTTGGCAGCATTTTATGCAGTTCTTTATCTGCCCTAATCTCTTGCAGTTTTTACAGCCAGGGCCTCTGCATTAAAGCCTGACTGTGCCTATTTGCTAGCATATCTACAAAGCCAAAATGTCATTAATCTTTATCCCTTATAAATATGCAAGAGATATAGGTGAGCTCCTGAGGTCTTTGAATTTCAAAAATGTTCTGCAGAAGTCTTGGCAAGTGCTTCTCCATTAAAAATTTCTGGAGCTGTTTTCTGACATCTGGCAATGAAACACCTTTCTTGAAAACAAGTCATAGCTGAAAGCTCTCCCTTTTTATACTATATTCTGAAACTGATAGTTTGCACTTTTGACACTTTCCCTCAGATGTGCAGCATTATTGATGTATTCCTATTTATTATTATAATCTAATACATTTTTTTACAAACTTTTCTTTGTTGTCAGAGACTGAGAAAACTGCAGGACACAATGGAAGAAATGCACTTATGTATGTAGCTTGTCCTGAATGGAATGCCACTCTTACATACAACCTCACTCATGCTTGTCCTTTCATGAGATTTAAATTGTATGTATTTTGGCCAGGCAGGTTGCCTGCAAAGTGTGAAAGAAAGCTGAGTCTGTCTGAGGAAGCTAGGCATGCAATTTTACATGTTGAACTGGAAGGCTTGCATTGCCTGGCATTGCACCACTATGATACCTTAAATTCCAACATAGGAAATTAACCTATTCAACCTAAAGGGTATATGTAATTATTATTGAACTAATTTGTTCACAGCAATTCTGCTTTTTAATGCCCTGTAAAGTTAATATGCTGCACATCTACAGCTATTTATAAAGAAAGCTAGGACAAAACTGTACAGTTTAGGTAGATTTTACAAAGAGCTGGCCGAAGTAGCCTGTTGAACTTGTTCATTTTTACCGGCAGCAGACAGCGTTTCATCGACTGTATATATCAAGTCACTTTTTTGTGATTGCAGTTAATATTATTTTTAATTGTAGTTTCGTAAATTTAATTGTACTGTCGTAAAACATCGGTGTGCCTATTCTTTAGGTTACTGCTGCTCTACTCTCTCCCTTTGACTGCGCGCGCCCTCGCTGTATACGTGCAGCATATGTGTTGCGTGTGCGCGCCTGGAATATTTACTACGCCACGTGGTTACTTCCACACTGAAGCCTGGGAAGTCAATTACCCAACAAAGAAAACAATTGGATGTGACCTAAACTGGTTTTTGCAAGAGCAGTTTGTGCCGGAAGGAAAACGCTAAGTCCAAACCTTTAAAAAGTAGGAGTACACTTTGCATTATGGCAAATAAGTGTCGCCATGAACACCATACTATAAGAAGAAGACGACGACTTAACGCAATTAGGTAAAGCTTGGCAACCGGCTGGGACCTATTTTTCTCCAGGATGTTCGCGGCAGACTGGCTAGCAATCGCCCCGCAAGGCGACACTTTTTTGACTTTTCTAGAGGAGAAGCGAGCCTCTCCAACGCAGAAGTCTGCCGCGATTGCCTGTCCGGCTTCAGGGAGCAAAAGTGGAGACGAATCCA
The DNA here is from genome assembly GCF_900747795.2 of Erpetoichthys calabaricus. Classification (NCBI taxonomy): domain Eukaryota; kingdom Metazoa; phylum Chordata; class Cladistia; order Polypteriformes; family Polypteridae; genus Erpetoichthys; species Erpetoichthys calabaricus. Next base: position 199,688,826 of record NC_041396.2, read on the forward strand.
AGTATGAAGCATTATCCTCGTCCGTCCCAAAGAGAATTCCAGATAGTCACTACAACGCCGCAGCTAAGCTAAGAAAAACGTATTGCTGGTCACTGGACTGCATGCTGCCAACATCCTTCTGGACAGGTATGACCGGCTTGGAGGCGAGTAACAGCGAGACTGAAAACCTTTTAGTTAAGATTAAGCACTTAATTAATGTTGTGATACACAGGCACACAATGGTTATGTTCACTCTGCTGCTGGCATATTTGAATGAAACTGCAGCCTTGAGTTTTTGTGTTACTGTATTTGGCGAATGGGACTACTTTGGAGCCACTGCTGGAAGAGAAAAAATGTGATGCTGGTTTTGTAGTGTCTTTTAAAAAGATTCCGTGGTGTTTTCCAATATTTTCAAAATTGTAGAAAAAATATGTTTACAGTCGGTTCACATAGATTCAGTGTTAGCTTCTTTTAAAAGTAGTAATGCTGATAGAAGTTCCTGTACCCACAACTAACACTGAGCACTGCTACACATTTCATGTCATTGAAATGGTATAGGCTCACTAGTTGAGCCCCCTGCCCTTTAAGTGTGTATGATCTGAATTTCCAGATCTTGTGGCAAACTAAATTACCATTTTGAGTTACTGTATGTCATAGGATTGCAGGAAAACTGGAGCCTATCCCAGCAAGCATCTGACACAAGGCAGGGACAATCCCCGAACTGGGTGCCAGTTCAGATATCTTAAAGTACAATTCACCCGTGAAGATGTCTGAAACTCATTTCTGGATATCTCAGAATGTTTGTTTCCCTTGTATGCAAGGCCAGCTCCACCATTGGGGGGGGAGGGGGGTGGGTGGGATGTGAGTGGGGTGGGGGGGGGGGGGTTAGAGAGAGAGAGACACACAGCTTCACAGGTTAGCTACTGAATAGTTGGTCTGCGCACAAATAAGCTTGGCCTAGAGTGCAAAATAACTACCACTGGCACTGCTTACGCGTTAAGATATCTGCAATGATTTTTGAGATATGTTAAGTGCATTTCAGAATATTACAAAAACATTTTCAGATATCTCCAGTTTCAAATTTTATTGTGATTTACAAATAACAATGGAACATCATTACCAGTAATGAAATACAGTATCTTCTCATTTCCCTTGTATTTCAGGATATCTCTACCTTTTGAGATATATCAAATTGGTCTTGCAAGCATTTTAAGCTACCAAACTCCTTTCAAGATACTACAAAATAACTGCTTGTAAAATGTCTTATTCTTTAAGTGGGATTTCCTTTCTATTTTTAAGATCCCTTGAAATGAGCAGGAAATTGTTTTAAAATGCCTTGAAGCAATTTTTGAGATATCTGGAAATGTATTTGAGATATTTTGAATTGCATTGTAGGTGAAAATGATATGGACTTATTTCAAGATATCTGAATATCTTTTAAAGATATATTTGAGATATCCTGAGATACATTTTTAAGATGTCATGAAATGAATTTGAGATATCAAAGGATGTACTTTAGATGTGTCCGGTTCATTTTCAGATATCCTAAAATAGCTTCTGTCCATTTTAAGATATCTACAGTGCATTTCAAAGTAATATCCTGCATATTTCAAGATGTGTCAAGTTCTTTTCTAGGTAACTTTTAAATAGACAAAGTTCAATTGAAAACATTTTACGGGGATTAATCTTAAATTGCATTACTGATATCTCAACACTGGTCAACAAGCATTTTGCTACTGGGATTCTTTCATCTGTACTTTAACAAATTTCACTTGCTGACTCCAAATCTGAAAACCGTTTTCGTCCAGCACGTCCCATTTTTTAGTTATGATGTCCCAGGTCTTGGACAACTAGTGTGACTGGACAGTAAAGGCGATGTGTTTCAGCATTTAAGAAATAAGTTTGGCCTCAAAAAGTGAAGCCAAAATTAAGGAAGGTGTTTTTGTTGGCCCTGAAATCTGTGAATAATTAGTTCAAAAGGAAACTGAAGCTATCTGAATCAGCACCCTCATTCGTGCAGGTTGTCCAGAATTTTCTTGACAGTCACAGAGCAGAGAATTATACTGAGCTTGTGGAGGATATGCTAAAAGTATATTAGCTTACGGGAGCCAGAATGTCACTGAAGATGCATTTTTTACATTCTCGTCTCAACTTTTTTCCACCAAATCTAAGCGATGTCAGAGATGAGCATGGGGAAAGATTTCATCAAGATATAAAGGTGATGGAAAACTGATATAAGGGAAAAATTCAGTCTGAGCATGATGGGTGACTACTGTTGGTTCTTGCAAAGAGTGACAGATGTGCAGTACAAGTGCAAAAGCGAGTGCCTCCAACATTTTTGGGCATGCTGACCTCACTTTTATATTGAGGTAAATTGACATAAATATGCTTTAATGTGTATCTGGTATAGTCTTCTGGTTTGTTTTCAGAATAAACACATCAAAACAATTTTGTTGGGACATAGTCCATACTCCAGATATCGTGTATATATATATTATATTGATATTCAAAAGTGTCAAAACGTCAATGATGTGTATTTCAAAAACCTGATGTGCTAGCTTAATTCTGATTTAATATATGAAATCAGCGTAAAAAACTTAAAGGGATGCTCTGAAGTTCCCAGAAGCAAACAAAAAACATTTTTTGTAGACCAGTGATACCTATAGACTTATTTTAAGATAATCTCTAAATGTATTTGAAATATCTCAAAATGCACAGGAATGTTTTTCAAAATAGAGATCCCTTGGAATATGTTTGAGATATCATAAAATGCATTTAGGGTATGTTGGAATTTATGTATTTTCAGATATCTGTAATTCAATTTAAACCTTAATTCAGCTTGACATTCAGCCAGGCACACACCCCATCTCTAATCATTAAGCTTTTTGGACCTTGCTCAACAGAATTATGTCTGCCCTTGATGTGCAGGACAGTTAATGACTGACTACACTTTAAGAGATTATCCTCTGATTAATATACTGGTTGTATTGAAAGTTCATGTGCTGCTCACCATAAACTTTATGTTGCAGTGATTCTCAAGCGGCAGCCACGACCCACAAGGGGTTTTGTAAACTTCCACAAGATGAATGAAAATAATTATCATATGGCAGCAAAATATTACATTATATTTTAACATAAAATTAAAAAAATTAAAAACCAGCTGCAGCAGTGGTATCAGACTTCACCTTTTAAAGTGGACCACTTCATCAATTTGCAGAACACATTACAGATTGTCAGTTTTCTCAAAGTCCTCCTTTATAGTGCATTTTGTATAGATTGTATCCATATGTGATATAGTGTGTGTATGTATAATATATATAAAATATTATACACACACACACAGAGCCCCTACAGTTTGCCTATTGAACAAAGATTGGGGTGGAAGATACAATTATTGATCTACTCCACAAGGCTTATTCCAATTTGGACAAAGTTGGCAGCATTGTGATGGTTACGTTTTTTCATTTCTCCAGAGCCATCAGTACCATCACCATCCACCCATCTCTATTAGTTAGTTGTATTAGCTTTATTGTTCACAAGTGGAAATTTGCTTTGATCCAGTCATCAACATACAAGAGCACATTACTACATACAAGGCATGCAATAAAGTACAAATTTATGATATATTTACTGTATATTACAGAAAAATAAATTCTAGAATACTTATTTCAACAAAATTTAATTTGGCATATTTAAAAGTTTTATTACCATCATTATAAAACTGTTTCTATTTCTATTGGTTTTAAATTTTGGCAGCATATACTGTAGTTCTTAAAGCTCTAGTTGTGATTGTCCGGGGTGACACAGATTATAGGAGTCAAGTAGAGGATGTTTTATTGGTGCCAGAAGAATTGTCTACAGTTTAGAACTGTAGGATCTGGTTTTTGACTTCTGCTGCACCAAAGATTCTCTATGCATGGTCACTAATCTGGGATTGGAAGTGGAGGTGGTGCGCTGCTGATATCTGTGTATCCACATCAGTGACAAGATGGGCTGGTCATGTAACACAGAGGAATTATATGCGAAATAGCATAGCAGACGCTTTTTTCTTAGGATGTCACCATCATTAAGCAGTCTCCTATGTTCTACATCTCTGTAATGGCCAGTGTGATATTTTTTTTTTTTTTCTGTGGTGTTGTGGGCGGTAACATCACTTCAAGAGAAGCCCAGCAAATAAACATACCAATTAGAAAGGCAGGCCAAACCCCCTCTCCACCTCCTGGGGGTAGTAGTGAAGGAGAGAATGAATAATGCTGTGCATCTTCTCTCTGACATACTAACACGGAGTACTTTCAGCGAATGAATTATTCAGCTGAAGTGGTCAAGAAACACTACTAGGGCTCCTTTATACCAACAGCAATGTGCCTGCATAATGCCTCACTGTGACTGAGACAGCCAAGTAAGAAGTTTTTCATATGTAACAATAATATAATTAGATCACTGGAGCTTATTAAACTTGAACATACTATACACAATTGTCCATGAGAAAAGCATTTCTGTATTAGATCAGTTCCTGCTTTTCCAGGTAACTTGGCTTTTGTTAATGGTCATTTCAAAACCCAATTTTAGAGGAAAGTGATTTTTTTTTTCATTATTGGTTCATCTGTAGGAATAATATTCAAGAACAACTTCAAGTACAACTCAACAGTGGTCAAAAACCTAGTCTGCAGTTTCTAATGTGAAGATGATTCTTTGTGCTTTAGGTTTGACAGGGTGAGTAGCAGTAAGCAAGCCATTCCTTAACACTAGAACCCCTGAAGCCTACGGAAAAAACTCATAATGCTGGGCCACCTTAAATTGCCTCGCATCTCCTTATCAGCATCTTTTGTTTTACAAATGTGTCGATCAGCACCGGCAGCAGGCAGCCTGCTATCCCGTCTGTAATAAAAAAGGTTTTCTCTGTAACAGGAGAAGGGATGAAATAAAGGAGTAAGGGGGGGGGGGGGGGGGGTTGGTCGCTTCAGTGCAAAACCAGCTACAAAGATTGGAATGTTTGGGATGATAGCGAAAGAATGTGCAAAAACTTGCTTCTCATAAAGAGTTTCAGAATGTAATGGGAATACAGTCAAGGCCATGTACTTGTTTTTCACTTCGAGGGGCTTCATTGCAAGCAACGCTTGTTATTGTGTGTCTTCTGATACTAGGCACCATCTCAGTGAGGGCCAAGTAGAAGAAAAACAATAAGATGTCCCGTGGGAAGAAGGTGTGCAGAAACTGATCACTTCTGTATACACTGCTTACACGTAAGCCATTTTGGGCAAGGACACTCAATTAGTATATAAGGGAAGGTTCCGCCCTCAGTTTCTTTGGAAGCTCAACCGTGGGGAACGTGCACACCGCCCGGTATTGGACCAGGCTCACGAGTTGATCCTCTGACGAGACGGACACGCGGGCTCCCTCAGTCTACTGGTCTAGGATGATGGCTCTGGGTCTTTTGATATAGATAGATAGATAGATAGATAGATACTTTATTAATCCCAATGGGAAATTCACATTCTTCAGCAGCAGCATACTGATACAATAAATAATATTAAATTAAAGAATAATAGTATAAATCATATATCTTTTGATATTACTGTAAGTATAGTATAATTCATATATCTGTATTAATGTAAGTCAATAGTATAAATCATATATCTTTTGATATTACTGTAAGTATAGTATAATTCATATATCTGATATTACTGTAAGTCAATAGTATAATTTATATATATTACTGTAAGTCAATAGTACAATTCCTATATCTGCATGTATATTGCTATTATATTGTATGTAACTGATATTATATTTGAACAAGTAAACAATTGAAGTATTGGACCTTTCCTCTCTGATTCTTGCCTGCTTATTTTCTGTTAAAACCTTTGAACCATTTTCCCAAACTAAAACATTTTGGCGTAGTCGGTTGCAGGATTTTGGGGAATCTGGTGAAATATTGAACTATTAAGTGAGGCAAAGGAAATCAGAGATGTTTAAGAAAAAGGATAAAAACCCTGGCGCAGCTCCTTTACCTCTCCCTGGCTGGGAAGAAACAGTATGGGAAGACTGCGCCAGAGAATTGAGATGTGGGGGGGGGATTAGCACAATATTGGCAGAGCTTGGATCCCCCAACACCAGTGAATGTGCTAGCCGCGCTTAAGAAATGTCAGGTGTCTGCAAAGGAACCCATAATGGGCTTGCAGACGCGAGGGTGGGTTTTGCTAACTGCGGTTAAAAATCTGGATAGTCTGATAGACGAAAAAGAAAGGGAGATTAAGAAAATGCAAATGGACTTGGCGGATGTGTTAGGGCGGGCCTCAATGGCCGAATCCCAGGTAGCTGTATTATTGCCGCGGGTACAGAGAGCCGAGGGGATGGCGGAAAAGGCAGCCTTTTGCATAGCCAAGGTGAATGCGAGAAAGAAGCGCAGACCGGATGTTGCGAAGATCAAAGCGTTTGTAGCCGCAGTTAACGTCCATGAGTGGGATCCTGAAAAATGGGACGGTAACATTTGGGATGATGATTATGAGGATGATGACGGACCCGATGCAGGGTCGGTAATTGATCATCTGCCTTTACAGGCTAAACCCGTGATGCGTTGCAGACTTTTTACTGACGCACATGGTAATGTTAGGAGGGGAGATGTTTTCGAAGATTATACTGCACAAGAAAGGGAAGGATTTAGATCACGTTATGCACAAGGACGAAATGAGCCAGTAGACACATGGCTCGTACGCTTGCATGATACAGGAGCCGGGCATGTGTCACTGGATAAGGGGGATGGTACTGAATTTACAGATTATGCTGTCGATTCCCGTTTTAAACAAGCAATGAGACAAGAATTGACTAAGTTAGAAGGGGACAGCACGTTGCTGGCGCTGGCGGCGAACGCAGCATATGAAATATATCCACACCCACAGAATTGGCCTGAAGTAAAACCATGGACGACTTTGCAGCAGGCGATTCGAGTGGTTAGAGAATTGGCAATGAGGGACGCCGTGGTAGCGGGCCAAGCGGATCAGTTAGATGTGTTCCCATTTACATCTGTAGCCAGGACCATCCTAATAAAAACAGCCCCTGCTAACTTGAAAGGAATAATAATGACTCTTTTACTGAATGAGGTAGGTGCAGGAGTGGGGGAAGTTGTAGCCAAATTACGGGATTTAGGTGACCTGGGGGAGTGGGGAGGAGCCCCGCCAGGGACAGCTGCAACACAACCCACTGGGGCTACATCAAGGGATAGCGCCTATAGAACAGGGGGAGTGAATAGGAAGGAGTTATGGGGAGCGTTAATTAATGCTAAAGTCCCTAAGGAAGAGATAGATGGACTGCCTACAGGAGTGCTCCTGGACAGGGCAAAGAAAAAAGGACTTGGATAAGTCTGGTGGAATAAAGAAACGAGTAGCAAAGGCAGAAGTACATTCACTTCTTACCTTCGCTGAATGGGAAAAATTAAGTAAAAAGCATGACTAAGTTCTTACTTTTGCTGAGTGGGAAAAGTTGAGTAAGAAGCGTGATGAAACTGGCCCCTCTTCATCTTCCGAGAGCTCCTCGGAGGAGGAGGAGGAAGACAGGGGGAAAAACCAGCGCAAGAGTAAACATAAGAAAGGAGGGAAGAAAGCTAAGAGCAAAGGGAAAGGGAAAAATAAAGGAAGGACTTTATATCCCGTCGAAGAATTAGAACGCGCAGCACGAGATTGTTAGGGATGGGGCCAAGCACAGGTGAGAGCTCTAAATTGGCACGATGCGGACATTCGACCTTTTGTACCGGTAACGATACATTGGGAAACTAAAAACAAACAAATAGTAAAGGCTCTCATCGATACGGGTGTGGAGGCCACTTTAATATATGGGAATCCATCTAAATTCAAGGGGAAACGATTGACAGTGCAGGGGATCGGGGGAACAGACATCCCTGCCACTCAGGTGACGGTGATGTTACAAATTGGTCAGTTGCCCGTGAGACCCTACCCCGTACTAATCACCCCAGTGAAAGAGTATATAATAGGGATGGACATTTTACGGGGGATGACTCTTCATCTCCCCAATGAGGGGACATTTTCCTTTGGGGGCCCAAAGAAAGTTAGAGCAGTGACAGTGGGGAAATTGAAAATACCACCGTTCCCCATCCCAATCGCCCGAAAGGTAGTGTGTCAAAAACAGTATAGGATTCCAGGAGGGCAGGAAGAAATTCAGGCTGCAATAAAAGATTACCTGAACGTAGGAGTGTTGAGGGGAGCAACCACTAAGTGGAACAACCCAATCTGGCCTGTTAAAAAGTCAGACGGCACTTGGCGAATGACGGTAGATTACCGAGAACTAAATAAGCACACACCGCCCCTGACGGCGGCGGTGCCTGACACTATTACATTGATAGAAAAAATTCAGGCAAGTAAGGGAAAGTGTTACGGGGTGATAGACTTGGCAAATGCCTTTTTCACAATCCCCATCCCTGAGGATAAGCAGGATCAGTTTGCATTTACATGGCTGGGGAGACAATACACTTTCACACGCCTGCCACAGGGGTATTTACATTCCCCAACCATCTGTCACCGGCTGGTGGCAGAACATTTAGATGAGTGGAAAAGGTCGACGGACCTCACAATCACCCATTATATCGATGACATCATGGTGCAGGGGGAGACAGAGGGGCAGGTAGGAGAGGCAATAGCCTCACTAGTAGAACACATGAAAAGCAAGGGATGGGAAATTAACCCACAAAAAATACAAGGACCCTCTCACACGGTTAAGTTTTTGGGGATTCAGTGGAACAAGGGAGAAAGAGAGATAGTGGAAAAGGTACGCAACAAAGTCGTTCACTTTGCAACCCCAAAAACAAAGCAGGATGTGCAGAAATTTGTGGGGCTATTTGGGTACTGGCAACACCACATACCGCACATGGGGCAAATTCTGGGGCCGTTATATAAGATCACACGTAAAAAGAATACGTTCGAATGGTGGCTTTCGCGCTGGCCAAGGAAGCGATAGTGCAGGCAGGGAGCCTGGCAAGGGTGGAGGATGGGCCTCTAGAATTGCAGGTGTCCTCAACCGAGTGCTACGCTAACTGGAGCTTGTGGCAAAAGCAGAGTGGGACACGCAGACCTTTAGGGTTCTGGTCTAAAAAATTGGCAGATGCATGTTCACGCTACACTCCGTTCGAACGGCAATTGCAGGCGTGTTATCTTGCACTCATAGACACAGAACAACTAACACTAGGACACGAGGTCCTTTTGCGACCGCAGATACCGATCATGACATGGGTAATGAGCAACCCCAAAACTCACAGGGTGGGGGCAGCCCAAGAAAACACCATAATCAAATGGAAATGGTACATAGCTGACCGGGCAAAGCCCGGCGCAACCGGTGTGTCTGTATTACATGAGAAAGTAGCAGAGGTACCGGAGGAAGGAGAGGAAATAATAATGGTGACTCACGAGGAGGAGTCGCCGGTGAAATGGGGCAAGTTATACGATACCCTGACAGATGAGCAAAAACAGCACGCCTGGTTCACCGATGGGAGTTGCAGAGTGGTGGGGGGGCGGCGCTGCTGGAAAGCGGTGGCGTATAATCCTCACACTGGGAAAATGCTGGAAGGGAGGGGGGAAGGAAAGAGCAGTCAGTGGGCAGAGCTGCAGGCAGTAGCGATGATATTACAGCAGGAAAAGCTGAGTCCCTGTCATATCTACACTGACTCATGGTCCGTGGCAAACGGGCTAGGGGTGTGGATGCCCACATGGAAGAAAAATAAGTGGGCAATCAAAGGAAGGGACGTTTGGGGGAGAGAGATGTGGGAACAAATTTGGGAAATTGCTGCCAATAATCCTAACATCACGGTGTCGCACGTGGACGCGCATACAAAAGGGACGGATGCAGAGGCTCTTTTTAACGCGGTGGCGGATGCCCAAACCAAAACCGCGACAGTAACAATAATGGAACATGGAACGGACATGGCAAAGTGGGCGCATGAGAGGGGGGGTCACCTTGGGGCGGCTGCTACTGTAAAGTGGGCAGCAGAGAGGGGGGTGGCCCTAACTATAGACAAAGCGAGGGAGGTGGGATTAAATTGTGAAACATGTCAGCATCAGCAGAAGCTCCCGGTATTGCAACCAGTAATGGGACATATTAACAGGGGGCGGGAACCAGGACAAATTTGGCAAATTGATTTTATTGAGCCCATGCCTAGGTCCAAAGGGTGTGAGTATGCATGCACGGTGGTGGACACATACTCCGGAGTATTGGTGGTACATCCCTGCCCACATGCCAACCAAGAGGCCACCCTATTGGCCCTTCAAAAGGTAGAATTGGCATATGGCCTCCCATTGCAGGTTCAATCAGATAACGGGACGCACTTTACAGGATGGAAAGTGAAGCGCTGGGCGGCGGAAAGACAGGTAGAGTGGGTATACCATGTAACCTATCATCCGCAGGCCGCAGGGTTAGTGGAACGAGTTAACGGGTTATTGAAAACTCAGCTGCGTAAGAGAGGAGGGGGAACGCTCCAAAACTGGAAGGAGCATTTAGTGGATGTGGTTTGCGCGCTCAATAATCGCCCATTTGCAACAGGTTTAACTCCGTTGCAGAGAATGAAATTTCAGATCTGTAAAATGGACGCAGACGGGCCAATACAGATCTGGACAGAGCATCCAGACGCGAAACTACCCATTAGGGGCAGTGAGGGGGCAGCAGGCTTAGATCTCTATGCGATACAGGATGAGACAGTCACCGAACGAGTAACTATAATTAATACAGGGATAGGGGTGAAAATCCCAAAGGGACACTACGGGCATGTATGCCCAAGATCAAGTCTAGCGCTAAAGGGAGTCACTGTGCTAGCAGGCGTAATCGACGCAGATTACCAAGGGACCGTCAAAGTTCTGTTACAATCCTCAATGGGGGATCCAATCAAATTGACTAAGGGAGATTGAATAGCGCAATTGTTAATAATACCAGTTCACATGGGAAAAGTGCAGGAAAGTACTGCACCAGTAGTTAAGACTGGCCGGAATGTGGGGGGATTTGGATCAACAGATGCTCCTAAATTGGTTAATGGGGCGAAGGTGTGGGTTAAACAACCCCATGGACCACCCCGCCCAGCAGAAATCATCGCAATGGGACAGGATTTGATTGTAACTGTTCTATACAATGGAGAAGAAGCATGGGTAAATGTTCCTGTAAAACACTGCTATAGACGGGAGTGAGGAGTGGGTGCAACATGCTGTGTTCTTGTTTTACAGAATTGGGGGTGTTCTGAATGAAGTAGGAGCCACTACATTAGGAGGCGAGGCAACGGAGACGACTCAGGTCCGATGGTGGTGGAACACTTCCACTAAATCTAGACGGCAGGAGAACACGACGTGTCCGGAGAATCAGTCTTGCAATGTCCTCACCATTACGACTGGTGACGGGTGCACCATCTACTCCTCGAACTTGAAGGTGCCGGGGGTAAAACCACAGAAGTATCTGATTGAGTGCTCTGAAAACTTAAATATTACCTGGACGTCGAAAGTAACTTGGTGTATGGGGCCCTGGAACGGCTCCAAGGTACAGTGCGAGGTCAATGCAACATCAGGCGAATACACCTCTAATAAGACTGGGCCCATTGGCTGGATTAATGCAACCGATATTATTAACAGGACTATACCAATGCTTAATATAGCCGTGTGGGCTAGAACCCCCATAACGAGACAGTCACATGTAGAACCAATAATAGACACATGTAAACTTGTTTCTATGACAGCAAAAAGGACTAAGGTTACATGGCAAGTGACGTTTCCACTGTTGCCACAGTGTAAGCGTGCTAAACGGGCATGGTATGACACTTTCTTAGGAGGGGTTGGCACCACCCTAGGAACTTTAAACACCGTAGATAATGAAATAACTGCAAACAAGCTTGAGAATGTGGGACGACATACTCACAAAGTGGCAGACCAAATGGCTAGGTGGTTACCTCAGTCCATGGTCTCTCATCAGCAAACAGTAAACTGGGAGCAACGCGCTTCAGATTGGATAATCATGGCTAGCAATGACATTCGATGGCTAAATGTCTCAAGTTTCATGAACTGGACTGTATGCACTTTTAACATATTACAAGCACAGATACAGAAAAATAACATGCAAATGGCTTTAAGGACTAATAATATGCAAATATGGCAAGATATATGGAACATTAGCAGTAGCTTATGGTTAACGGTTAAACCTGAAAACACTAGGTGTAATGATACAATATGTAATGGGTATTGGTTTCAATATAATGTTACCACTATGATAACCTTGTGTAGATACCACGTTTTACCTGTTGTTGCACACGGACACTTTTGGCAGCTGCAATTGGATGGTGAGTGGCTAGAACCTAAAACAAACAAAACATGATTTACGAAATTGCGAACACACTAATATTGGTATGTTCTGTGGATTGATGTCAGGACAGGAAAACCCATGTATTTCAGGTAAAGCAACCACCTGTAATTGGAGACTAGTTAATCAGAACACCACTCTGTATGAAGTGGGACCTCACCGACTCTGTGTTTCCACCACCATCGCTAATCGTAGGCTGCCACAGGTTCCGTTTTCTGGATGTCTTGATAATGTATATGTTTGGCAAATAGCAAATAATACTTACTATCTGAATAATTACACCACTAAAAACCATCTTACCAAGGTTCAATGGCAAGTCTGGCATGCTCCGACCTCAATTTCACTGGCTGTAGCTGAACGTTTATTAAATAGCTCCCTGCAATTAAAAGAATTGGCTGCTAAACATCAAAAACATGTAGATGCACTTACTGTACAGACAGTCATGACGACGTCTCAATTACAAATTTTAGGGACCAAAATTGAAGGTGAATCTGTAAATGCGTGGTGGTCAATCTTTACAGGTTGGTCACCAAAGGCATCCACAATGTTGTCAGTTTTCCTCCGCCCTTTGGTGCTGCTTATTATTATTATTGCTTTAATGACTATATTTAATTGCTATGTGTTTTGTGTTTTAAAACGAATTAATAACAGAGCACGACAGACAAGGTTGCTGATTTTGCGCTGAGCGAGGGACCGATTGTAATAAAAAAGGTTTTCTCTGTAACAGGAGAAGGGATGAAATAAAGGAGTAAGGGGGGGGGGGGGGGGGGGGGGGGGGGGATGGTTGATCGCTTCAGTGCAAAACCAGCTACAAAGATTGGAATGTTTGGGATGATAGCGAAAGAATGTGCAAAAACTTGCTTCTCATAAAGAGTTTCAGAATGTTATGGGAATACAGTCAAGGCCATGTACTTGTTTTTCACTTCGAGGGGCTTCATTGCAAGCAACGCTTGTTATTGTGTGTCTTCTGATACTAGGCACCATCTCAGTGAGGGCCAAGTAGAAGAAAAACAATAAGATGTCCCGTGGGAAGAAGGTGTGCAGAAACTGATCACTTCTGTATACACTGCTTACACGTAAGCCATTTTGGGCAAGGACACTCAATTAGTATATAAGGGAAGGTTCCGCCCTCAGTTTCTTTGGAAGCTCAACCGTGGGGAACGTGCACACCGCCCGGTATTGGACCAGGCTCACGAGTTGATCCTCTGACGAGACTGACACGCGGGCTCCCTCAGTCTACTGGTCTAGGATGATGGCTCTGGGTCTTTTGATATTACTGTAAGTATAGTATAATTCACATATCTGTATTACTGTAAGTCAATAGTATAAATCATATCTTTTGATATTACTGTAAGTATAGTATAATTCATATATCTGTATTAATGTAAGTCAATAGTATAAATCATATATCTTTTGATATTACTGTAAGTATAGTATAATTCATATATCTGATATTACTGTAAGTCAATAGTATAATTTATATATATTACTGTAAGTCAATAGTACAATTCCTATATCTGCATGTATATTGCTATTATATTGTATGTAACTGATATTATATTTGAACAAGTAAACAATTGAAGTATTGGACCTTTCCTCTCTGATTCTTGCCTGCTTATTTTCTGTTAAAACCTTTGAACCATTTTCCCAAACTAAAACACCGTCCCCCAACGATGTAGCTTTAGTTGTACACAAAGTTCTCCCAGCTCAAGTCTGTTTATGTGGGTATGAAGTGCCTTGAATTGTATAGGGTAAATAATATATCGTTATTTGGAACACATACATTTTCATGTGTGTTCTGTGTCAACAAAGGTCTATGTAAATATAAGATGACAGGAAATGCGTGGCAAGAAATGTTGAACAAATAAATAGAACAGACAGTCCAAATATCAAATAAACACTTTCACAGAAGGTACACATATAAAAAAAAAAACCAATGTGCTTTCTTTCTAAAATGTAATCAAAGTAAAAGAAAGTGGGGTAGGTATGACACACACACACACATACGTCTGCTTGGCTGGTGCAGAAGTAAGAACTGCTGTCTCCAAGTCGAGAGGTTGCGGGTTCGATCCTGGATTCTTCATGCTCTAACTGTTTAGAGTAGTGAGCGGCTATTATTATTACTATTCTAGAATAAAAACATACATTTGATTTATTTAAGGCTGTAACAGCTGGTGTAAATTTATGGTACTTGTAAAAGTTTTTATTTTTTTTTTAATTCGCCTTTATTCTCTCAATCACTCCCCCCTCCCCTGATCTGACACTTAGTTTTCAAATAAAGACGTGCTATAACAAAGGTGAACTCGGATGAGGGTTCTGCATCGGAGAAAGAGAACAGAAGCCCTCCCCTCAAGAGATGTCCACTTACACATAAGAACAACGCAGCTGTACCAGGCGTAAAAGTGAAAGATGGCACCGTTTGGATGCAGCAAGAGGTTGGGCGTCATCCTGCTAGTGAATCTGCCACATGCATATCTGTGGTTATTCTTAAGCTGTGCTTGAAGCTGTTGTGCAGTTAGGCGCCTAGCTTGCAAGCTGGTGTGGTGACCTTCAGAAACTTGTCTTCTGATGAGTTGTGACTTTGGGTCTGTCAGATCTTTCTATCAGAGTTTCCTCCAGTTCCCAATTGCCATTGGATTGCGTAGGACACTGTACTCACTGGACGCTTTATTTATTTATTTATTTATTGCAGTTTCTGTAAATTAAAGGCCTACACTTCTAAGTGTTCTGTCTCATTTAATTTATTAATTGCCGTTTTCATTCGCTTATCACTGGAATATTGTCTAAGTATTACTTTGGGTGTAGTAAGAAACTCTCTTCCAACTCTGCTTTAAAACAGACAGAGGGTTTTTAAGTAATCAACAGAAGTTGGGACACTTGTGCAAAATGTTTGCTTCAACTTGCAAGGCTTAATTTACTTTAATTGCTGAAGAACATCTGTAGGTTGTAACCTATTAATTCTTCTCTGAAAATGGCCCATTTGTAATATTATAATATTTCCTTTTTTCAGTTTTTGCTAAACTTTTAATTTAAACTTCTGGTAGTTTACTGCTTACCTTTTCACCATTTTAGGTCTTTCATTGAATTTCAACTGGTTAAATTGGAAGAAAAACTGAGGTGTTGTGAAACTTTTGACTGGTAGTGTAACAGCCTTTTAATTAGCTTGTTGATTCAGTATGCCTCTCTTGAATTGATGTTACTAACCCTGTGCAGCACAGCATTGAAAATTGCACTGGCAATCACAGAGTTGTAGGAGATGTGAAGGATGTTACTATTCGCATTAAAGGAACACAGTCTTCTAAGAAAAAGAGCCTGCTCTGACTTATCAGTATTATGAGACTCTGCTAAATAATACAGCTACTTGTCCATAGTAATTGTAAAATAACAGGAATAAATACACTAAGAGTTACTTTGAAAATATTAAATATTAATAATTCATTACATTTATATAGCGCTTTTCTCAGTACTCAAAGCGCTATCCACACAGGGAGGAACCGGGAAGCGAACCCACAATCTTCCACATTGTAATAATAAATTGCCTGCTGTTTTATCTGGATATATTGTGAATTAAGGAATATGCATGGGCTTCTAGTCTTTCATCTTACACAGTTATAGTTTGAAAACATGGCTGTGGAGACATGTTGCTAACCAAGAGTAACACAAATTAAAGAATGCATAACAAAACTATGACCTTGTTCTATCCAAGCCTCAACTTTAATGGAAGTACACTAAACTTATGGGACCTGGGAGACAATTCTGCTGTGCGTTCTAAGAGTCGTATACTCCCTAGATCACTGGTGTCGAACTCCAGTCCTGGAAGGCAGCTGTGGCTGCAGGTTTTCATTCTAACCATCTTCTTCATTAGTGACCAGTTTTTGCTGCTAATTAACTTCTTTTGCCTTAGTTTTAATTATGTTAACTCTGGCCCCTTTTTTGTCCTTTTTTAATTAGCAGCCAAAAAATAATGAGACACAAACCAAGCTGCCACATGACCAGCTCACCTGTGCCCATCACACAATATCTGAAAATAGAGAAAGGTGGAGGTCTCAGTAAGGTTGATCTCTCGGGTCACCAACACATTTTGACGGTGTTCTTAGAAAAAAAAAAAAAAAAAAATCAACAGTTATGGAAATGTCTACTGTGGCAGAATGAGAGCAGCAACAAGCCATGGAATTAAATAACTGGTTTAATCAACAGCAAGAATCGGCTTCTCATTAAGAGATTGGTTGGCGTTTGAAATCCCAGTTTAGCTGGTCATCTGTTTGTTCATTTCAATCTCATTTCTGTTTGGCTGTCATTTAATGAAGAAAGGAATAAATTAAGAGGACTGAATCCTTAAAACAAGGCTATTAAAATGAAAGAAAAAGAAGTTAATTAGTGAAAACTGATCACTGATTAGGAAAAGGGTTAGAATGAAAACCTGCGGCCCTCCAGGCCCGGAGTTTGAAACCCCTGCTCTAGACTGTTAGATTGTTACATTGTGTGGCTGTCTCCTTTTGTCCTGGGTATGATGTTAAACTGCATCTGGCCCTGAAAGAGGTCCTCAAGCTTTTAGGGAAATCGCGGTTTGGTGGCATGATTGGCACTCCTGCCACTGTTTTTAAAAAAAAAAAAAAAATTGCACAGCTCTGAGACAAAGGGGATGGGGGAAAGCGCTCAGGAGCCCCATCCCTGGAAGAGTCAAAGCTGTCGAAGAGCCGTTGGGGTCAGGCTTGTTGGGGATCAGAACTGGTGTGGTGCTGAGGCATCACCACCTGCACAGCAGCACTTGGGTCCCAATTTGAGGTGGCCTATCAGGGTAAGCACGTGGAACCTCCTCTCTCTGGCATGATGATCATCTTCCTCTGCTGTTAGAGGAGTTGCGTAAATTTCACATTTTAGTGGTGGCACTCTCTGAGGTGCGCAGACCTGGGACTGTCCAGATCTCTGTAGGAGGGTACACGTTTTATTGGTCTGGTGGCTCTGATTGCTGTAGTGGATTGGCTCCTTCCGATGATGCCCGATACCACTCTTTTCAACAAGCGTATTATGAGACTGCGGCACTCTCTGGATGCCTTGTCTGTTGTCTCAGTGTATGCTCTGACCGCGGTGAGTGATGTCTCGGTGAAGGAGACATTTTATTCTCAGATTTGCTTGGTGGTTGATGGGTGCCTGCAGGGTGTCACTCCTCTAGTCATGGGTGACTTAAGTGCAACCACTGGCTCTGACAGAAGTGGTTCATGAATATGAACTCAGAAATGAGTCTAGAATGAGGACAATGCCTAGTATTAAGTAACTTAAAGCTTAAGGTTATTGGGGACAAGACTACAATGACTTAGTGGTACCACAGCAGCTCCAAATTGAGAGGGAGCAATTTTATTATTTTTTTTATTTAAAAAAAAAACAAAAAAAAAAACTTCTTGAACGTTTCCTCAGATTTGTTTCTACAGTTTGCTAAAATGTGCTAGGATACCACAAAGCATAATGGGAGAAAGACTTGTGGTGGTTCTTAAAATGGAAACAGCATATTGATTGATAACTTTATGGATGTAATTGAGATTTCATGTTGATACCAGCATAGGAGAGACATCCCCACCCATAATTAAAACAGCGCAAGTGAGCAGAGAGCTGAGGAGACTTCGTGCCAGCAAAGCAGTGGGTCCAGATGGAGTATCGCTACGACTGCTGAAGGTCTGTGCATCGGAGCTGGGGGGTCCTCTACAGCGCATCTTCAACCTGAGCCTGGAACAGGGGAGAGTCCTGAGGCTTTGGAAAACATCTTGTATCACTCCAGTCCCAAAGGTATCACGTCCTAGTGAGCTGAATGACTTTCGGCCTGTTGCTCTGACATCACATGTGATGAAGACCATGGAGAGGCTGCTGCTTCACCACCTTAGGCCACAGGTTCAACACGCCCTTGACCCTCTGCAGTTTGCATATCAGGAGAAGGTGGGAGTGGAGGATGCCATCATCTATATGCTACACCGATCCCTCTCTCACTTGGACAGAGGCAGTGGTGCTGTAAGAATTATGTTTCTAGACTTCTCTAGCGCCTTCAACACAATCCAACCTCTGCTCCTTAGGGACAAGCTGACAGAGATGGGATTAGATTCATACCTAGTGGCATGGATCGTGGACTATCTTAAAGACAGACCTCAGTATGTGCGTCTTGGGAACTGCACGTCTGACATTGTGGTCAGCAACACAGGAGCGCCACAAGGGACTGTACTTTCTCCGGTCCTGTTCAGCCTATATACATCGGACTTCCAATACAACTCGGAGTCCTGCCATGTGCAAAAGTTCGCTGATGACACTGCTATCGTGGGCTGCATCAGGAATGGGCTGGAGGATGAGTATAGGGACCTAATCAATGACTTTGTTAAATGGTGTGACTCAAACCACCTACAACTGAACACCAGCAAAACAAAGGAGCTGGTGGTGGACTTTAGGAGGCCCAGACCCCTCATAGACCCCGTGATCATCAAAGGTGACTGTGTGCAGATGGTGCAGACCTATAAATATCTGGGAGTGCAGCTGGATGATAAATTAGACTGGACTGCCAATACTGATGCGCTGTGCAAGAAAGGACAGAGCCGGTTATACTTCCTTAGAAGGCTGGCGTCCTTCAACATCTGCAATAAGATGCTGCAGATGTTCTATCAGACGGTTGTGGCGAGCGCCCTCTTCTACGCGGTGGTGTGCTGGGGAGGCAGCATTAAGAGGAAAGACGCCTCACGCCTGGACAAACTGGTGAGGAAGGCAGGCTCTATTGTTGGCATGGAGCTGGACAGTTTAACATCTGTGGCAAAGCGAAGGGCGCTCAGCAGGCTCCTATCAATTATGGAGAATCCACTGCATCCACTAAATAGTATCATCTCCAGACAGAAGAGCAGCTTCAGTGACAGACTGCTGTCACTGTCCTGCTCCACTGACAGATTGAGGAGATCGTTCCTCCCCCAAACTATGCGACTCTTCAATTCCACCCCCTGGGGGGGGGGGGGGCGGGGGATAAACGTTAACATTTAACATTATACAAAGTTATTTTCTGTTTTTCACCTGCATTGTTATCATTCTTTAATTTAATATTATTTATTATATCATGCCACTGCTGGAGAATGTGAATTTCTCATTGGGATTATCTATCTATCTATCTATCTATCTGCTTCCTTCCTGTTTCACTGTCGCAGTGCATGGTGGGTGGTTGCTCTGGCGCGAGTGCTGGTGGTGGGCTCTAGGTTTGGTGAGTGCAGTGTTTTGTTGAATATTTTTTCCTTGTATTTCCTAACTTTTTCATTTCCTTTTTCTTAGTGAATTGTTTGCAAGGTTTTCACTTTTGTGTGAAGTGGCATCTGGCCACAGCAGCCGTATTGGCTGCGAATTTAGACCGGTTGAGCCGCTGCCATGGGATAAAACTTCTCTGTGATGTTTTTTTCCCCTTAGAAAGTGCGGTGTTGGCGGTAGGCACAGTGATCGGTTGTGAAAATATTAAGTCCGCCTCACGAATGAACGGCTCAATCGTATTATTTTTGAGTTCTGTCGATCTGGTGCAGACAATTGTAGAGAAGGGTGTAGTGATCGATGGCTCATTCGTGCAGGTGTCTCCGTTGGCGGCGTCGGCTCGTAAAGTAACTTTATCAAATGTCCCCCCATTTTTGAGAAATGAGACGATAGAAAAGGAATTAGTGCGTCACGGTCGTTTGGTGTCAAAAATCCGCTATATTCCTTTGGGTTGCAAGTCTCCGGAGTTAAAACATGTAATGTCTTTTAGGAGACAAGTTTACATGGTACTCAACAGAATGGACGAAAGTTTAAATGTTGCTATGAGGTTTAAAATTGATGGTTTCGATTATGTGATTTTCCTGAGTTCGGATGAAATGAAATGTTTTGGGTGTGGAAGTGAGGAGCATTTGGTTAAAAATTGTCCAGACAAAGTGAACAGAGCAGTTGCTCGTGATAACCTACATGTAACTCATGACGATTTACAAGATCGACCTTTAGTACTCAATGGTAATGAAAAACCAAAAATACCAGAGGAAGCGCGGGCCGAGGAGAGTGTCAATGTTTCTGAACTTTTAAATAAGGAAAATGAGTTGCTTAATGGGGAGATGCACAGACCAGTATCGATGAAAGTTGTCGGGGATGAAAGTGCAGCACAAGATTCTGCTACAGCACAGGGAAGTGTGTGGGGAGAGATTGAAATGGAGGAAGGGGACGATAACGCCCCTGAGCAATACGATGGGTTTAAACGGCCTGCTAAAAAAAGACAAGCCGGGGAGGAGGAAGGAACCGCGCGAAAACGCAGTAATGTTACGGCTTGTGCTGCTGAGGAAGGCGAGGGTCCTGCTGCAGCCCCACCTGTTACACAGGGCAGGTACGCGGCCCTAGCTGAGGCAGACAGTGAAAACGCGGCTGGGCTGAGTGAGGGAGATGAGGAGGCGGAGGAGGAAATGTCGGATAGTTCAACTGTGTCTGACCTGCAAGAATGTAAAGGCAGAGGGGGGTACAGTGCACAAAGTATTAAAACTTTTGTGACGGAAACTGAGGGCAGAAGGGGAGTAGATGTGACCGATTACTTTCCTGATGTGGAACTTTTTATCTCATCAATACAAAGCCTAAGAAAAGAAAAGTCCTCATCTGTCCTGTTTACCGATAAAGAGCTTCTCAGATTAAAGAATCTGTCAAGCAGACTGAAGAAACAGTTAAAACAAAATAAGCAATAATGGAGAGGGCAACTGGAACATTTACAAGGTCCTGTATATACTGGGATCTGTGGTCTATCTTAAATATTTTTATATTTTCTGTTAACATGGCTTGCTTTAATGTAGGAAGCTTGAATATTAATGGTGGAAGAAATAATAATAAGAGGTTGGCTTTTTTTGAATTCATAAAGCAAAAAGATTTAAAAGTTATCTTTGTACAGGAAACTTATATAGACGGCACAAATCAATGGGAGTGGAGTAGGGATTGGAAAGGAGACATTTATTTCAGTAATGGTTCGAATATTAGTGCTGGAGTAGCCATTTTGTTTTCCAAGAACTGTCAAGTAGCTCTTTGTGATGTTGAAGAAATAGTGAAGGGGAGGCTGCTCAAAGTGCGTGTCAAAACTCAAGGCAATTCTTTCACTTTTATTAATGTATATGCCCCGAACGATGGAAATGAGAAAATTGCTTTTTTTAAGAAGTTGGAGGGTGTTCTGACACAATGTGGCACACATGAAGTTCTAGTTCTAGGTGGGGATTTTAATTGCACCCTTGTTACGCAAAAAGATAGGAATAACGGGCTGGAGCCGCATACACGCTCAGCACAGGAATTAGACAGAGTTGTGAGTGGGACAGGACTGGAAGATGTGTGGCGAAATAAAAATGGGGACACTAGGCAATATACATGGGGGAGGATGAATTGGGGGGATTATTTCAATGGCAAGGCTCGATCGTGTTTACTGTTTCAAACACCATATCGGTTTATTTAAAAACTGTCATATTACCCCTGCAGGGTTTTCAGATCACAGTTTGGTGTCTTGTTCTGTGATCTTAAGTGATTATAAGCCTCGTAGTGCATTTTAATACGCTCCTCCTTCAAGATCAAAGTTTTAAAGAGTTATTTAATTTTTTTTGGGAAAGCTGGAGACTCATGAAGAAGGAGTTCACCAGTTTACAGCAGTGGTGGGAGGTTGGGAAGACCCACATTCGTTTATTATGTCAGGAGTACACCAGAAATGCAACAAAGTCACTACAGTCTGACATGGAAATGTTAGAAACTGAAATAATTCAGATTCAGCATCTTTTAGAGCAGGGTCCAGATGTCCAATTATTGGAAACCCTTGGGATTAAAAAGAAGAGCCTTGCCAGCTTATTGGAAACAAGGGCTCGGGGGGCTCTAGTGAGGGCGAGATTCCAACAGATAACTGACATGGATGCACCAACCCAGTATTTTTTTGGACTTGAGAAAAAGAACTCTCAATGTAAGATCTTGCATTGCATAAGACAAGATAATGGTGAGGAAACTCAGGACCCCGGTGAGATAAGGCGGGCGGTACGGAGGTTTTATGAGACTCTTTTTGCAACAGAGGAAGGTGAGGCTAAGGAACAGCAGACCTTCTTGAAGGATTTACCGCACTTTCGTGATGCAGACTCCGAAGAGCTGGAGAAGGAGTTGTGCCTAGGAGAGCTCACTGCTGCACTGAAGGAGTTGAATAGTGGAAAAGTCCCAGGAATTGATGGCATTCCAGTGGAATTTTATAAAGATTTCTGGGATGTTATTGGTTCCGATGTTTTGGAGGTGTTCATCAACAGTATAAAAACAGGTGTGTTACCTCAGAGTTGCCGCAGGGCGATAATAACACTACTGCCAAAAAAAGGTGACCTACAAAATATCAAAAACTGGTGTCCCTCCTTTGTGCTGATTACAAAATCCCGTCAAAGGCACTAGCTAACAGATTGCGAACTGTTTTAGCTCAGGTGGTGCATCCTGATCAGAGCTATTGTGTCCCTAATAGAACGATTTTCAATAATATTTTTTTAATTCGAGACATTTTGGCGGCATCTAAACTCTTTAATTTTCCGATTGGTCTTATTTCTATCGACCAAGAGAAGGCCTTTGACAGGGTCAGGCATTCATATTTATGGGAAGTGATGAAGGCTTTTGGGTTTGGGGACCGCTTTGTTAAATATATTCAGCTATTATATAGTGACATTTCTGGTGTTAAGGTCAATGGTGGTTTGTGTGAACCTTTTGCTGTCAGAAGAGGAGTCAGGCAAGGGTGCCCCTTGTCTGGAATGCTCTACGTGTTGGCCTTGGAACCTTTTCTGGTTAAACTGAGAGGAGTGTTGACTGGTCTATCATTTCCATGTTGCACTGCGGAGCCTGTTAAGGTTTCAGCATACACTGATGACATCATTATCATCATTAAAAAGCAGGAGGACGTTGACATTTTGCTTCAATGCCAGAGATCTTTTGAAATTGTTTCCTCGGCTAAAATAAACTGGGGAAAGAGCAGTGCTATCTTAGTGGGAAACTGGACTGGTTTAAAACCACCACAACTGGTTGGTGGCCTGCAGTGGTCATCTGGAGGGCTGTTATATTTAGGAGTGTTTCTTGGGGATGAACACTTCATACGAAAGAACTGGGATGGAGTACTGCAGAAGGTGAAGGATCGGCTTTCACGGTGGAGGTGGATTCTACCTCAGTTATCCTACAGGGGCAGGATGCTCATCATTAACAATCTCATAGCTTCAGGATTGTGGCATAAATGCATTTGTTTAGAGCCTCCTGCACAGCTGCTTCAGAGTATTCAGGAAGTTTTAATCAACTTTTTTTGGGATGGCCTGCATTGGCTTAGGAGAAGTGTCCTGTTTCAGCCACAGGATGAAGGTGGGCAAGGAATTATAGATGTGGTCGGAAGAGTTGCTGCATTCCGGCTACAGACTATACAGAAATTGTTGTATCCTTCTGAGCACCAACCGTGGATGGATTTTGCACTTCGTTTTTTTGATCACATTGAACACCTGAGATTTGGAAAAACTCTGCTGCTATGCCAGGTGAATAAATTTGAGATGTCGGACTTACCAGACTTTTATAAGAGTCTTTTTAGAGCCTGGCAGATGGTGACAGTTAAAGGGGATGAGGACAGCCTGTCATTGTTCTGGGTTTTGGAAGAGCCCATTGTCAACAATCTGAAGTTCAGTAGTTCAGTGGGACTGTCTCAAACTTTTACTAATCATCTTAAAAGTGGAGGGTGTACAAAACTAAAAGAGTTTATTGACTGTGAAAATTTCTGTTGGAAGAATGCAAAAGAACTTGCACAACAGATTGGAGTGTGGTCACTGCGAGTGGTGCAGACTTTTTTAACACAAATAAAGGCTTCACTGTCAGCTGAGAGCTCAGCACTCCTGAGGGACATGTTCAATGAACGGACTCATCCACCTGAGGATCCTGATTTTCCACCACTTTTGGTATCTCCTGTGGGTGACTGGACAACGGTGGAGCAGAGCAAATTTCTTTCAGTGCAGAGGCTGATGGACTTGCCTTTGCCAACGGCTACAGGGAAACAAATGTACTGGTTGTGTGTAAAGGTGAGACACCGAGACTCCCTGAGGACGATACCAGACACTCCATGGAGGAGACAGATCAGATGCACAGAATTCTCAGAGCCAGCCTGGAGGTCGCTATACAAGCCGCCATTGACCAGTAGGGTGGGCGATTTACAGTGGAGGGTCTTACATGGGATCTTAGCTGTGAACTCCTTCTTGTCAATTATTATGCCAGGGGTGTCTGACAGTTGTTGTTTCTGTGGGGAAAGAGAAACTGTGTTTCACTGCTTTATGTTCTGTACAAGGCTGGAGCCTTTGTTTAATTTAATAGAGAGGCTTGTTGGGGGATTGGAAATGGTGTACACCAGGGTGGGCTTTCTGTTCGGTTTTAAAAAAACAAAAAGAAATGTAAACAATGTAAATTTGGCAAACTTTATTTTGGGGCAAAGTAAATTAGCCATTTGGAAAACCAGAAAGTACAAAATTGCAGAGAGTGGTTTACAAGATCCAATTATAGTTTTTAAAATACTGTGCATCAGTCGCATTTTGATAGATTTTAATTTTTACAAATTCACAAAGAATCTTGACACGTTTAAAGCAATATGGTGTGTGAATAGTATATTATGTGACTGTATTAATGAAGAACTGCGGTTTGTTTTTTAGGGGAATTTTGTGGGTTCAGTTGTGTTTTTCCAAAAATATTTAACGTGAAAATGTATTTATAATAATATAATGTGTAAGTTGTTGTATAGATGACTGATGGGTTTTTTTTCTGTCAATAGTTTGTTTTTTAAAAAAAAATAAAAAATTATCTATCTATCTATCTATCATACAAAGTCCAGAGTGGAAAGTGTGCCCTACCTTTTGCCATGGACTGCACACTTGCCTGTTGCCAGGTGCAAGCTGACTTAAAATAGGTCATGGTAAAATATGCTTATGTAGGGTAGTCCTAACAGTATACCTTAGGTAGTAGGATTATAATAAAGCAATCTTGTAATAGGAAAGCTTCCCAGCTGAAAATTGATCTACTGTATAAAGGAAAGTACTTAGAGGCAATAATAAAGTATTCGATGGCTCCTTGTTTGTTTAATATAATTGGGATGATTTGCAAATTTAAAATTATGGATGCAGTTTATCAGGTACCACAATTTAATACAGTAATCCCTCCTCCATCGCAGGGGTTGCGTTCCAGAACCCCCCGCGAAAGGTGAAAATCCGCGAAGTAGAAACCATATGTTTATATGGTTATTTTTATATTGTCATGCTTGGGTCACAGATTTGCACAGAAACACAGGAGGTTGTAGAGAGACAGGAACTTTATTCAAACACTGCAAACAAACATTTGTCTCTTTTTCAAAAGTTTAAACTGTGCTCCATGACAAGACAGAGATGACGGTTCCGTCTCACAATTAAAAGAATGCAAACATATCTTCCTCTTCAAAGGAGTGCGCGTCAGGAGCACAGAATGTCAGAAAGAGAGAGAAAAGCAAACAAATCAATAGGGCTGTTTGGCTTTTGAGTATGCGAAGCACCGCGGCACAAAGCTGTTGAAGGCGGCAGCTCACACCCCCTCTGTCAGGAGCAGAGAAAGAGAGAGAGAGAGACAGAGAAAAACAAACAATCAAAAATCAATACGTGCCCTTCGAGCTATTAAGTATGCAAAGCACCGTGCAGCATGTCGCTTCACGAAGCAGCTGCACAGAAGGGAGCAACATGAAGATAATCTTTCACCATTTTTAGACGAGCGTCCGTATCGTCTAGGTGTGCGAACAGCCCCCCTGCTCAATCCCCCTACATCAGGATCAGAGAATGTCAGCGCAAGAGAGAGAGCGAGAAAAGTAAGTTGGGTAGCTTCTCAGCCATCTGCCAATAGCGTCCCTTGTATGAAATCAACTGGGCAAACCAACTGAGGAAGCATGTACCAGAAATTAAAAGACCCATTGTCCGCAGAAATCCGCGAACCAGCAAAAAATCCGCGATATATATTTAAATATGCTTACATGTAAAATCTGCGATAGAGTGAAGCCGCGAAAGGCAAAGCGCGATATAGCGAGGGATTACTGTAATGGTTTATATGTAGTTTTATCAGGTACCTCCATTTAATAATAGTTTATCATTCATGTGTACCTGTTTTCATTGGGGTGAGTTCTACAAGATTTCAAAGATGTGGTAAATATTGGTGACCCATGTGAGAGAGAGAGGGTTTTGCCGAATAAAGTATTAGTAAAACATATATATTTTTGGTTTATTTTATGGTGATAAACATGTAAAATAAACTTTTGGTTTATTTAAATTTTAGGACAGCACTGACAAAGGTAAATGTGTGTGTTTTGATTTATTGATAAAACAAAAAAAAAAAATCTGCTTTTTTAAATAATTCTTATGCTTGCAGTTTCGGCCCCAGAAAAGGTATTAAAAGAGATCCATCCATCCATTTTCCAACCCGCTGAATCCGAACTCAGGGTCACGGGGGTCTGCTGGAGCCAATCCCAGCCAACACAGGGCATAAGGCAGGAACCAATCCTGGGCAGGGTGCCAACCCACCGCAGATTAAAAGATATTATCTGTCTTAATTTGAAAGATTGCAATCATATAATCAAATAACTACAGTTATCATTTTTGTCATAATCATACAACCTAGTGTACAGTTAGTATGAATTTAACTCTTAAAAAAAAAAATATTAAATGTACAGTATGAAACTATGTAATTACAAAGTTTATGCATAATGGGTTTTTTTTTCTTAAGCCATGTTTTAAGTTTAACTTGGAAGAATTTGGTGAAATGGAAGTTAATGATCTTTTCTGATGAAAAATATTGTCATAGATTCTTAACAATACTCCTAAATCTTGAGAAATGTGTATATACAGTATATTTATGGTGCATTTGGGTGGGTGGCTGCAGCCTCACAAATGTTGCTTCTTGAATTAAAATAACAAGCCTTCCATTGTCTCCGTGAAGTTTGCAAGTTGTCATGGCATCTTCAGTGTTTTAAGTTAAATAGTGACTCTTTAATTTGGCCGGTGGGTGTTGGCATTCTTGTGATTTGATAATGTTATGCAAGATCTTTTAATTCCTTCATAGTGCTCTAAATAAAAAAAAAAATAAAGGTTGCTAGGAAGCAGAACTGCAAATTTTATACTGTCAGGAATGAGTACATACATAATGTTAAGCATTTTAGTTTGGTTGGGATGCTTTCTTTGTGGAGTTACATATTCTCCTTGCATAGGAATATGTCCACTGTGTACTCGACCACCTAGAGAGGTATTGATTGTCAGCCTATAGCCTCTCTTGGTACTGAAAAAGAAATTGTAAGTTTGAAAAAAGTGGATAGAATAGATAGAATTAGTACTGCTATTCTAAAATACCCAACCACTCATTTATTTTATAGACCTAATTTTCTCCTTTAGATGGGTGCATTTCAGCCAGAATGGGCTTGAAGCTTGAATGAATCCAGGACAGAATGGCAGCCCATATACCTTTTTTTTTTTTTTTTGCTGATCTGTCTAATGGAGTTCTTTTAGACGGCGAGAGAAATCTATAATCTCCAGAGGTAACTCATATAAACACTGGGAGATTTTGCAAACATTACACAGAAAACAGTATTCTGTGTGAATAATGTATCCAAGAGCTGAGCAGCAGTGCTACTGTGTCGCACAAATCTTACTTCAAATTAATTTTCTGATAAATCTTTGAGATGTAGTGTCCACAATACTAATTTAATTAATGTATTTTTCAGTGTAATTCAAGTTCTTTTGATATGCACTTGTCAGTTAATTTTAGCCTTATTATTCTAAACTACTTCAGTCTATATCCCTTGTGGCTTTTTTTTGTTTTTTAAGAACCATGACCATTTTTATTTTGTTTTTAATACAGATAACATTAGTCACAATAAACAGAATGAAAAGAGGAAAGAGAAGAAAATGAGTATAAAACAACCTTTGGGAACCATGGAATATATTGTAAGTCCAAGTTTTTAACATATTTTTAATGATTAATATCTGTAGTAGAACTTGTTAGTATATTTTTAGAAAATTCAGAATTATTATTTTTTTTTAAATCATGAAGTTTTGAACCATTAAAGCCTCCTATATGCTTTTAGTGCTTTGTGCAGTCATAATATTGTTTTATATGATGTGGAAACTTTTTGTTGTAACATTTACATTACTTGGGTAATATTGTGAGGAGATGAGGTGTTAGGCTGAAGAGTTTAGAGTGGTGGCTCTGAGGCTAGGGATCGGCACTGGCAGTTGGAAGGTTGCTGGTTCGAATCCTGTAAATGTCAATAGGGACTCTGCTCTGTTGGGCCTTTGAGTAAGGCACTTACCCAGAAATTGCTTGAGTGAGAAAGTGCTATGTAAATGCAAAGAATTATTATTATTTGGCTAATTATTGACTATACATCTACCTTGACATTAGCATATCTGAGTGGACATGTATGTGTTTGCTCTGCATTTAAATAATGCAGTTTGCAGGGAAGGCTTCTACCTTAGCACCCTGTGCTGCCTGGCATATTTTGCCTTTCCCAATCCCTGGGGCTGTCTCCAGCAGTGGTTCAGTCAGGATTTGAAGTGCAATGCATAAAGGAAAAGCTGTCCAGCTTTGTTGCTTTGCAAAAAGTTTGAAATGACATAAAGACATGTAAGAAATCGCCTAAAAAAGACTGCAAGGCCTCAAGACATACAGTAAGATAAGGACACTCTTGTTTACCTGAATAATGGAATGAAGAAGTCTTCTGCTAAACCATCCCATTGACCCTGCGAATGGGCAGAAAACAGGCTGCACTGTTTCTGGTATATGAACGGGAAACAAATCATGGCACCAAGTGGAGGCAAAGATAATAAATTCCAGCGATCAGCTTACTAATGTAAGCAGCATTCTAGCCAGTTATTATTAATGTAAATAATTATGATATAGCAATTTTGAGCCTTTTTAATAGGGGTATGCACAGACATTTTTTGTGGAGGCATTAATTAATGCACCTGAGAGATTCAGAGAGCATCATTACTACTTAAGCCTACAGACTCCAAGACTGTGAGATGTCCAACCAAGAGCTAGGATTGGTAGAGGGTAATGGTGAGAGAGAAATTGAAAGGGCTATGCCACTGAGCCATACTGGGTACTCATGCCAATTTTTTTTTTTTTTTTGCTATATTTGGAATGTATAGTCAAGATTCTTAAATGCTTTGAAATTATGCTGTTAATTTGATGAAACCATCTGTTTTCTGATGTATTAGCAAAGCAAGCTGATTTATAGTAACAATGAAAGAAAGCTTGTATTAGATTGATTCTGAAATAAAGTGCTCTGCTATTAAATGTCAGTATTAAGTTATCTGTGCTATTAAGTGTCAGGATTAACAGTAATAATCTAATGCGGTTTGTATGTGCTGTAAGATTCAACCTCCATCTGTTCAGCTTAAGTGTGCATAAACCAGAACAAAGTGTTAAATAGATAAATGGGCTGTTGTGTGTTATCGCTAAACCTTGATGCATGTGGAGATGTGTGCAATAGTTGGTGTTACCATGAGTGTACAGTTGTCTTATGTTCATGTAATTGGTAATATTAACATTCACAAAGTGTTGTATTCAAATTGTTTGTTATTGACCAAACAAGTTATCCATCCATCCATCCATTTTCCAACCTGCTGAATCCGAACACAGGGTCACGGGGGTCTGCTGGAGGCAATCCCAGCCAACACAGGGCACAAGGCAGGAACCAATCCCGGGCAGGATGCCAACCCACCGCAGGACACACACAAACACACCCACACACCAAGCACACACTAGGGCCAATTTAGAATCGCCAATCCACCTAACAAACAAGTTATAGAATCTCAAAAAAAAAAAAAAAAATTACCTTACGCTATACATATAGGGTGAATAGTGATGCTAAGTGAGGATGCATATGTCAAGTCATTGGGTCCTACCATGCCAGGTGTTAAAAACCAAGTACATTTATGAAGTGAATATTTATAACTTTATTTTTTTTCTCTGTAATAGACTGGTGCCTTATCCATAGATGGCATTTGCCTTGTGCTCTGTGCTGCTTAGGATAGGCTCCAGCCAACTTGCAGCATTGTTTTGGATTAGAAAGATTTAAGAATAGCATTGAGAGGAGTCAGATGAGGTGGCTCGGGCATCTGATCAGGATGCCTCCTGGACGCCTCCCTGGTGAGGTGTTCCAGGCACGTCCAACCGGGAGGAGGCCCCGGGGAAGACCCAGGACACGCTGGAGGGACTATGTCTCTCGACTGGCCTGGGAACGCCTTGGGATTCTCCCGGAAGAGCTAGAAGAAGTGGCCGGGGAGAGGGAAGTCTGGGCATCTCTGCTCAAGCTGCTGCCCCCGCGACCCGACCTCGGATAAGCGGGAGACAATGGATGGATGGATGGATGGATGTTCTTAGAAAATCATTCTATCAAACTGGCAAAAATAGCTCTTTATGGTAATGGTGTTCTATTAACCTATTTATTTAATGATTATGCCCACAGTCCCCACCAAAAAAAAATTAACGTCCTATATGAAGCCATTTTTATTTTTTAAAAGTGTTGCACCCCGTATAGAAACTTTTGCTGCTCAAGATTACAAGGCACTGCCAAGGATGGTGAAGGTGGTATAGCACCCGCCTGTCTTCTATTCTTGAAATACATAGTGCATGCTGCATGAGACATGCAAAATTCCTTTGTGGAATGGCTGGAGCACTTTTCTCACTTCTTTCTTGTAGCAAACGGTACTAGCTTCTTTTCTCATTTGTAAGTTTAATGATCAGCCAGTCAACCAGTACTATATGTGTTTTGTATATAATAGCAGTTATAGGTTTCATTCTGTACATACAATGCCAACAAACACACACACAATTAGTATTACTATCACTATTTTGAGATGACATGCAAACAAAAATTTTACACATAACAAGCCTAAACCAGTTGTGGCAGGAGGCTGGGGGCCAGACCCAGCCGGGACGCCTCAAAGGACTGGCAGGCGGTCTATACGTCCCCCGGGCCACAAGGGGGCAACCGCCCTGGATAGTGAGGGGACCACGGGGACGGAGTGAGGAGGCTCAAACCCATTTTGACCCGTGGCCACCGCCAGGGGGCGCCCTGAGCATCGTGGAGTCTGGGAAATCTGCACTTCTGCCACACCTGGGAAGGTGGAGGGAGGACCTTCCAAGGACTCCAGGAGTGCTTCTGGGTGCTCATGCGGCACTTGTGCCACTGGAAGGACATCAACGAGCACCTGGAGCACATCCAGGTGACTATAAAAGGGGCCGCCTTCCTACAGTCATGCAGTGAGAGTAGGGTGCTGGAGTAGGACGAAACTCCAGCGACGGAGAGAAAGGCGGCCCACGGACGTTTAAAAGCCTGTAATTTGGGGTGATTGGTGCGGAAGCACTGTGGGCTGTGCAGGACTGTGTTGGGGTAATTTGTAATAAACGTGTGTTTTATAAACCTGCTGGTGTTTATTTGATGGTGTTCGGGCTAGCTCTCACATTGTATGTATTGTATTTTCACAATCCAGGGCATTTTATTAGTAAGTTTGAGTTCAGCATGTTTCAGTATACAGTATCTTTATGAAAACAAACATGGATATCACAATACATCTTTATCCAAAAGATAACAGTACTTGCATTTCAAAAGGCACATTCCATCAAATTTGAAAATACAAATCATGAAATAATACATTGGATAATACATTGCATTTTCATCTTTTGAGTATACACTTAATATAAGAATAGTAAGACCTCAGTAAAACAGACAAACAAACATCATAAAACTTTTAAGTATTGTAATGTTGCACCTTTGTCTCTTTGTTGAATATTTTACTTTATCATTTTTTCAGAAAACTAGCAATTCTGACTCTGGCTCTAGTGTATAAACAAGTTCTAGATGGGATTCCAATATACCATAGGGCACACTCACTTACCCATCTAGTTTAGATTATCATTCACTGTAGGGTGCACATATATTTGTGAGATAACCTGATTATTTGGGAAGGTAAAAAAACACAGAATTAAGGAGAATATATTTCTCTATGAATAAAAAGCAAGCCAGCTAGAATTTCAAACCAGGTCACTGGAAGTGTGAATCGTCCACATGTATCACCTCGGATGAAAAAGTTCCTTTTAAAAAATTTTAAAGCCTCCTTTTAAAAAATTAAAGTATAATCATGCTGTGAAAATATTGTAAGGAGATTAGTGTAAACTCAAAAGCATTTATCATCATTGCTTTAGATCTTTTAGTGGTATTTAATTATGACCTTGAATTTAAATAGGTCCAAGAATGTTATGTTGTGTTATACTAATACTAGACATTAAGCCCGTTACAATAACGGGCGCTAGAACAGTAGTGCATAAACATTAGTAGGAACAGTCTATATTAAATGGCAAGGGGCCTTGACCTCATTCTGTTTCTTGTCTTAATTTTTTTTTTTTTTTTTCAAATATTTTTGCAAGAAGCTTAAAGTAAAATAATAATAAAAATAAAATAGAAACGTATATGACAATACAGTAAGTATAATTAATATTACATTTATCCTCTCCTCTGTGGCTGTTGATTGATGTGTGGTGTCTGTTTGAAGATCTCTTATCCTGCCTGTCTTTATTTTAGCTTGTTGCTGACGCAGTGATTTTCGTTTTCGACTTGCTCTCTTAGCTCTGTGTGTTTTGGCATGTTTCTGACGCTCATTTTCCTCTTCTTCAATAGATCTATCTGCTCGTCTTTGTCTTTCTCTTTGAGAATTTTTTTACGCTCGTTTTCATGTTCTTCTATAGATCTGTTTGCTCTTCTGAGTCTTGCTCTTTTAGTGTTTTTCTGACGCTCATTTTCTTTTTCTTAAATTTATCTATTTGCTCGTATTTTTCTTTGTCTTTCAGCCTTTCTTTTGTTGTTTACTTGCTGAGCTGACCGTTCTTCCAGGAGATGTTGCTTATATAGGATTTGATTGTCTGTGTCCTTTGTCCTACTTGACGTGTCCTCTTTTTTGGGTGGCATGTTGTTAGTAGATAGTCACGGTACTATAGGCTTGTACGTCCGTAATATTTTCTCTTACGGTAATACTGGCTTGTATGTGGCTGTAATATGCATCACTGTATTGTGTGTCTTTAATTTTCTCTCGCAGTAATACTGGTTTGTATTTCCGTAAATGCCTGTAATTTTCTCTGACAGTAATACTGGCTTTGATGTCCGTAATATGCGTTTAATTTTCTGTCACAACAGTGGGCAATCAGCAGAGTCTCCCCAGCAACTGATTGTGGTGTGCAGCTGATAATCGTGCCTATGGCGTCTCTCCAGCAAGTACTGTGCAGTTCCCCAGCGAGTATTTTAATCTGTGCTGGCGTGCAGCTGATTATTGTATATGTGGCGTCTCCTCAGCAGCGTATTTTATGTGCGCGGCCGCGACTTCCCAATCAGCACTCTCCCCAGCAATGGTGTCCTTTATTAAAGAGTGCCCCGCACATGCGCACATCACCAGAAGACACACACACGGACACATGGACGCACACAGGGGTTTTATTAAAGAGGATATTGTAGTTTATTTCCCTTAAATTATAAAAGTTTTTTTTTATGATTTATTAGTAGTCCCCAATTAATAAGTAGAGAATAATTAATGTGTCGATCATCTAATATCTTGTATTTTTTACATTAATGTTGCTTATTGAGAGCTATAGTAGTATACATTTTTTCAGTATACATTACAAGCAAGAATACAAGTTGGCCATAATCCATCTTTATCTTTTGTTGAGTAAACAACATAGTTGAACTCAATAACAAATGTTGTTATATATGTAATGACAAACTGTCAGTATACTGTAACCATTATATTTTGGTATTTATTTTAAAATTTTTGTTTAATTTATACGTATTTTTAAATCAATCGCTTAATGCTTATGATTCATTACAATTATTATTACAATTCTGCATAATAATGAGTAATAAAAAAAAACAAAAGTTAAAATTTATTTTGATATACAGTAATCCCTCACTTATCGCGGGGGAGAGGTTCCAAGGCTGACCGCGATAACTGAATTTTCGCGAAGTAGGGACACTATATTTATTTAATTATTTAACGTGTATTTGGACATTTTTAAACCCTCCCTGTATTGGTTACAACCCACCATTTACTCTATTAAAAACAGGGACAACTGCTAAGCAAAATGAAATCGGTAGATAAGTTTACACTTACTGTATAGCGAAGTACACATAGCAGCTTGTAGGTGGTCATGACGTCGTCGACCTTGTTGCAAAGATTCCTAAAGCAGATTCCATCCAGACTATTGCCTTATCACGTCCACTTGCAACTCGTTTTGCACTCTGGTTAAAGGACACTGCGGCCGTAGATCTTATGTGCTTTTCCTCCTTTTTAAATAAAAAGAATCGATGTCCTGCAGCGGTGTAGCTGTTCCCTTCCTTCAGCATATGCAAAACTTTTACCTTTTCTGCAATCATTTGCATCTTCTGTTGGTGCTTGGACACAGCCCCTGAAGCATTAGCACGTTAATGATGAATGAGTGAGATGAGACTTCCTGGTTAATGCAACACTCCGTCGCTGAGCTAATCAGCAGCACACAGGAACTTAACTGCGTGCTCTGATTGGGTAGCTTCTAGGGATGCACCGATACCGAAACGGGTATCTGGTATCGGCCTCGATACCACATTTTCTAAAGTACTCGTACTCGTTAAAAGTCCCCCGATACTGGGGACCGATACCACGGTCTGAGAAATGTCTATGTTTGAGTGGCGTGTAAGGGGTTAATCACAGGCGCCGAGTGCCCGCCCCCAGGCCCCGGCTGCAGCTCAGAGCGGGGAGAAGGCAAGGTGAGGCGAGACATGTCAGCCGTGTGGAACTATTTCAAAGTGAATGAAGACGACAAAACAAAGGCGGACTGCAAATTGTGCTCAGCGAAATTGTCCAGAGGAGGCTCAAAAGGTAGCGCATTTAACACAAGTAATTTAATCAAGCACCTAAAATCCCAACACGACAACGAGTACAAAGAGTTTACCCACGCTTCTAAACCAACACAACCCACGCTGCAGCAAACTCTTGCAAGACGAGAGAAAATGTCCAGAGACAATCCACGTGCTGTGAAAATAACACAGGCAATTATCGAGTACATTGCATTGAGTGACCAGCCACTCTCGGAGGTAGAAAATGTGGGATTCCTGCGTCTCCTCCATGTGCTGGAGCCCAGATATGATATCCCAAGCCGCCGCTACATGACTGACACGGAGCTGCCTAAACTACACGACTCCGTGAAAAAACATATCCACAGCCTACTGCAAACCTCCTCTGCGTTTAGTTTCACAACGGATATTTGGACAAGCAGTGTTAGCCCCGTGTCGCTAATTAGCCTAACCTCCCAGTGGATAGACGAGAGTTTCTTGTTTTTTTTGTTAAATTATATGACTAAAGCTGTTACCTGTAAATTTAAATCATGTTTTTATTAAGTACTCGGTATCGGCAAGTACTCGGTATCGGCGAGTACTGAAATGCAAGTACTCGTACTCGTTTTCCAAAAAAGTGGTATCGGTGCATCCCTAGTAGCTTCTAATAGCATCTCTTGTATGAAATCAACTGGGCAAACCAACTGAGGAAGCAAGTAAAAAGACCCATTGTCTGCAGAAACCCGCGAAGCAGCGAAAAATCCGCGTTATGTATTTAGATATGCTTACATATAAAATCCGCGAAAAGTGAACCGCGAAGTAGCGAGGGATTACTGTACTTTTGTGAATCCCCAAGAGAAAATTGTCTTTGCTCATGACTTTTGGGGGTCGAAGTGCAGGTTCAGCCATTGTACAGCACCCCTGGAGCAATCTTAAGGTTAAAGGCCTTGCTCAAGACCCCAACAGCGTAGGACGGGATTTGAATCAGCAACCTTCCAGGTGTTACAGACTCAAATCAAATGTATCTTTTTATTATATAATAGTAATAATAATAGCTGCTCACAACATGGGGAGAACCAGGGCTCGAACCTGCAACCTCTTAATTCCGAGGAAGCAGTTCTTACCTCTGCACCAGCCAAGCAGACGGATCGACTTTATGCCGATTTGATATATAGGCTTGGGTGTTTACTCATTGACAGCAACAAGTAAGTTGAATGATTTCTTTTTCTTTGGTTATATTCTTGAATAAAAGCACAATTGTTTTGTTATATCTTTTGTGAAAGTCTTTATTTGGACATCAGTCTTTACACCTTATACACTTCACGTCGGCATCTATCTATCCATCCATTATCCAACCCGCTATATCCTAACACACTGGGGTCTGCTGGAGCCAATCCCAGCCAACACAGGGTGCAAGGCAGTAACAAATCCCGGGCAGGGCACCAGACCACCGCAGGGCATACACACCCAGCACATACTAGGGACAGTTTAGGATCGCCAATGCACCTAACCTGCATGTCTTTGGACTGTGGGAGGAAACTGGAGCACCCGGAGGAAACCCATGCAGGCATGGGGAGAACATGCAAAATCCACACAGGGAGGACCCAGGAAGCAAACCCAGGTCTCCTGACTGTGAGGCAGCAGCACTACCACTGCGCCACCGTACCACCCCCACATCAGCATTTTGTTAGTATTACTACAGCATGAAAAAAGTTCCTGTTTTAGTTAGGTGTATAGCATTTCTTGCCTCGCATTTCCTGTCATCCTACATTTACCCAGATCATTGTAGACACGGAACACACACAAAATGTATTTCAAATAACCATATATTATTTACCCAATACAATTCCAGACACCTCATACCCAGATAAACAGACTTGAACTCTGAGAATTTTGCATCTGACTTCAGCTGTGTCGGTGGGGGATGGGATAGCAGGTTACTTGCTACTTATGCTGATTGACACATTTGGAAAACCAAGGCGCTGATGAAGAGGTGCGAAGGAATTTAAGGTGGCCCGGCATTACAAATTTTATCGTAGGCTTCAGGGATTCAAGTGTTATATATAACACGTGTGTGCGCACGTGCGTGTGTGTATATGTATATAACAAAATAGCATATACTGACGAGTATCAAGAAATGAAATTTTTTATTTGTAATGTAATAATGGCTTTTCTGTTATATAGCCATTATTGTTTACAGGTATCTAAAGTGTGTACTTTCAGAGAGCAATGTTGTTTGTAACGCATGTAATAGAAACCAACATCTTAATTAAAGAAAGGAACATGTCCTCAAGTGGAACAAATTTGATAAAAAAAAATCTTTTGAGTCAGTAATCAAGTAAGAGAAAAGGTTGGCCATCAGCGTCATTTTATTACACTTCAGCTAATGCTTGTACAGGGAACATTCTACTACAACATGATCAGAATGGTCAGAGAAACAAAGGATACAGGTTAATTTTATAAACTATTTAATTTTACATAGTGTTTATCAATGCATACATTTACTCTGGTTGATTCATTAGTTTACACCCAAGTGATCTATATAAAGTAAGTCAATGTTCTTATTATTCTTATAACATTTGGGCTGAGCTACCACCCTTGAAATTTTGGTGTGTGTAACAACTGTCTAATCTTGTTGAATACAGGTCATCTGATCTCTTAGTTATAGTTTTCGGTACATTTTGTGTATTTCATTTTTGCCTCTGTTCTTCACTTGACCTTTATCTAGTTTCCTGATATGCCTAAACAGGTTTAACGCTTCGTGCTGTTTCTTTAAGATGAATGCTGTTTTAATATGGAAAGCATATCAAAACACTTTATCCTAAATGACTGTGACCTTTAAGTCTAATTTTTCTTCCACACACAACACAATAATCTTGTGAACTTATAGGAGACTGGTGAGAAACAGTTTAGGAACCTGCATTACTTCATTCCAGGCCACCAGTTAAGGCACTGGGGAATTCATTTTATTTTGCAGTATATAATAGGAATCTTTCTTTTTTTTCTATTGATGTACATTTTGACCTCAGTCTCTTCCTAGACCCACAGGTATTGTGCAAAGGTTTTTTGGCTTTTGTTTGTGTGGTATCTGTGGCATAGAGAAGAGTTGTCAGAAATGAGTTTGTTGGATGCTTGACATTTGGCTTTATTACAATATACTAGTGACTTTCACTTTCAACAGAGTAATATGAACCACCTTCCAAAGGAGAAATGCCATTTGGTAAATAACACAAACATGGGGAGAAGTGCCCAGTGGTTTCCCTTGATTTATAACGTTTCTGAATTTCCCTATTTTTTTTTTTTTTTTAAATTGAAGGTATTTTTATTACTACTTATATTTTGCCAGACGCTTTTATCTAAGGCAACTTACAACATTTCATATGCATTTGGTTACATTTCTTTTGTTTTTTCCAATTGGAGAACAGGCACATGAACTGATCTGCTCATGGTCACACAGTGTCAGTAGTGGGATTTGAACACACAATCTCAGGGTTTGAAGTCCAAAGCCTTGACTACTATGTCACATGTACTATTTAGGGAAATGTTGATTTTATGTTTAAAATCAGTTTTATAAGAAAAATATACTAGTAATCTAAACGGTTTAGATGTATGCGTTTGACAAAGGTAATTGGTATGTCTTTTCTTGTACAGGCTGGCCCTGATGATACTCTTAACTGTATTGCATTGAAGTTTAACATTACCCCAAACAGACTTGTGGAAATAAACCACCTTTTCTCTCATACTATTTGTCCAGGGCAGGTAAGCATTGAGTTTGTCATATAGTTACAGTTTCTGTGTTTCATGTACTGACTTATTGTATGACTTTTATATATTTTTTTTTTAAAGACTTTATACGTGCCAGATAAAACCCACACTTTGACTGAATCAAATCTAGCTTCACTTAGTCCTGGTAGTCCAACTTCAAGTTTATCCTCTGATACGGAGTATGATAAACTGTCGGTAAGTGATATTATATTCCTCCTAATATGTTATTGCTGGTGTGGAGGTAACAGATCTTTATCTATCGTTCTCCAGTTTTGTTTTTTTTGTTACAGTACTTCATTTACAAGAGATAAAAAAATAACAGAGATAAAGGTACCTAAATACTACTTTAGTAAATAAAACTATCCACCTTAATTGAAAGATAAGTGTCTGTGTGTCTGTCCAGTTGCTTCGTCTGTCATTCCAACAGATGCCACATTGCAAACATTTGTAATAATGCATTTCGTTTGTCTTTTGTAGAGATGGCACATCACAAACATTAACACTGCTTTTATAAATTCAATACAAATTGGCAGATAACTGAGAAATATTATATACGTTGTATTTGTCATTCCAACAGATGGTGAATCAAAAAAAAACATGCAAAATACATGATGGTGCACTGCATACAGTGAGGTCTACATTGATTACTTAGATTTCTACACATCTTAGTTGGAAAATAAAGCAATTAAAAATATTGAAATAAAGTTATTTATATAATTGCTGCACCACCCTTTTTTTTTTTTTTTAATAATAAAAGCATCTTTTTTTGGGGTTTTACAGATGTGTGTTAATTTGTATGTATATATATGTGTGTGTGTGTGTATACACACATATACATACTGTATATACAGTTGTGCTTGAAAGTTTGTGAACCCTTTAGAATCTATATATATAATTCACTAAGTCCATGGCAAGCAAGACAGAGCCCCGGCCACCAACAATTCACTAAGAAGCCGACCATAGCACGCATGACAGAGCCCCGCCCTCCAACTCTAACACTCCTCCCACGTCCATTACCTTCACATTGTTTTCCTTTTATTTCTGATCCCGTTCAACAACTATATGGCGACATCGACTTCTCAACTGTGACTCCGGAACAACTCGGTACGCGAGCTATATTACGCGTCACCAATGAAGACTCACTACACCTTAATGAACAAGTACTGAAACTTATCCCAACTGACGAAGTAACTTTCACCAGCGTTGCCTCCATCGTCACAGACGATCCCGCAGATCAAGTTTCATTCCCCGAAGAATTTAAGTCTTACTCCTACTGGCATGCCTCCGCATAAACTCAAAATTAAGATAGGTTCAGTCGTCATGCTTCTCAGAAACCTCATGCCAGCAAGAAGTCTCTGTGATGGCACTAGATGGACTGTTACCAGCATTCACTGAAATGTACTGGAGTGTAAAACTATCGCAGCTCCTACCTCACAAACTGTCCTTATTCCCTGGATATCCCTGACCCCATCAGATTCAAATTTGCCTTTTTACTTTTACACGCAGACAATTTCCTGTTAGATTGGCCTTTGTAATGACAATTAATAAGGCACAGGGACAAACTTTCAAAACAATATGCCTGGATCTGCCAAGCCCAGTTTTCAGTCACGGACAATTGTATGTTGCTCTCTCCAGAGTTCCATTTTTTCATTCACTCACAGTTGTATCCTCAAACCCACCCCATTTGGACAACTGTGTCATTCAGGAAGTGTTCACCCATCAATAAATAATTATGCGGCGTATGTTAAGTATGTGAACCTTTGCTTTCAGTATATGGTGTGCCCCCCCCCCCCCCTTTGCAGCAATAACTGCAACTAAACGTTTCCGGTAACTGTTGATCAGTCCTCCACACCGGCTTGGAGGAATTTTAGCCCATTCCTCCGTACAGAACAGCTTCAACTCTGGGATGTTGGTGGGTTTCCTCACATTAACTGCTCGCTTCAGGTCCTTCCACAACATTTCGATTGGATTAAGGTCAGGACTTTGACTTGGCCATTCCAAAACATTAACTTTATTCTTCTTT
The DNA here is from genome assembly GCF_900747795.2 of Erpetoichthys calabaricus. Lineage (NCBI taxonomy): Eukaryota > Metazoa > Chordata > Cladistia > Polypteriformes > Polypteridae > Erpetoichthys > Erpetoichthys calabaricus. Next base: position 199,729,808 of record NC_041396.2, read on the forward strand.
AACCATTCTTTGGTAGAACGACTTGTGTGCTTAGGGTCATGTCTTGCTGCATGACCCACCTTCTCTTGAGATGCAGTTCATGGACACATGTCCTGACATTTTCCTTTAGAATTCTCTGATATAATTCAGAATTCATTGTTCCATTAATGAAGGCAAGCCATCCTGGCCCAGATGCAGCAAAACGGGCCCAAACCATGATACTACCACCACCATGTTTCACAGATGGGATAAGGTTCTTATGCTGGAATGCAGTGTTTTCCTTTCTCCAAACATAACGCTTTTCATTTAAACCAAAAAGTTCTATTTTGGTCTCATCCGTCCACAAAACATTCTTCCAGTAGCCTTCTGGTTTGTCCACGTGATCTTTAGCAAACAGCAGACAAGCAGCAATGTTTTTTTTTTTTTGGAGAGCAGTGGCTTTCTCCTTGCAACCCTGCCATGCACACCATTGTTGTTCAGTGTTCTCCTGATGGTGGACTCATGAACATGAACATTAGCCAATGTGAGAGAGGCCTTCTGTTGCTTAGAAGTTACCCTGGGGTCCTTTGTGACCTCGCCGACTGTTACACGCCTTGCTCTTGGAGTGATCTTTGTTGGTTGACCACTCCTGGGGAGGGTAACAATGGTCTTGAATTTCCTCCATTTGTACACAATCTGTCTGACTGTGGATTGGTGGAGTCCGAACTCTTTAGAGATGGTTTTGTAACCTTTTCCAGTCTGAAGAGCATCAACAACTCTTTTTCTAAGGTCCTCAGAAATCTCCTTTGTTTGTGCCATGGTACACTTCCACAAACATGTGTTGTGAAGAGCAGACTTTGATATATCCCTTTAAAAAACACAGGGTGCCCACTCACACCTGATTGTCATCCCATTGATTGAAAACACCTGACTGTAATTTCACCTTCAAACTAACTGCTAATCCTAGAGGTTCACATACTTTTGCCACTCACAAATATGTAATATTCGATAATTTTCCTCAATAAATAAATGACCAAGTATAATATTTTTGTCTCATTTGTTTAACTGGTTTCTCTTTATCTACTTTTAGGACTTGAGTGAAAATCTGATGATGTTTTAGGTCATAAATAAATCTATAGAAATATAGAAAATTCTAAAGGGTTCACAAACTTTCAAGCACAACTGTATATATGTATGTGTGTGTGTGTGTGTGTGTGTGTGTGTATGTGTATATATATATATATATATATATATATATGTGTGTGTGTGTATACATACATACAGTGGAACCTCGGTTTGCGAGTAATTTGGTTTACGAGTAATTTGCAAGACGAGCTAAAATTAATAAATTTTGACTTGATAAACAAGCGAGGTCTTGCAATATGAGTAGTATGTATACGCTTTGTCTGCTGAGTGTCAGGTGATCACAACTGAGCTGATGGTTCTTCTCTCTCTCGCTGCGGGATTGTGGGCAATCGTCTCCAATTCTCCGTCTGAGTCAGCGTGCCTCACTCATATAGTCAACATCCGTACGAGCGTATACTGTTTACTACAGCATTGTGACTCTGTGTGTGTTTACGCGTGAGTGCTGTGACATGCGAGTCCCCGTCTTGCACCCCAAAACACGAAGCTGAGTCTCAGTACTTTAGCAACACCAGCTTTATTCAGGTTTAAACAGCAACAGAGAGGTTATTTATTGTAGTGGGATCTGCCACTCTCCTATACACGGACACAGCAGTCAGGCAGGGTCGTGGCCAAGTAGTACTGTGCCCTGCGCATTTATAATGTTCCTTGTATCACCCATCGACGGCAGGCGCTTATAGCATGTCTGCGATCTTTTCGGATTCGCTTTTACAGCGAACTGCTACAGCGTTGGGAGACTGCCATTGCTTTGGGACGCTCTTCCGCATGTCGTCCTGTTGTGTGGAATTCCACAAGAGTTTAGAAACTCCCTCACACCAGCCATGATTTTTTTCAAAGGTAAAGTGCAGGTTAATTTGTTTTATGTATTGTTACTTTATATTTTGTATTAATCATTTTTATATGAATAGTTTTGGGTTGTGGAACAAATCATCTGAGTTTCCATTATTTGTTATGGGGAAATTAACTTTGATATACGAGTGCTTTGGACTACGAGCACATTTCCGTAATGAATTTATGCTCGCAAACCAAGGTTCCACTGTGCGTGTGTGTGTGTCTTTGTCTATGTATGTATGTATGTATGTGTGTGTGTGTGTGTGTGTGTGTGTGTGTATATATATATATATATATATAATATACACAATATATACACAGAGCCATAGCAAGGTTTGGGACAGCCTCTCGTGTAATTGGTATCTTGGCTGCAAAGTCGTGAATATGTTACACAGCACTAATGTGCACAGAACCAAGTCCAAAACAGAACTGAGGGAATAGGGAAAAGGTGGAGGCTTTTAAAGGGGAAGACAGGAAGTGAGGTCAAAGGGGTCTTCAGTCATAGGCTCGTGCCCGGACATGACATCATAGGGGCCGGAGTCGGCAAGGTCTTCTTCCATAGGCTCGGACCCGGAAGTGACGTCAAGAGGGCCAGGTGGAATCTCCCGTGACTGGTTTGCAGGAAAGGGAGAAAAAGAGTCGGTGCACTCTGCCACATCCTGGTCTGATTCGGAATTGCCCTTACTCAAGCCCTTTAGCTGCCTCCCATGTGCACGTGAGTGACAGAATATATATGTATGTGTATATATATTTGTGTGTGTGTATATAGCAGAGGTAAGGTACATTCTAAAATGGGGCCAAAGGTAGACCAATTTGAACGGAGGCTGGTGCGTGAGTGAGGAGGGCTCCGTCACACTTTGCCCTCCCCTCAGCCCACAGTCTGTGTCTCGGATTACCACGTATATATCGCTCCTGCAGGCAAACTATGATACTCAGCGTGATGATTGAAATTGCAAATTCAACCGAAATGTTTGAGCAAATTATAGGAAAAAAAACAGATTTAAATCCGTTAAGTAGTTCTCTGGTTTGCTTGCTTAGCTGGAGGCAAGGTACACTGCGATGCTGGTGTGTGAGTGAAGAGGAACCCCCTCGGGCCACAGCCTCGGTCTTGGATTAATGCGAATAAATCGCTCCTGTAAGCGAACTATAATACTTGAGCACCAATTGATTAATTTTTATCAACAGCGTCATTTCTTGGAGCAAGGATAGAACATTCCCCAAACTAAGAAAGAGAACAATCTAGAATCGAAGGCATGTCTAGGTATAGTGCAGTAATAAGTTCATTGAAATCTTGAACTGACGTGTACAAATCATCATTGTTTATTGCAATAGCACTGTCTCTAGTCTATAAGGAACTTCACTCCAGACAGATGAGCACTTAAGGTATGCATCCACCTCGTCGGCGCGAGTTCCTCTTGGGATGACGGGCAAAGTCTGATGCAAGTCTCCTTGGAGAGAGAGATAAATATTTATTTATATATTTGATTATAATTTCAGGATGCAGAATTGGCAAGAACGTCATTAAAACCCATTCACAGATTGCTGTCTTCTGCATCGGAAGAGGAAGAGCCCCTTACTGTGAAGTTCTTAAAAATGAGCTGCAGATACATCACAGATGGGAAGGTGTGTCAGGTGTCTCAGTATTAATAGTAATACTGACTTTAAATTTTTTACTTCTGATGAAAAATATTTGGTAACATGTATTGAAATTCAGTTGATACATAATTATTATAATATCAAAATTAAGTGTAGAATGTGTTGTAAAAGTGAATGTATTTGTATACCTCTATGTAGCATTTATCAGAAATGTTTTTTTCAGACTTTCACCCTTTAGTTATTAATTTGGGATTGGTTTGAATTATCAATAAATCATTGATGTTGCACACTTCGAATTATAAAATTGAAAGATAGATCAGCTTTTTGCACTTACTACCAGTTAGTCTGCTGGTCGTGTCCATCCTTTATTTGCTCTTTTTTTTTTTAATAGCAAAATTTTGAAGGGGACCTCCCTCCTTCAATACTGATTCTTCTGTACAAGCATTCCCTGCAGGTTATGACCTTGTTAGTGTATTCACTTCCTGGTTTCTACAAGTATTTACGTTGTGTTTTTAAAAGGTGCTGAGTATGTATTTTCCACTCACTTTTTTGCAAAAAATAAATGGTCCATTTCCCAAGCAACCATACAAACACTTTGCATTTTGATTTGTCAGTTTACTGACCTGTGGACAATGTCTAAGAATCGATTTTTAAATTCTGGTGTTGCACTCTCTTAATATTTACTTGGTAATAATATGGTGTCCTGGCAGAAGCCAGTCCTGAATTGAATAAACATTGGTTGCAGGGCATTTCCCTCATATTCCATCTAATTAATTGGTGTTGTAAAATTTAAATAATGACTTATTTTCTAAAGGGCTATGTTCTTCCTTTTTATTTGTTTTAATGTAGTAGTGTTCAGTATATTTGTAACAATCTGTTTTCAGTAGTGCCACAAATAACATGCAACTCATTACAGAGTTAACAATAATATAATACAGTATTGTATATAAATGGACACTAGCTCTGATTTGATTGTAAAATCAGATAAGATGATTAGAGGATGGTAGGCTGTATATAAACTGAACTATACCATAAAATCAGTTAATAAGCAGAAAAAAAACCACAGTTGTAACATGTAGCAATAGAGAAGGATCGATGGCAGAGATAACAGTACAGGACATAATAACATTAAGTTCTCAAACCCAGTTAATTAAGTTCAAGGGTCTTTGTAGGAAGAGTCTGTCCTGGAAGCAACCCCTTATGGGGTTCTTGTTCATTGCAGGCATCATGCCTAACTTGAACAGTTAGAGCCAAACCTGGTTAGGCCTCTTGTAATACAACTTGATCATTCCAAACTACAACTAATGAACCATTTCCATGGAATTTTTGTGTTTTATTTGACCATATGCCCCAATTTAAAATCCAACATCCAGTTGCTGTATGTGTAGGTTTTCGTCTGACATCCAAAAAATTAGTGTATTGTGTTTAATTGTCCTTTCTAATTTGTCCTAGTGTGATTGTAGCCGAGTTGTTTGATGAACTGTTCAGAATTGTTTCATATCTTGTACCCAGTCTTGCTGGGCCAGGCTCCAGCTGACCACAACTATGAATTGGAAGAAAAAGTTTTAGAATCCTATATGTTTATGTGAAAAATAACCACATTCAAATCCAACTTTTCAAAGTTGAGAGCTTCAGCTATTTATTCTTAATAATCACTAAGCCTTGCAGATAACGTAACGACAAGCAGACTGACCGCATGAGTGCTGCAGAGCAGCGTTGTGTGTGTGTGTGTGTGTATATATATATATATAATATACACAATCAGATTGTGACACAGACTTCGAATGCCGTGAAATATATATATATATATATATATATATATATATATATATATATATATATATATATATATATATATATATATAATATAGTGATGTATAGTTAAGCAGTTGTCCTTGTCAGGCTAGGTATTCCAGGCTGGAATAGAAGTGAAGGGTTTTGTCTGAAGCAAAGTTACTTTAAGTGTATCATGGGGGCGGTTTCTGACGCATTCCCAGTAGCGCAAATTGCAATGGACATTTATTTTTGAGCACGGGGGTTGAGAAGCAGCCTATAGATAAATGAATATGCCCAAGAGACCAATGTCTAAACTAAAATTTTTAAATTGCAATTTCTCATCCTGTGCTTATTACTGCAAGTTCTGAAGCTGGATATTATAGTAGTATTAACCAAAACTACTTTCTAAATGAATGTACAACTGCTGACATTTGTTGGATGGATTAAGAGAGTGACTGCTATAAATGACTAGGAGTGAGATTGAGTAGAAGAGGATATAGTTGGCATCCGTTACAAAACTACATTGTGCACCTGCTGTTGTTGTTTGAGGGCTATGCTCAATGAGAGCAAACTGCAGAGAAGTTCAAGTAAAAAACTGGTCGAGCAACCGGATTATAATAAAATGATACATATGCCTGAAAAAAGGAAGAGCTAAACTAACAGTTCTATATTCTCTGCCATTTTTAATCTAGTTAAAACTATTAAACAGCAGCATAAGAATGCAACACAATACATACAGAGAACGAAAACAAATTGCACTGCATTTAAAACTGGGACACTATAACAGAGTGTGGTAAGTGAGAGTTTTATGTGAGCAAACAGTAGCCATGTTTAAGTTTTATAATTATTTATGTATGTAATGGACTTAAATGCAGTGACTGAGTAGTGCTGTGAATATTAATTAATCAAGTAATCAATGGAGAGATGAACAGTGATACATTTTAAAACTTAACTGAATATTAAGGTTATAATACATTGTAGTTTTTGTCTGTTTTATATGAAGCTGATGATCTGAAACTTGGTAAATTGAACAATATTTTCTGCATTCTGTAAAATGTAAAGTATTGTTTTTAAAATAAAGTGTTGCTTTTATTATGTGGAGTGTGGTTTAAACTTAAACAAGCAAGCCCTCCGCAAAAGTAGCCTCTGTCTCTTCTGAAAACCAGAACTGGATGCTAGAGGGAAAAACATGCTCCACAAGTTTGCTAGTGTACTTTGTGGAAAACAGCAAAGCAGAGACATTAACTTACATATCCCTCCGTATCTGTAAAGTCTGGTATGTTTGGAGCGCTTTAGCCCTAAAACAAAATAAGATGGTAATGACCATTGAGTTGAGGATCAAAAAGTAACATATTGATGAATATGTTAAATCAAAGAAGCTTATACCTATATTACCCTAAGTTCTTGTCTATAAGCCGCGGCTTATCTAAGGAAAAAAGTTGTGAAAATGAAAAAATAGAATATCGGCTTATACATAAATCCGGCTTATACGGTAATCCCTCCTCCATCGTGGGGGGTTGCGTTCCAGAGCCACCCGCGAAATAAGAAAATCCGCGAAGTAGAAACCATGTTTATATGGTTATTTTTATATTGTCATGCTTGGGTCACAGATTTGCGCAGAAACACAGGAGGTTGTAGAGAGACAGGAACGTTATTCAAACACTGCAAACAAACATTTGTCTCTTTTTCAAAAGTTTCAACTGTGCTCCATGACAAGACAGAGATGACAGTTCTGTCTCACAATTAAAAGAGTGCAAACATATCTTCCTCTTCAAAGGAGTGTGTGTCAGGAGCACAGAATGTCACATAGATAGAGAAAACAATCTCTAGCAAACAAATCAGTGGTGCTGTTTGGCTTTTAGGTATGCAAAGCACCGCGACACAAAGCTGTTGAAGGCGGCAGCTCACACCCCCTCCGTCAGGAGCAGGAAGAGAGAGAGAGAGAGAGACAGAGACAGAGTTTGTTTTTCAGTCAAAAATCAATACGTGCCCTTCGAGCTTTTAAGTATGCGAAGCACTGTGCAGCATGTCTTTTCAGGAATCAGCTTTACAAAAGATAGCAACGTGAAGATAATCTTTCAGCATTTTTAGACGAGCGTCCGTATCGTCTAGGTGTGCGAACAGCCCCCCTGCTCAATCCCCATACGTCAGGATCACAGATAGTCAGCGCAAGAGTGAGAGAAAAGTAAGCAATCTAGCTTCTCAGCCATCTGCCAATAGCGTCCCTTGTATGAAATCAACTGGGCAAACCAACTGAGGAAGCATGTACCAGAAATTAAAAGACCCATTGTCCGCAGAAATCCGCGAACCAGCAAAAAATCTGCGATATATATTTAAATATTCTTACATATAAAATCACAATTTAAATGACCGCTACGCGCGCGTGTTGACTCGGCGACGCCCAGAGCAGAAAGAACGCGCTCCGGCCGCTCCAACCGCGCCATGCGGGGAGTGAGAGAGACGCCAATATCTCACACCCTCTCCCCCCTTAAAGAAATTAAATGGGTGCGAGTGAGACCACTGACCTCCCTCCCTTCTATTAGTTATAGGTTATAGTACGTTCGGCTTATCCATGAGTCCGGCTTATCTATGATACGATTTTATTTTAAAAATTCGTATGATTTTTGGTCTCCGGCTTATACATGAGTCCGGCTTATAGACAAGAACCTAGGGTAATTCCACAGACATGTCCACTCATCTGTGCAGATGATATTGTTCTCTGTCACTTTGTGGAAATAGAAGAACCTACAAAGAAACATAGCAAAGCCTCCCTGCAATATTTAGTCAGCTTTTCTAGGCTGGTTCAATCCAGGCTAAACAAATCACTGTGTCAGTTGAATATTTACAGTGGCAGATATGAGACCCTCCTTGGTACTAAAAAAAAATGCAGGATTCCACAACATGTTGGATATGCTTGAGCCATGTCACCCCATTCCATCTTGTCATCATTTGACAATGACTATAATTCCTGTATTGTACAAGACAAAAACTCAACTTAAAAATAAATTGACAAAAGCACTAGCTTTATTAAAAGACAAAAAATAGACATTAAAATATTGATAATTTGAATAACTCTGTGTGTTGAAAATGTCATGCCTCCACAGAACCGCTTCAGGCCAACTATCGGGACATTTTCCACACATTATTTCAATCAGATTTCTTAGAAAGAGGCTGCAAAATCTTGGCTAGCGTTCAGTGTAGCTTTATTCCGTTTTTCAGTTTGATCTGTACTGGTCTGTCTATGCATCTTTCAACAAGGACAGTTACTCCTACCTTACTGAACCTGTCTAGTTAGTGGATCTAGCCTTTCCACAATTAATGTAGATTTATTTATTTATTTTCAAGGGAGTGGTCGGTGGAGTCATGATTGTCACACCAAACAATATTATGTTTGATCCTCATAAATCGGATCCGCTGGTGATAGAAAATGGCTGTGAAGAGTATGGTCTTATCTGCCCAATGGAAGAAGTGGTCTCTATTGCTCTATACAATGACATTTCACATATGAAGATTAAAGATGCTCTACCATCGTAAGACCTTCACATTTCTATTTTATTGTTATAAAATTATGCTTGTCTTTGACACACTATTCCAAGCGAACAGCACAAAATATTTCAGCTTTCTCCTTTAAGTAATCATACTTTTCCTGTTGGTAAAGTTTTTTTCTTCCCTGCCAGTAGAATAATGCAGTTTTTGTGTTTTTATTCAGGAGTAGATACTTTTTTTAAGCCTTCGTAGTAATTGAGGAAAATATGCATTAGAAACAGAACTTTTACTGATAGTTAATTTTCAAATTCATACTTTTTTTTTGGAAGGAATTACTTTGAGAAACCTGTCATGAATAGAATCACATAGGTTTACTCTGCTGTGGTACACTGTTGTGTATGGTTCTTAACCAACTTTTACTCTAACCTTTGTATTGCATCGAAGTTTATATAAAAGTTTCATAAAAGACCCATCTGATTCAGTGTAAATAACTTTTTGTGCCTAATTTTATATCATAATACACAACCAAATATGCAAATTGAGTAATCTTTGAATCAAACTGAATAATAGTGTTTCTTTGCCTTTTTATATGGATTTTTCCCTGCAAGTCATATTCTTTCCAATCTCAGAAGATAAATATTTTATTTTAATTGATGTCTTTTAAATCACACTAGGTTTGAATTAAATGGGTTTGTGTTGTTTGCACCTTGCATTTGAGTGGCATAAAGTGCACATATCCTATAATACAGTATATGCAGTCATCCATTACAGTGGTATGTAACCAAACTTAGATACTTGATTCACAGTCCACTAGATTCATTAGTTAAAAAAAAAGAAATGAGTTATGTATAAATTACACATATAAGCATAATGTACTGTATGCTGAGAATGTGACAATATTTTCTGGAATGATTCCTCCAACTATATGAAAAAAGAAAAATAAGAAAATCCTAAAGAAAATGATTTTGAGTATCTTGGTGGTGCTTGGACCATGCATAAAAATATGCTGTCCCTTCAAATCAGCTTATTATAAATAACAAGGCAATGAGAACAGAAATGTAAAAATTACAATCTGGCTGTGTCTGAGGACAACTTGTGTTTTCACTGTATTTAATTTGTTTTTCTAAAGTATACCACATTTCCAAAGCTGGAATGGGTCATTAACGTACATGTATCCAAAATTACCAATACATCCATCCATCCATTTTCCAACCCGCTGAATCCAAACACAGGGTCACGGGGGTCTGCTGGAGCCAATCCCAGCCAACACAGGTCACAAGGCAGGAACCAATCCCAGGCAGGGTGCCAACCCACCGCAGGACACACACAAACACACCCACACACCAAGCACACACTACGGCCAATTTAGAATCGCCAATCCACCTAACCTGCATGTCTTTGGACTGTGGGAGGAAACCGGAACGCCTGGAGGAAACCCACGCAGACACTGGGAGAACATGCAAACTCCACGCAGGGAGGACCCGGGAAGTGAACCCAGGTCTCCCAACTTTGAGGCAGCAGCGCTACCCACTGCGCCACAGTGCCGCCATTACCAATACATATGTTTACACAACATTTTGATTGTGTTTTTTGTAGAAAAAAATCTGTATAAACAAGGACTCTTTGATTAGTAAATTTCACCATCAAGTCCTTTGAATCTGAATGGGATTTGGGTGAACTTGACTATTTGTATGTAGCACTTGATATCATAACCCCCTTTTCCATAACATCTGATTTTGAAGCATTCTTCTTCTTTACTATTAGTTTTTTTTTTTTTTTTACTTTAACGAGTTCTTGTAAAAGTAATAGTTTCACTTCAGTGTAGGTTTTATTTTTAAAATGGCATTAAGTTGTCTGGATTGTACACAATGTACTACATTTTTCAATTTCATTTTTTCATAACTTTCCTGATTGTTTGGTTCAAGTCATAATTTTAATTTCCTTTATTTTATTTTTAAGTTAATTATATTTTCAGTTTTCACATTTTGTTTTTTTTTTCTTTTTGTTTTTTTTTTCTTTTTGTTTTTTTTCCCCCCCAACCATCCACATTCGTCATTTCTTTGCTGACAGCGATCTACCAAAGGATCTTTGTCCCTTATACAGGCCAGGAGAATGGGAGGATCTATCGTCTGAACAAGACATCAATCCTTTTAGCCGATTTAAAGCTAAGAGTAAAGAAAAGCAACTGACATGCCTAGGAGAAACAGACATCAGCGCAAAAATGTCACCTTCAGAGGAAGATTTCACAGTGTTGGGAACTCCTTTGCACCAGCAAACTAAAGTGATTACTGATCATAAGACAGATTGTAAACCTGATGTTTTACAAGTAAAAAAAGACTTGGCCGTCTCAGTGGATGCAGATGTTGATATTAAGCATATTTTTGTATCCCCCTCTACATTTTTGGAAGTAGAAGGAACCAGAGCTGAGAATGAACTTTTCAAGAAGCAGGAGAAAACTGAGGAAATTATAAATGGTTCAAAAAATACAGAGCAAATCTTATTAAAGGAAAATAGTTTTCCAGAAGAAACAAGTATATTGGAAAAAGCAAATACTGATCTAACAGACAAGGTAGTTTTAGATAGGTGTAATAACAACCCTATCTTAAACAAATCTCTGATTGAGGATAAAGCCTCAGAACTCAGTAAAGATCTACAGCATTCTGCCAAAACCACCCTAGACGTCTCAGCCCAGAATGGTTTATGTGATACATTAAATGAAGTGGATCATCTCCTTCTTTCCTCATCAGAAAAAGAAATTGATAATGAATCTGAAATGAAATCCTCATTACTTAAAAAGATTCAAGGCCCAATTGAAGGTAAGCTGCTTTTTTCTTAATTTTTTGTGATTGTATTTTTTAAGGCCGATACTGATCACAGATTTCATGTTACTTGATCAGCCAATTCAGATATTTTTTTTTCCTTTATCCCTTTAAAAAAAACTTTTTTACACTAAGCTACTGCATAACAAAAAATACATATACTGTACAAATAAAATAGAGGAAAGAAGCTTCTGACTAATAAGAAAGCAGATCCAATGGGGCATTATAAAGGTGTATATTGCAATAGATATGAAGTAGCCTTGACACACTTCTGTTACTTAATGATCATGCGTCTTAGGGAGGATGATCAGCATTGTTAATAATGGGGAATTCTTACAGCCAAAAGTTAATTATCTCTATTACAAATTAAAATTACTCATTCTCAAGGATGACCAGCCCCCCTTCTGCCTTTCTTCCACTACATGACTGGTCTCCATCTGATTGTATCGGGTGAAATATATTCAGAATTAAGAGTCAGGAATATATCAGGTTTAAGTTAGCCATCCATAATACACAAAATGCCACAGTTGTTGAATGCTGTGACTTTCTAGAAGAGCTGTCGTTTTTCCCATTTTATTTGAAAGTGATCAAACAGTCCCCATTATAGTGGATGGCTGGGCAGTTCTGAATCCATTCTGCCCTGCTTTTTATTCTTTATGTCTTCAGCCTCTCTTTCTTTAGATGGAAAGCTCTTCCGGTAGGGTGAAGCAGAACTGCTTAGGTGTTTAGGATTGCAATGCTAGTAGCTGATTGTGGGAATAATTAATATACCCACTTTTAGGTTCTCAGTATTTCTTAAATTTCAAGGTGTTGCAGACACAAGGTTGCCTTCACACCCCCCAATGGCCCTGTGACCTCTCCCAAGTTTGAAGCTTGTCCAAAATGCAATTGAGATGAGCCTGCATGCAGGTTTGCAATTACATCAGCAGATCATTCATAAATTTAAAATCCGTTTATACAATTTTTATAAGGATGTTTTTATTGACAAGTGAGATGTCAGATTCATAATGAAATGTCATTAAGGCTTTTATAGTGTAAATTTAAAGTTTTATCAGTTTCTTTCATTTATCCACTCGCTTAGCTGTAAATTTACTTACTGTGGTTGATTGTGGAAGTGCCCAGTGTGGGACTGGCATTTTATTCAGGCTTGTGAGGAACTATTGCTTATGCTAGAAATGTTGAGTGTAAGGTGGCTATGTACTTTTTAGGGAGTTTCAGTCCATTGTAGTGCACACTGGGTAAATTTAAAGATTCTGGTTAACCCTAACCTGCATTTTCTGGGATGTGAAAAGAGTTCTGCACAATTTAAAGGATCATATGGCTAAGTGAAACAAAATTGCATACATTTCTGTTAAAATATTGCATAACAAAAATACTGCATTTGTAAAAGTTTTTAATTAGCAGGAATAGTTTAAAAATAGAAGATTTTTAAAGTTCAATACTAAACTGCCTTTTTGTTAAGCAGCCCTATTTTACAATCTGAAAGTCAAATCATTTACAGTAGTGTAGACCTACTTGCTTTGGATTTACAGATTCTTGTAGTGGTGAAAACTGCACTTGTCATTTCTTTAAACCTGGAGTCACCATATAGAAGTTTGGGGCTGGCGGTCGTTTGCTTTAAGTTTACTGTATTAATTTTAAAATTACATTTTTTGCTTTGTGCACCCAGTTGCCCTAATGATTCCCCATAAGACCTTTTATCATTTGAAAATGTTGGTGACATATTTTCATAATCTAAGTAATATGCAGAAGCAATTAAAAGGGAAATTAAAATGTTAGGTTATATTTTAAAAAACATTGATTAAATCGAGAGGTGTTATGCTCAGGCTATATAATGCACTAGTAAAACTGCATGTGGAGTACAATGTGCAGTTCTGGTCACCAAGCTAGGAAAAATACATAGCAGCACTTGAAGCTGTACAGAGGAAAGCTTATAGGTGCATCTCCAGGCCTTAAGGGCATTTCATACTCTGATAGACTCTAAGAATGAATCCTATTTAATCTTGAACAGTGGAGACTATGTGGCGACCAACAGGTCTTCAAAATCCACAAAGGCAGTAATAAAGTAGATCTGGAAGAATTCTTTTAGCTGAAGAGTGAATCATATTCCTGAGGACACCAATGGAAATAAAGAGGAAGTGCATTTAAGACTGAAGGCAGGAAACAGTTATTTATGCGAAGAGAATCTGCAACAAACTACAGACACATGTAGTTGAAGCTACAACTGTGACAACCTTCAAGAAATATTTGGAAGCGATACAGGAACAGCTTAGCAATTAACTAAACAAGTGAGCTTGCTGGACTGAATGGTCTTCTTTCATTTGTGAAATTTCTTGTGTCTATAAAATAGAACAAAGCACAGAAATGGGTTTGTTTGTTTTAATATAAAGTACTCTAAATTTGAATAAATATCAGCATTTAGGCAAATAAGTGTTGTGCCTGTTTAAATAATATATGAATTCACACTAAAGTAATCGGGTTGTGTAACATGGAATTTTTTTTTCACAAAATTATATTTCCATATAGTGTATTGTGTTCAATTGTGCCTTCTACCTTCTTAAAGGAGGGTTGTTTGACCGTGTAACTCATGGACTTTTTTCCCTTTTCTCCCTAAACCACCACATACACCACTTTATGCTACAATTCACAAAGATTGTGTGGCATTTACTGCTGCGGAAATGTGTTTGGTGATACTGAGGTGTTTTACTAAGGAGCTTTTAACATATTTTTTGTTTGCTTCATCTTCAAATATGTCATTTTAGCAAGCATAAAAACCCATCATATAATTAAAATGTGCAAAGTAAGGTATAATATACTATCTTCTTACTTTGTAACTGGTCATTGGTGCAGTAGGTATCTTTGGCACTGTAAATCGAGCTTGCAAGGACAATAAGCGGATATATCCATAAATTCACAGAAATGTGAAATATTTTAAAGTAATAATAAAAATTATGTTGTGGACAAAAATAAATCTGTATAAAATAAACACAGGTATGTTGACTTGTTCTGTTTGCTTGAATGTCTCTTGCTGCACAAATCCTTCCACTTTACCAAGTGTCACCGGTCTCTTTCTGTCTGCCAGCTTATCTCCCCACCCTTGAAATTACTTCAGAATTGAAGAGTTTAAAGTTCAGGATTCAAGAGAAGGGGTTATCCTCTGTCTTTCTGTTTTGTACAAACTCCATTCAGTATTCCATATCAAATGCTGGCTCAGTGCTTTTTATGTAGTGCAAACAAGAAACACTGTTTTGAGGACAGCAGTGCTTACATTTTGGGCAGAGTTAATTAAGATGGAAACTGAAGGAGAGAGCTGCCAGTATTTTTTAATTGATCTACTGTAATAGTATAGTGTTTTGTTTTTTTTTTTTTTATTTACTGAAACTAGATGGTTACAAACACGAGGTATTTATCAAGTTATGTATCTTTAATATTCTGTTTTTACACAGTCCTTCTGAGGAGTATTTAGTAGGCATGATTCAACACTCCCTGTCCCTTTCCTCATCACCAGATTAAAACCCTACTACAACTTTGTGAAACAAATTTTGGACACCCTGTTTTACTGTCTTGGGCAAATGCTAGTCTAAAAGTTCAGATATATACAGTAATTTGTAATTGCAATGATCACATTGAGCTGCAACATTAAACTCCCCCAGTATGAGTCAGCAGAGATTGCTGTTTGATTGTGACTTGTACATGTTTCTAGTATTGGTGTAATATTTTTGTATATTTGACTTCCTCTAATAATCTTAATAGATTCAAAAATCACCTGGGTAACATATTTATAAATGTTCATGCAATATGAAAATGCTATATATTCAGAATTATTATAAATAAGACGCTCAATTAACTTCCTAAACATAAAATACAAACTCAAACTCAAAATTAAAATAAAAAGGTCAGTAATGCTGTTTACCCCATAACTGAAGCATGAAAATTGAATAATTCGCACAAAAGAAAACTACAAAGGCTTCTGTTTTAACTTCTGCTTGTAACATTTCATCATAGAGAGCAGAGATGGTAAAATAGACAGTTGAAGTATTACATTGTATAGACGTGTTGCTTTTAGTGTGAATTACTGGTTAGTAATCTCACCACTTATAAAGTAAAGTATTTTTAGGGTGCAAGTTAAGTAAGCAAGAGTGTGTTTTGCAATATTTAAGCAATGGGAGCAGTTGTCTCCTGATACTTCTCTGCTTAGTTTATGGAACTTTGCTTGGCAGGGATGTGTTTTGCTAGTGAGACAGAAGGACACGATGCAGGAGCTGCACTGTTTGGATGACCTCTTCATATGCAGTAATTGTATTTATCTTTAAATGTTGTACTGCTTTGAACTGTCATCCCTGGTAAAACCAAATAATTTACAAGAAGCAGCACTAACTCTCCTGTTCTAAGCTCATCCTCCTTGTATCCTTGCTACATTTTTATTCAAACACTGACCATCGCCACGCAATGTGGGTGGAGTCGATGTAGTTATGCTTAGAAAGAGTGGTGAACATTTTGCACCTTTTCTTTAATGCTCAGAAAAAAGTTATGTAAACCCAGAAGTGATCAACAACTGCAAAATTGGCTTTTGCAAATTGATGTTCCTTAAATATTGTATCGAATACAAAATTCTCTGTATTGCTCAGCCCTCCATTGGTCCTGGCCTAAAGTGCAGCTAGTGTTTTAAATAGTATAATAAGTTATGCAAAAACTAGTTTTACTTCATGCGCATTCAAACCTAAATTAAACAGAGCATGAAAGCACTTATTATCACTTGTAAAGTACAACCTTCACAGTCTATTAATTTACCAATGCATTCTAATATATCTTTGTAAGCATACATGACATTTTCTTTTTTTTTTTTTTTTTGCGTTAACTAATTAAATTTTAATATTAGCTAGTTAGGAACCTGTGTTTATAGATGATTATATACTGGAATTTATTTCTTCACTAAATGCTTAGTACAGAATTGATGTTGCATGTAAAAATGTGTGTTATTGATGAAAGCACAGGGATTTCTGGCATAGGTTACCTTTGACTGTAGTTCACTAACACAATTTAAAGACATGCATGTTCGATTGATACCAATAGTGATTCTCATGGTAAGCACATTTGTGAACATGAAGTGAAGTGCCCTTGGATAATTTTAAATTAAATCTTAATGGAAGAAGATGTTTGTGGGGATTTTCATCAGTTAAGAATTTTTTCACTGTGTCATACTTCAAAGTGTTTAGTAAACATGACTCCAATTAATCTGTAAATTATTCATTAAGATGATCCTTTACTTCATCTCCGTATATACTGTATCATCTTCTTCTTCTGGCTGCTCCTGTTAGGGGTTGCCACAGCAGATCATCTTCTTCCATATCGTCCTGTCTTTTTCATCCTTCTCTGTTACACCCACCCCCTGCATGTCCTCTCTCACCATATCCATAAACCTTCTCTTAGGCCTTCCTCTTTTCCTCTTTCCTGGCAGCTCTATCGTTCACATCCTTTTCCCAATATCACTAGCATCTCTCCTCTGCACATGTCCAAACCAACGCAATCTCACCACTCTGACTTTGTCTCCCAACCGTTCAACCTGAGCTGGCCCTCTAATGTACTCGTTTCTAATCCTGTCCATCCTTGTCACACCCAGTGCAAATCTTAACATATTAAACTCTGCCACCTCCAGCTCTGTCTCCTTCTTTCTGGTCAGTGCCATTGTCTCCAACCCATATAACATAGCTGGTCTCATTGCTGTCCTGTAGACCTTCCCTTTCACTCTTGCTGATACCAGTCTGTCACAAATCACTCCTGACACTCTTCTCCACCCATTCTGTCCAGCCTGCACTCTTTTTCACCTCTCTTCCACAATCCGTGTTACTCTGAATTGTTGATGTCAAGTATTTAAACTCATCCACCTTCACCATCTCTAATCCCTGCATCCTCGCCATTCCTCTAACCTCTCTCATTCACACACATGTATTCTGTCTTGTTCCTACTGATCTTCATTCCTCGCCTCTCCAGAGCAAACCTCCAACTCTCCAGGGTCTCCTCGACCTGCTCCCTACTCTCGCTACAGATCACAATCTCATCAGAAAACATCACAGTCCACGGGGGCTGTCTAATCTCATCTGTCAACCTGTCCATCACCATTGCAAATAAGAAAGGGCTCAGAGCTGATCCGTGATGTAATCCCACCTCCATGTTGAATGCATCCGTCACTCCTACTGTAGTTCTCAGCACTGTCACACTTCCCTCGTACATATCCTGTACAACTCTTACATACTTCTCTGCCACTCCCGACTTCCTCATATAATACCACAACTCCTCTCGAAGCACCCTTTCATATGCTTTCTCCAGGTCCACAAAGACGCAATGCAACTCCTTCTGGGCTTCTCTATACTTCTCCATCAAAACCCTCAGAGCAAACATTGCATCTGTTTTGCTCTTTCCTGGCATGAAACTATACTGCTGCCCACTAATCATCACCTCACTTCTTAACCTAGCTTCCACTGCTTTCCCATAACTTCATGCTGTGGCATGTCAATTTTGGCCCCCTGTCGTTACTACAGCTCTGCACATCTCCCTTATTCTTAAAAATCGGTACCAGTACACTTCTTCTGCACTCCTCATGCATCCTGTCACTTTCCAAGATTCCCTTAAACAATCTGGTTAAAAACTCCACTGCCATCTCTCCTAAACACCTCCATGCTTCCACAGGTATATCATCTGGACCGACATCCTTCCTATTCTTCATCCTGTTCATAGCTGTCCTTACATCCTTCTTTCTAATCCTTTGCACGTCCTGATTCACTATCTCTTCGTCATCCAACCTTCTCTCTTTTTCTCTCTCTCTCATATGATCTTCATTCACCAGCCTCTCAAAGTACTCTTTCCATCTGCTCAACACACCCTCCTCACAGTACATTTCCATCTTTATCCTTTATCACCCTAACCTGCTACACATGTTTCCCTGCATGGTCCCTCTGTCTAGCCAATCGGTACAGGTCTTTTTCTCCCTCCTTAGTATCCAACCTCTCATACAACTTGTCATACACCTTTTTTTTAGCCTTCGCCACCTCTCTCTTCACCTTGCGCCTTATCTCCTTGTACTCTTGTCTACTTTCTGCATCTCTCTGACTATCCCACTTCTTCTTCAATATCCTTTTCCTCTGTATAATCTCCTGTACTTCCCCGTTCCACCACCAGGTTTCCTTTTACTCCTTCCTCTGTCCAGATGTCATGCCAAGCACCATTCTTGCTGTCACTCTTACTACTTCTGCTGCAGTTGCGCAGCTGTCTGGTAACTCTTCACTGCCACCCAGTGTCTGTCTTATCTCCTCCTTAAACTCAGCCTTGCAGTCTTCCTTTTTCAACTTCCACCATTTGATCCTTTGCTCTGCCCCCCCTCTCCTCCTCTTTTTATTGATCTCCAACATCATCCTACAGACTACCAACCTATGCTGCCTAACTACACTTTCCCTTGCTACCACTTTGCAGTCTTTAATCTCCTTCAGATTGACTCTTCTGCATAGGATATAATCTACCTGTGCGCATCTTCCTCCACTCTTGTACATCACCCTATGTTCCTACCTCTTCTTAAAATACATATTCACCACAGCCATGCCCATTCTTCTTGCAAAATCCACTATCCTCTGACCTTCTTCATTCCTCTCCTTGACACCATACCTACCCATCACCTCCTCATCTCCTATGTTCCCTTCAACAACATGTCCAATGAAATCCGCTGCAATCGCCACTTTTTGTCCCTTGGTACACTGTCCATCACCTCATCCAACTCACTCCAGAAATCTTCTTTCTCATCCATCGATCACCCAACTTGCGGGGCATATGCACTAACAACATTCATCATCACATCTTCAGTTTCCAGCTTCATAATCATTACTGTCCGACACTCTTTTTCACCTCCAAAACACTCTTGACATACTGCTCCTTTAGAATAATCCCTATCCCATTTCTCCTCCCATCCACACCATAATAGAACAATTTGAATCCACCTCCGATCCACCTGGCCTTAGTCCCCTTCCATTTAGTCTCTTGTACGCACAATATGTCAATCAACATTCTCTATACTCATACATATAAGTCGGGTCTTGAAACCTGAAAAATCGATCATAAAATCAGACCCCGACTTATACACCCGTTCAAAAATGCGACGCTTAAATTTTTTTTTTTTTTTTTTAACATCCAGTCTCAAACCAGTTACATCAAATTTTGTTGCAGCAGCGCAGTTACCAATTTCTTTTGCCAGTTCAACGATGTTTAATTTAAAACCAGCTTCAGATTTTCTTCTGATCGAACACTCCATCGTAGATAAGGGATGCTCTTACAATAAAAGGTGTATGAGAGTGTGAGATACAAAAGACACAAATCGGTGAAAACATTGTTTCAGAATAGTTCGGGTGTTACTGTGTGGTCACGTAGGCACAATAGAGAGAAAGAGAGAGAAAGAGGTTAGGAGCACACGCTGATACAGTGCATTGCCGCACTCACATAGAAAAAAAAGGCAGTGTGATCCGTGGTTACTCTCTCAGGTGAGTGTTAGCATATCATAATCTCTTGGACTAATAGCGTGAGTTTTCCGCATTCGACCTTTATGACTGACATTATAAAATACTAGCAATTATACAATAAAATCAAGTCCCGACTTATCTGCGAGTATATATGGTAATTGTATAAGCATATATACAATATATTTTTTTTTTCTTTTTGAGGCCTCACAATTCTCAGAAAAATTAAATTTACCATTTTGGGAAACTGATAACTGTTTTCTCACAGAGTAATCAATTAATTTAAAAAGGGAACTGATTTCTAATTAAGAAATTGATTTGATCAAAAAAGCTTGTTACCATAGTAGGGTCCCAGTATTGAATTTGAGTTTAGCTCAGTTGTTGTTTTCTCGATTTGTTGTAATGTCAGTTTCCATGGTTTTCCAACTTTTATGTGTAATCCTCTGGAATAAATTATACTTTTATTTCTGTGACTAATGAGCCCTTACCTTTCTTTAGATATGATACCTTCAAAGGAACAGACGAGCAAAAAACCTCCCATGTTCCTTTGTTTTAAAGTGGGAAAACCTATGAGGAAGAGTTTTGCAGGTCTTAGCAGTGTGCCAATGCAGCATTATATAAGAAGGGGGAAACAGCCTGAATATTGGTTTGCTGTCCCACAAGAGAGGTAAATCTTGTAAAATAATTCTTATTTGTCTTCAACATATTTATTTGAATATAACTGTTGTCATTATTCTTTGTGCTACATGTTACTATGTAAATATCACAGTATGGTACATTTGAGCTTGATAGTGATAGTGGAACCTTAGACTTAAACCGCAAAATGGCGTTAAGTAAAATAACAGCAATATGCAAAATGTGTATTATATGATTATACTATCAGTTAATAAAAAGAAGTTACTAAGAAGTTACTTTGTCCTTTCTCCTTACATTTGTATTTATAGATAGATACTTTATTAATCCCAAGGGGAAATTCACATACTCCAGCAGCACCTTACTGATACAAAAAACAATATTAAATTAAAGATTGATAATAATGCAGGTAAAAACAGACAATAACTTTGTATAATGTTAATGTTTATACCCCCGGGTGGAATTGTAGAGTCGCATAGTTTGGGGGAGGAACAATCTTCTCAGTCTGTCAGTGGAGCAGGACAGTGACAGCAGTCTGTCGCTGAAGCTGCTCTTCTGTCTGGAGGTGACACTGTTTAGTGGATGCAGTGGATTCTCCATAATTGATAGGAGCCTGCTGAGCGACCGTCGCTCTGCCACAGATGTCAAACTGTCCAGCTCCATGCCAACAATAGAGCCTGCCTTCCTCACCAGTTTGTCCAGGTGTGAGGCATCTTTCTTCTTAATGCTGCCTCCCCAGCACACCACCGCGTAGAAGAGGGCGTTCGCCACAACCGTCTGATAGAACATCTGCAGCACCTTATTGCAGATGTTGAAGGATGCCAGCCTTCTAAGGAAGTATAACCGGCTCTGTCCTTTCTTACACAGAGCATCAGTATTGGCAGTCCAGTCTAATTTATCATCCAGCTGCACTCCCAGGTATTTATAGGTCTGCACCATCTGCACACAGTCACCTCTGATGATCACGGGGTCCATGAGGGGTCTGGGCCTCCTAAAGTCCACCACCAGCTCCTTGGTTTTGCTGGTGTTCAGGTGTAGATGGTTTGAGTCGCACCATTTAACAAAGTCATTGATTAGGTCCCTATACTCCTCTTCCTGCCCACTCCTGATGCAGCCCACGATAGCAGTGTCATCAGCGAACTTTTGCACGTGGCAGGACTCCGAGTTGTATTGGAAGTTCGATGTATATAGGCTGAACAGGACCGGAGAAAGTACAGTCTCTTGTGGCGCTCCTGTTTTGCTGACCACAGTGTCAGACGTGCAGTTCCCAAGATGCACATACTGAGGTCTGTCTTTAAGATAGTCCATGATCCATGCCACCAGGTATGAATCTACTCCCATCTCTGTCAGCTTGTCCCTAAGGAGCAGAGGTTGGATTGTGTTGAAGGCGCTAGAGAAGTCTAGAAACATAATTCTTACAGCACCACTGCCTCTGTCCAAGTGGGAGAGGGATCGATGTAGCATATAGATGATGGCATCCTCCGCTCCCACCTTCTCCTGATATGCAAACTGCAGAGGGTCGAGGGCATGTTGAACCTGTGGCTTCAGGTGGTGAAGCAGCAGCCTGTCCATGGTCTTCATCACATGTGATGTCAGAGCAACAGGCCAGAAGTCATTCAGCTCACTAGGACGTGATACCTTTAGGACTGGGGTGATGCAAGATGTTTTCCAAAGCCTCGGGACTCCCCTGTTCGAGGCTCAGGTTGAAGATGCGCTGTAGAGGACCCCCCCCAGCTCCGATGCACAGACCTTCAGCAGTCGTGGCGATACTCCATTTGGACCCGCTGCTTTGCTGGCAGGAAGTCTCCTCAGCTCTCTGCTCACTTGCGCTGTTGTAATTATGGGTGGGGATGTCTCTTCTATGCTGGTATCAGCAGAAGGATGTGTGGAGGGGTGCAGTACTCCGAGGTGAGAGTGAGAGTGGGTTAGGGTGGTCAAACCTGTTCAAGAAGTTGTTCATTTGGTTTGCTCTCTCCACGTCTCTCACGATGGTGGTACCCCGCTTCGAGCTGCTGCCAGTGATGATCTTCATCCCATCCCACACTTCCTTCATGCTGTTGTTCTGCAACTTCTGCTCCAGCTTTCTCCTGTACTGCTCCTTCGCCGCCCTGAGCTGGACTCGGAGTTCCTTCTGCATGCGCTTGAGCTCATGCTGATAACCGCCTTTAAAAGCCCTTTTCTTCTGGTTCAAAAGGCCCTTGATGTCACTTGTAATCCAAAAAAAAAAACCTGTATATTCTGTGTTAATCCATTTTGGTTAGGAAACACGATTGTATTTCTGAATGTCTTTACTACAACACCACCATTTATTTATATAGAAAATGTTCTTCATATTTAAGTGCAGTATTTTAGAAGTAGTTTGAAAAACGGTAAAATGGAAGAATCCTTAGTTTGTTTTCAATCATTAACATAGTGTATGTTATCAAATCAGACAACGTTTACTATGGTCGGATAGTCAGAGAGCAGAGGAAAACAAAAAATTGTAGCTGGAGAGATGATGGAGAAACAACCTCTAGGGGTTCCAACATCAAACATTTATCTGAAGTGCAAATGGTATGCAAGCAGGCTAGTTCTGTCAACCATTTATCACAAAGCTGCTTTCTGAGAGTTGGAATGAGCATGCTGGTGCCCCAGCTTAATATACAGGGTGGATGGTTACCTGCAACGTTTTACAGCAAATGTATGTTTCGTTTTGTTGTACTCAAGAGCATAGCACTCTTCTATAACAATATAAATACAATCAGCATCTTGGATGAGAATAATTTAAAGAATTATGTCATGTTGATGCATCATGTTTTTCCAAAGTTCACGCAATATCTTATCAAAAACAAACTGATATGTGGCATTAATATTGTATTCTCAAATTTCGTTTTCAAACTCAACTTCGATCCCTCCAATTAGTTTCTCTGTTAAAATAATCATCAGTCTGACTTTAAGAGTTATTCTGAGGTGCAATATGTCATACACATTTAGTTGACCACAGCCAGTGTTCTGTGTATACAATACAGGTGCATTAAAATTTGTTATGCTTGGACCATTAAGAGGCTCCTCATTTTAGTAAAGGTAAGGTTTAGGTTTTTAAAACATGTTCACACTGTGCCATTTTTGGGCTAATATTAGTAAGGAGCATTTTCACAACCTCCAATATACCTGTTAGTAGTCTAGAGCAGTGGTCCCCAACCTTTTTGACAGCAAGGACCACTTTATTAGATGCAAATTTTTCCACGGACCGGTTTGGGGTCTGTTTTATACACAATTTGCATAACATTTCTATTATTATTAAGTTATTAAGCAGTTCGCATACGTTTGCAACCTGAGATTTTTCTTCTTTTTTTGCATATAACAAAGACATATGCTTTGCATTTGCCATTCCAACAGATTGCACATCACAAACATTAACACTGTTATCGTTTTTTTCGTGTCTGCCGTTTCTGTAGGAGGGTGACAATGAGTTAAATTCCAATGGATGTTTTTCAAATGTTGACAAGCCATAAGCAAAAGGTATCACTGAAAACCACAGAAAACAAAAACAGCAAAAAAAAAACCAGAATTTTGTTTACAATGTTTCTGTTTGGGGATCGTTGTGCAAACATGCACATCTGAGCTGCGACCACAGATCTAACTGCTCTGTGGATGATTCATTCAGGCATTTCAAGGTCACTTCGTTGTAATGAAAGCATCTGCTGAATGTACTTCGTAGTAACGCGATTTCTATAGACTCGTGTCATATGGGGAAACTGTCGGGACCATAACAATACTTTGTTGTAATACTCTCTCACCTCGGTCTCTCTCCTCTCTCTGCGCCGCTGCAAAGCCCCACCCGCCAAGCGTTCTGAAAAGTCTGAGTGAGTCTCCGTTGCCGGCAGTTCTCTCGCGGCCCGGCTGTCAGACGGCTGCGGCCCGGTGGTTGGGGACCCCTGGTCTAGAGTACAGTTCTGTTAACGGTGAGCTTCTTATTTTTTTTATTGAATTTATTTCTGTGACAGCATAAGGCACGATCCATTTCCTAAGTTTGAACATATGAAAATTTGTGATAGAAGCATTGTTGGAACATTCAAGCTATCATGTGAGCAACTGCTGAATATTTTAGGATGTTTTCTCAGTGGTAAGGTAGTTTTTTGTGTCAAAGTTGTAAATTTCATAAATGCATCACTATTTGTTAGATATTGCAGGCTGACTAGTAAACAGTCTGTTATTGTGCTGTCTCACTATTACCAGCCTAAAAGTAGTTTTGCCTGAAAACAAAGGTCCATGTTTATAAGTGACTCCATGATGCTTTCTGCGTACAGCACAGTATATTCTCTGACTTGGCTGTGATGCTGTCTCCTCACTGTAGTCATCGCTACTTTGTAGAATATTTTATCTGCTAAAATTTTTTTTTCAGTATTTAAAAAAGTTATTTTCTATTTGTTTTTGCCATAATGCTTCTTGTAATTATGATTACGTATATACTCGAATATAAGCCGAGGTACCTAATTTTACCTACAAAAACTGGAAAAACTTATTGACTCGAGTATAAGCCTAGGGTGGGAAATGCAGTAGCTACTGGTAAGTTTCAATAATCAAAATAAATACCAATAAAATTACCGTACATTAATTGAGGCATCAGTAAGTTAAATGTTTTTGAGTATTCAAAGAAAAACAGTAAAATAGCTCTGTAAGTGGAGAAGAGGGTCAACAAAAACAGTATGGTATCTCTCTCGCTCGTGCGTGTGTGTCTCTCTTGCTCTCGCTCTCTCGCTTTCTGTCGGGTTGGCAGGGTCAGCGGGACCTGACTCGAATATAAACCGAGGGTGACGTATTTCAGCACATTTTGGGTGCTGAAAAACTCGGCTTATATTCGAGTATATACAGTACTTTCACTTGTAACTCGTATTGAAGCAATAATGGAACTGTTCTCCTTGTCTTCTGTTTTGTTTATTTTAATTTGTAACAAGTATGCATTATTTTCTTAAGTTATATTGCAGTAAATGACATGCAGATACTATTCTATTTTGCCATTCTCGCCCTCACTGCTTCAGTTGCTTTACAGTTAAGCAAGAGAAACAATAGTGTTGCTTTACAGATTTGCTTCACAGTTTTGCTCCATTGCTCACAAGTGTGTGTGTGTGCATACATGCACACCCATTAACTAAAAGCGAGAGTGAGGTTGAGTTTAATGTTTTTGTGAGTTGGTGATATGCATGTCTTCTTTGCACTGTGATGACCTATTGTATCATATTTAGAACTTTGTTCATTATTTTGGAGCCTGCCTAACCTATCTGTCCTTGAAATTCACAATTCATGATACATGGCACCGTGTCTGATGTCATTTTTGCTGGTCTTCCCCTTTGTAAGCAGCGCGGATGCGTCAAATTTAAACCAGGCTTGGGGAGTGGTTGTTACAGCAGTCTGGCATGCTGTAACCAGCTGACTATAAAAGCAACACCAAAGATAAAATTGTTCATGAAGATTTGTGTCTTTTTGTTTTTATCAGATTGTGTTTGATCAGGAAAATATTGTATGGTCCAAAGATCCAAAACCTCTGCTAGTCTATTGGACTATGTGATTCTGTTGTTTGGCATCAAAACCTTGTAGTCCCTGGTGTCTGTACTAGTACGGGAGAAGGATATCTCCTTAGTACTTGGTGACACAAAATAAACTGACATGGTGCTTGTTTCTGCAGTATTTGTTAAAAGAAGCTACAAAAGTTAAACATTCATTTGTCATAGCTAAAGGCAGCACTTGAAATATGGTCATTGGATGTCTCCATTAAATATGTAACAGAAGGTAGCACTTGGAGTATAGTTATGGATGGCATAATTAATATAATATATAAGTTTTACACAAATTAATGTTCATGTTGTTTCTATTATTCTAGTTTGTGTAATACCTTATGGTCCTATCTTAATCCCTTGGGCAAAATTTCAGTCTCCGGAATTGCTTTAACCCATGAGAGTACTTTGGTCAGGTAGCATTGGCATAGAGTGCCACCACAGAACATTGGAAAACGAAAACAAAGTTAAGGAACTTATTAGTAATCTTAAAAAAAAAAAAACATTTTTAGGGATTACATTTTATGAAAACAGACCTATAAGTTTGCTATTAATGTATCCATGGTGTAAAATATGTGATAGTGCAGTATTAATTGTAATCTTTTACCACAGATGCACTATAAATAAATTAATAAAAAGTCAAAATTAAAAGAAAAATGGCTTTAAGCAGTTTTTTTGAAATTTTCAGCAGGACTAGCCTCATACACCTCCTACCAACATTTTTTTTTCCAGATTTTAGGCGAATAAAAGCAAAAGACTGCCTCACCAGATCTTTTGTGCTTCTTTCTCAGAACATTGAGCAAGACAGTATTTAAAGATCTGAGAGTAAGATTAGGGATTTATGGGGATGTTATGAAATTTAAGAAGGGAACCTTTCCTAATAGGGAGTGCATTGCAAAAGTCAAGGTGGCTAAAAACAAGCATATGTTATTTTTTCAGCATCATTTTGCTATTCTCCTTTAAAAGAAAAACTAAATTTTATTCATATGATCAAGATATGTTTTAAAATTGAGTTCTTTATCATTCTAGTATTACTTTTGCTTTATTCCTTGTGATTGAATGTCTGTGCATGAGCATTTCTTGCAGTGTACTCAAATAGTGTTACATTGTAGCAATGTTTACTTGCTTCTGAACAGCTTGTATTGCATAAATATTTATTTATTACATATCATAATGATTTGCATTATTCTCCTTCCACATGTTTTTAGGGCCTAGTCTAAATATAAATAAAAGCTAGACGTTTAATTGTAGACTCCTTTGTACAACCACAAGTACAACTTTCTCACTGTTCGCGTGTGTGTGTGTCTATACAGTATGTATGTATGTATGTATGTGTGTGTGTGTGTGTATATATATATATATATATATATATATATATATATATATATATATATGTATGTATGTATGTATGTATGTATGTATGTATGTATGTATGTGTATGTATGTGTGTGTGTGTATATATATATATGTATGTATGTATGTGCTTGTCAAAAATTGTATTGCACCGAATATGTCTTAGAAAAGGAATAAATAGTAAATATTTTTTGTAAACCAACTACACTTTCTGTTAATGTTAACAATCTCTGTCCACTGACACGTTAAAGTGACTTTTTAAACAACTTTATCATCATTAAACTGCATAATATTTAAACTAATAAATAATAACAATAAAATAAATAATAGTATTATTACTGATAGTTGCACCTGGGCTTGAAGTCTTGCAGTAATAGTGCATTACACAGTATTCACCAAATTAAAATAAAATACAACAAGTGCAACTTGGTGATGACATCTTTACCAACTGAACCATCATTTAGGCAAACTGCATTAATATGGACCTTGCTTCAAGCTAAGCTATACTGGGAAGAAAACAACAAACTATATGTCGAGAACAAAGTCAACATTTCCACTTTATTCTCGCCGTTTATGTCGAGATTAAAGTCGACATTTCCACTTTATTCTCATAGTTTACTTCATAATTAAAGTAGAATGTCGTAAACTAAACTTCTTCCTAAAATCAATGTTTAATCAATTACTTAATTTACCCCGTCATAAATTAATGCAGCACATTAAATGCTTTGTGTTACGTTCCCCGACCCAGTGGTTAATCACTACGCTTCTTAAACTGACTTCCTCCGCACTAAGAGAAGACAGCGATCACCATACAGAATTCATTCACTTCATGATATTCCTGCTTTCTGAAAATTTAGAATGCTAAGATAAATACTTGATATCATTTTCATGATGAAATGCATTAAAGCAGGTATTACACATGCACGGTAGTGAGGCGGTAGTGCTGCTCCCTCGCAGTAAGGGGTCCCCAGGTGTATGTTCAGTGTAGAGAACTTTATGGCAGGTGTGACGAGGCTCCAAAAAACGTCTTTGTGAAATTAAAACTAGTTATAAACTAAGCCCACGGAGTGTTCAGAACTTTAAAAATATCTTCATTATACATGTTTAATTATGCTATCCATTCAGAGTTGCACCCATCTCTGAACGAGTCGCCAGCACATCGCAGAATGAATACAAGCAAAACATACACTAGCAGGGACAATATAGCACAACAAAACCCCACATCCTACATGACTTTGAAAGGAAACTGAAGCACGCCGAGTAAACCCACCAGAAAAACATGCAAATGCAA